>NC_083802.1:20586748-20702641 GCF_015708825.2 Lethenteron reissneri
ATGTATGTGTGCCTGTAAGTGTATGTATTCATATGTATTTGGGGAACGGTAGTGTAGCGGTTACCCTGCTGCGCTACGAACCCGTGGCCCGAGTTCGATTCCCCCTCTCGGCCACCAACTCCAGTGACGATGATCTAAGTCAGTTCTGGGCCTCCTCTAGGTCGATTAAGCCTCAAATTAGTACCTGGTGTGATGTGTCAGCATCGCTATTAGTGAGACAAAGGTGGCTGGGGCGTGGTTCTGGCCACCCAGCCCCTCGTGTGCCGGGCGGGCTTTCATAGGGGCTCGCTAACAGCACTTGTTCTAACAGGCTGTTAAGGCTATCCGGGAGGGATCTTTGTCTTTGTGTGATCGTATGCCTCGAGAACACGTGGCGTGTACCCGCGTCTCCGCGGGCACACTCTGCGGGCGTGCGGAATTCTTCTTATTCTGCACTGCACGTACTCTGCCGACGAGTGCTCTGTCCGTGGCAATGCTCTCTGTGTGTACTCTGTGCGTACTCTGTGCGTACTCTGTGTATACTCTGTGTATACTCTGTGCGTCCTCTGTGTGTACTCTGTGCGTACTCTGTGTATACTCTGTGTATACTCTATGCGTACTCTGTGTATACTCGGTGTATACTCTGTGTATACTCTGTGTGTACTCTGTGCGTACTCTGTGTATACTCTGTGCGTACTCTGTGTGTACTCTGTGTATACTCTGTGCGTACTCTGTGCGTACTCTGTGTGTACGCTCCCCGTGTGTACTCCGCGCACGGGACGATACGAGAAGGAGGCTGATGCCCGCTCGGCTGTTGCGTTACGTTTGCGGCGTCGTGATACCTCACAGGAACTCGTAACACAACGCAGCGATTGTTTCGCTGATGTCGTGTTAAGTGAAGTCGTGTTTTACTAGATTCGTGTTTATTGATGCCGTGAATATTGATGTCGTGATGACTGAAGTTGTGTTTGCTGAAGTCGTGTGTACAGAGTAACTGTAGGCTTGCTATTAATCACGCGCACTTCTTAATAACCACCGCGAGTCATAGAGTGTGTGTGTGGCTATGAGTGTGTGCGCACCGTGCGCACACAGTGGCGAGCACGTTGCACGCCGTCGGGTCTGCGCTCCCCACGTGCGCTCTCCAGATCTACTCTCCAGATCTACTCTCCAGATCTACTCTCCAGATCTACTCTCCAGATCTACTCTCCAGATCTACTCTCCAGATCTACTCTCCAGATCTACTCTCCAGATCTACTCTCCAGGAGAATGCGCCCAGCCCGCGCGAATTCGCACCCGTTCCGTCCCGAGCTCTCACCTCGAATAGCAACGTAAATTCGCCTTCCTTCACATACCTGTCTCTCCAAATAAACACATGTCTACACATTCCATCAGCCACACGGGGCTTCTGGGAGTGCACAATTTCCACACAAGAAAAACTCCCGACCAGTGTTCTCCAATGATTGTCCCATGAGCAGCAGTCTGGCTCGCCTGAACCAATCCTGGTCAACAGCCGGATGGATGTTTATAGGCAAGGGCCCTTCTCGGTTAGACACGGGTCCGAGTTCGACGACAAACTCTGCAATACACAGCGCAGGCGAATCACTCGCATCGCTCTGGAGAGTCACGCTCTCCAGAAGTCGCGAGTGATGGTTTCGTCTGATATCGGTGATGAGAATGAAACGGGAAACGAGCGCAGTTTGGCTCTCGCCTCCACGATCATCAACCCCGTGGCTGAGTGGTTGTGGTTGTTTCCGCAGCAGCAGCAGCTGTTGTGTGAGAAGGAGACACGGGCCCGGTCGCGCCATGCATGCAGCGGTTGTTTAATAGACTCACGGTACAGGTCAGTGCAGTGCACACACCTCGTCATGTACATCACGCGCGTGCAGTGCACACACCTCGTCACACCTCGCCACGTGCTGTACAACACACACGTGTAACGCACACACCTCGTCACGTGCTGTACAACACACACACGTGTAACGCACACACATGGTCACGTGCTGTGCAACACACACACGTGTAACGCACACACATCGTCACGTGCTGTACAACACACACGTGTAACGCACACACCTCGTCACGTGCTGTACAACACACACACGTGTAACGCACACACATGGTCACGTGCTGTACAACACACACACGTGTAACGCACACACATCGTCACGTGCTGTACAACACACACACGTGTAACGCACACACATGGTCACGTGCTGTACAACACACACGTGTAACGCACACACATGGTCACGTGCTGTACAACACACACACGTGTAACGCACACACATCGTCACGTGCTGTACAACACACACACGTGTAACGCACACACCTCGCCACGTGCTGTACAACACACACACGTGTAACGCACACACATGGTCACGTGCTGTACAACACACACACGTGTAACGCACACACATGGTCACGTGCTGTACAACACACACACGTGTAACGCACACACCTCGCCACGTGCTGTACAACACACACACGTGTAACGCACACACATCGTCACGTGCTGTACAACACACACACGTGTAACGCACACACCTCGCCACGTGCTGTACAACACACACACGTGTAACGCACACACATGGTCACGTGCTGTACAACACACACATGTAACGCACACACATGGTCACGTGCTGTACAACACACACACGTGTAACGCACACACATGGTCACGTGCTGTACAACACACACACGTGTAACGCACATACCTCGCCACGTGCTGTACAACACACACACGTTTAACGCACACACATCGTCACGTGCTGTACAACACACACACGTGTAACGCACACACCTCGCCACGTGCTGTACAACACACACACGTGTAACGCACACACATGGTCACGTGCTGTACAACACACACGTGTAACGCACACACATGGTCACGTGCTGTACAACACACACACGTGTAACGCACACACATGGTCACGTGCTGTACAACACACACACGTGTAACGCACACACATCGTCACGTGCTGTACAACACACATACGTGTAACGCACACACATCGTCACGTGCTGTACAACACACACACGTGTAACGCACACACATGGTCACGTGCTTTACACGTTACACCTCCTTTATTTACAGCAGCCGAGACCTCACGAAGAGGAAGTGGGACTCACGAAAAAAGTGCGTCTGGTTGAATCTCCGACATCTCAATCTCACATTGTACAACTCGCATACTTCAGATCAGATTTACACCAAACATTTGACCTCTTACAATTCACATCTCACATTGTAAATCTGACACCTTATATCTTACAGCCCTACATATTACTTCTCTGCATCTCACAGCCATACAGCTCACATTTTACATTAAACAACTTACGTCTTACACCTCGCATCCTAGACCTCACATCTTAAAGCTCCCATCTCACGTCTCATGAATCGAATCTCACGTGCTAAACCTCTCGCCTGACACCTCGCATGTCACGTATCACATTTTACATCAGCTCAGATCGTATACCTCGCGTCGCCCTAGCATCTCTTGCGAAACTGTTTGCCGGCCAAATATCGCTACAGGCAGACGGAAAAATAAAAATAATGACAATTACGATGGTGTCTGATGAGAGTGGTGGTGGTGATGAGGATGGTGGTGGTGACGCTCCATGAACCCGCACTCCAAACCCGCGTGTGTTGGGGCGAGGCGAGAGTTCGCGTGTCCCCGTCTCCCCTTCGCGCTGCTCCTTCAGTGCACCGACACGGACCGCAGGGCACCCGGCGGGGGACACGACGGGAGGTGCCCCCCGGGCGAGGGGCTCCTGTGCGGCGCGGCGGCGGGAGAGGTCGGGGAACCCCCCGGCCCGGAGGGCCGCGGGGAGGCCCCGGCGAGGAGGAGCGAGGCGGCCGCGGGAGCCGGGAGAGGCGGCGGAGGCGCGGGCTTGATGGGCACGGGCACCGCGGGGAGGCCCTGCGCCGCGTGTCCGCACACCAGCGGCGTGATGGGGACTCCGTAGGCGCCGTAGTCGCTGGTGCGCAGGCCCGGCACGGCCACGGGGCCCGCGGTCGCCGCGTCGTGCAGAACCCCCGTGGCGTACATGTGCGGCCACCCCGGGGCCAGCGAGCCCACGACGGGGGCCAGCCCGGCCGCCACTGGGTAGCTGGTGGGCACGGGCTGCACAGCCGCGGAGAGCGCCAGGCCGCCCGCAGCCATCATCGCCTTGTAATCCCGCGCGATGATGTTCTCGATGGCGAACGGGTGCTTGAAGCTGGACGCGGGTGGCAGCCCATGCATGCCGTACGCGGCGGCGGCGGCGAACTGCGGCAGGTGGGCCCCGCTGGCCGCCAGGGACAGACGCAGCTTGGCCGCGTGCTGCTGTTGCTGCTGCTGCTGTTGTTGCTGCTGCTGCTGCTGGTGCGCGTGGTGAGCGTGGTGCGCGTGGTGAGCGTGGTGCTGGAAGTATGGGGAGGGCGCGGGTTCCTTGCCGGCCGAGTGCAGCAGAACCTTGAAGCGCTTGCGCCGTCGCAGGAAGCTGCCGTTCTCGAACATGTCCCCGCACGCCGGGTGCAGGGCCCAGAAGCTACCCTTGCCGGGCTGGTCGGGTCGCCGCGGAATCTTGATGAAGCAGTCGTTGAAGGAGAGGTTGTGGCGCAGCGAGTTCTGCCAGCGCTGCGTGTTTTCGCGGTAGTAGGGGAAGCGCTCCATGATGAATTTGTAGATCTCGCTGAGCGGCAGCATCTTCTCCTGCGAGCTCTGGATGGCCATGGCCGTGAGCGAGATGTACGAGTACGGGGGCTTCTGGTCGCTGTACGTGTTCCGCCCGGGCCTCGGCATCTTCTGGGCGCGCCGGGACGCGGCCCCACGCGCGTCCAAGTTTCGCCTCGCGCTCGGGAGGAGGAGGAGGAGAGTCGCCGCTCTCCGCGCAGCCGAGAGCCGTGCGCTCCCCCGCTCCCTCCCCTCGACTCCGATTCTCCCCTCTCCCCTCTCGCTCTCTCGCTCTCTCGGGATTCGAGTGAAAGTTCCTCTACGGTGCGAACGGCGGCGACAGAGGGAGACGACGCGCAGCACGGCGGGGACTCGATGTCGCTTCTCCCCTCACGATGTCGCGGATCGCCTCTGTGGACTCGGTTCTCTGCTCTGGGCAGTACAGACCCGCGAGGCTGCGCTGCATGGACTGCATCGACTGCCTGGACTCGAGACGCGGTCCGCGAGACGGGGCTGGGTGCCTCGCAGGAAGCGCGTCCGCCTCTCCGCGTCTCTGACGTTCGCGAGTCGTGCTCACCCCCGGAGTGGCTTCATTAATGTTTCCTCACTCCATAATCACAGGACAATGGCCCCGCGAAGGCCTCATCTGGGTTCATTTGCACCTTTTTCACTCGGACACCTTTGGGCCAATCGGCTGCATCGCAACGCGCGGAGGGCGGAGCGCAGGACAATAGAGGGGGGCGCGCGAGGTTGGGGGCGTTACGGGGGGGGGGGGGTACGCACGGCCCTGCACCCACACCCCTCGCCTTACCCCCCCCCCCCCTCTTTCTAAACCCCTTCCCCCATCATCCTGCGCTCCCCAATCTGTAAGGCGCGCTCCGGGACACTGGGACACGGGACATGGGAATGCGGGACACGGGGACACGGAGATAGCGGGCACGGCGCATGGGGATGCAGGACACGGGAGACACCAAATACTTTGGAATGCGGGACACGGGGACACGGCAGACTGTGAGACGAGGGGACACGGCAGACTGAGACACGAGGGGACACGGGACACGGAAGCCACTGGAAGCGCCACGATACGGGAGACGTGAGGGACACGGGAGGAGCTTCGCGAGTCTCGTGGTGGCTCGGCGCCGTCACCGAGACCCGTGAAACCGCGCGCCTCGCGCCCCGCGGCACTGAGCACGATGCCCCCCCCCCCCCCCCCCCCCCCCGTGTCTGTGTGAACGGCTCTGGACATGTGCGCGTGTGGGTGTGGAGAGCGGTCGTGTCGTTATCAGCGCGCTGCGCTATGAACCCCGCCACCCGAGTTCGATTCTCGCTCATTGACAACACAAGTGAAGATTATTTGAACCGACCCTGGGCCTCCTCTAGGTCGACTCCGCCTCAAATGAGTACCTAGTGCGGTGTATTTTAACATCGCCACTAGGGAGATAAATGCGGTCGGGCGTGGTAATGGCCACCCACCCACTCGTGTATCGTAGGTGCTCGCTAACAGCACTTGCCCCAACAGTCTGTTCAGGCTATACGGGGGATCTTTGTCTTTGTGTAGGGTAGCGGTTAGCGCGCTGCGCTACGAACCCGGCGACCCGAGTTCCATTCCCGCTCACGGCCAGTAATGATTATTTGAACCGGTCCTGGGCCTCCCCTAGGTCGACTCAGCCTCAATTCGGCCTTTATAGGTGCTCGCTCACTTACCGCAGTAGTCTGTTAAGGCTATACGGAGCATCTTGTATTTGCGTGTGTGTATAACGGTAGTGTAGCTGTTAGCGTGCTGCACTACGAACCTGGTGAATCCCGTTCACGATCAACACCGTTGTGTTGAACCGGGCCTCCCCTAGGTTGATTCAGCCTCAAATGAGTTCCTGGAGCGCTGTGCAAAACATCGTCGCTGGGGAGACAAAGGCGGCATGGGCGTGGTACTGGCCACCCACCCTCTCGTGTGCCGTACCGGCCTTCATAGGTGTTTGCTGACAGCACTTGTCCCAACAGTCTGTTAAGGCTGTAGGGGGAATATTTGTCTTTGTATATATAACCACGCGGTATTTAATATGTGCGTATCTGTGTGCGTCGGGAGCGGTGGCGCAGTGGTTAGCGCACTATGTTACGGACCCGGCGAACCAAGTTCGATTCCTGCTTATGACCAATAACAGTGGCAAATATTTGAACCGGTCCTTGGTCCCCATGGATTGACTCTGCCTTAAATGAGTACCTGGTGCCGTGTTTAAAAGAACAGCATTGGCGAGACGAAAGCGTGCGGGCGTGGGGTTGGTCACCCACCACCTCGTGTCCCGTTCTGGCCTTATTAGGTGCTCGCAAACATCACGTAACCCACAAGTCTGTTAAGGCTCTTTTGGAGATCTTTGTGTGCGCGTGGCAGGGCATGAAAGTCAGGTGGCCGGGTTTGTTGCGCAGTGCACTGACCACGACGCTAATGTTCCCCATACACAACATGTACGTGTGTCTGTGTGCGTGTGAATGTGTCTTGGTATGTCTGTGTGCGTGTGCGTGGAGCGGTAGCTTAGAGGCTAGGGCGCTGGGCGCAGGGAGCCGGCGACTACACTATGATTCCCACTCAAAGCCAACATCGGTAATGATTATCTGAACCGGTCCTGGGGCGCTCCTCAACTCAATTTAAAATTAGTTCCTGGTGCCACTTGGGAGACAAAGACGGCCTGGCGTGGTGTTAGCCACCTACCCCCTCGTTCGCCGTGACGGCCTTAACAGATGCTCGCTAACAACACTTTCCAACAAAGAGGTATATGGGAGAACTTTGTCTCTGTACATTTCGTTATCTTCTTTCGTATGCCAGTATACTCTGGAGATAAATGCCAATATCGAGGTCTGCTCGCCACGAAAGGGGCTTAGGAGAGAGTTCGCGTCTTAACGATGTTCCGCCGTCGAAGGAGCGCAGACAACGGCGGTTTACTGAATCGCGAGTATATTTGTGCGTTCTGTGCGTGTCACGAGTTCGTGCTACGAACCCGACCACCTGAATTTGATTATCGCACTCCTCAGCCTTACCTGAGTACCCGGGGCGGTGTAAGGATGAGCACAGGGAAGACAAAGGCAGGCACGGTGTGCGTGGCGCTGGGATGAGAAGGCTCGGGTCCGTCTGTGTGCGTAAGATAAAGATCCCCCGTGTAGCCTCAACAGACTGTTGGGACAAGTGCTGTTAGCGAGCAACGCCTATGAAGGCTGTGACGGCACACGAGTGGGTGGTCAGCACCACGTCCGGTCGCCTTTATCTCCCCAGTGGCGATGTTTGCACACCTCACTAGACACTCATTTGAGGCTGAGTCGACCTAGGGGAGGCCCAGGATAATTGTCACTGGTGTTAAACGTGAGGGAAAATCGAACCCGCGTTGCCGGGTCCGCTACACAACCGCAGGTGACAGCTCTTCACACGCGCACTCGTCCTAGGTCGTAGGCACGCGTAGAGACACCGCACGTATACACACCGCACGTACACACACCGCACGTATACACACCGCACGTATACACACCGCACGTACACACACCGCACGTACACACACCGCACGTACACACACCGCACGTATACACACCGCACGTACACACACCGCACGTACACACACCGCACGTACACACACCGCACGTATACACACCACACGTATACGCACCGCACGTACACACACCGCACGTATACACACCGCACGTATACACACCGCACGTACACACACCGCACGTATACACACCTCACGTATACACACCACACGTACACACACCGCACGTATACACACCTCACGTATACACACCGCACGTATACACACCGCACGTATACACACCGCACGTACACACACCGCACGTATACACACCGCACGTACACACACCGCACGTATACACACCGCACGTATACACACCGCACGTACACACACCGCACGTATACACACCTCACGTATACACACCGCACGTACACACACCGCACGTATACACACCGCACGTACACACACCGCACGTATACACACCGCACGTATACACACCGCACGTACACACACCGCACGTATACACACCGCACGTACACACACCGCACGTATACACACCGCACGTATACACACCGCACGTACACACACCGCACGTATACACACCGCACGTACACACACCGCACGTATACACACCGCACGTATACACACCGCACGTACACACACCGCACGTATACACACCGCACGTATACACACCGCACGTACACACACCGCACGTATACACACCTCACGTATACACCCGCACGTATACACACCGCACGTATACACACCACACGTACACACACCGCACGTATACACACCTCACGTATACACACCACACGTACACACACCGCACGTATACACACCTCACGTATACACCCGCACGTATACACACCGCACGTACACACCGCACGTATACACACCGCACGTATACACACCTCACGTATACACCCGCACGTATACACACCGCACGTACACACACCGCACGTATACACCCGCACGTATACACACCTCACGTATACACCCGCACGTATACACCCGCACGTATACACACCTCACGTACACACCGCACGTACACACACTGCACGTACACACACCTCACGTATACACCCGCACATATACACCCGCACGTATACACACCGCACGTACACACACCGCACGTATACACACCGCACGTACACACACTGCACGTACACACACCTCACGTATACACACCTCACGTATACACACCTCACGTACACACACCGCACGTATACACACCGCACGTACACACACCTCACGTATACACACCGCACGTACACACACTGCACGTACACACACCTCACGTATACACACCGCACGTACACACACCGCACGTACACACACCACACGTATACACACCGCACGTACACACACCGCACGTATACACCCACACGTATACACCCACACGTATACACACCGCACGTATACACACCGCACGTACACACACCGCACGTATACACACCGCACGTACACACACCGCACGTATACACACCACACGTATACACACCACACGTATACACACCGCACGTACACACACCGCACGTACACACACCGCACGTACACACACCGCACGTATACACACCGCACGTATACACACCGCACGTATACACACCGCACGTATACACACCGCACGTATACACACCGCACGTATACACACCTCACGTATACACCCGCACGTATACACACCGCACGTACACACACCTCACGTATACACACCGCACGTACACACACCGCACGTATACACACCGCACGTATACACACCGCACGTACACACACCGCACGTATACACACCGCACGTACACACACCGCACGTATACACACCGCACGTATACACACCGCACGTACACACACCGCACGTATACACACCGCACGTATACACACCGCACGTACACACACCGCACGTATACACCCACACGTATACACCCACACGTATACACACCGCACGTATACACACCGCACGTACACACACCACACGTACACACACCGCACGTATACACCCGCACGTATACACACCGCACGTACACACACCGCACGTATACACACCGCACGTACACACACCGCACGTATACACACCGCACGTACACACACCGCACGTATACACCCACACGTATACACCCACACGTATACACACCGCACGTATACACACCGCACGTATACACCCACACGTACACACACCGCACGTATACACACCGCACGTACACACACCGCACGTATACACACCGCACGTATACACACCGCACGTATACACACCTCACGTACACACACCGCACGTATACACCCACACGTACACACACCGCACGTATACACACCGCACGTACACACACCGCACGTATACACACCGCACGTATACACACCGCACGTACACACACCGCACGTATACACCCGCACGTATACACACCTCACGTACACACACCGCACGTATACACCCGCACGTAAACACACCACACGTATACACACCGCACGTACACACACCGCACGTACACACACCGCACGTACACACACCGCACGTACACACACCGCACGTATACACACCGCACGTACACACTGCACGTATACACACCGCACGTACACACACCGCATGTATACACACCGCACGTATACACACCACACGTACACACACCGCACGTATGCACACCGCACGTATACACACCGCACGTATACACACCGCACGTATACACACCACACGTACACACACCGCACGTATACACACCGCACGTATACACACCGCACGTACACACACCACACGTATACACACCGCACGTATACACACCGCACGTATGCACACTGCACGTACACACACCGCACGTACACACACCGCACGTATGCACACCGCACGTATACACACCACATGTACACATACCGCACGTACACACACCGCACGTACACACACCGCACGTACACACACCGCACGTACGCACACCGCACGTACGCACACCGCACGTACGCACACCGCACGTACACACACCGCACGTACACACACCGCACGTACACACACCGCACGTACACACACCGCACGTACACACACCGCACGTACACACACCGCACGTACACACACCGCACGTACACACACCGCACGTATACACACCGCACGTACACACACCGCACGTACACACACCACACGTATACACACCACACGTACACACACCGCACGTATACACACCGCACGTATACACACCGCACGTATACACACCGCACGTACACACACCGCACGTACACACACCACACGTATACACGCACGTACACACACCGCACGTACACACACCGCACGTACACACACCGCACGTACACACACCGCACGTACACACACCGCACGTAGACACACCGCACGTACACACACCGCACGTACACACACCGCACGTACACACACCGCACGTACACACACCGCACGTATACACACCACACGTACACACACCGCACGTACACACACCGCACGTATACACACCGCACGTATACACACCGCACGTACACACACCGCACGTACACACACCACACGTATATACACCGCACGTACACACACCGCACGTACACACACCGCACGTATACACACCGCACGTACACACACCGCACGTACACACACCGCACGTACACACACCGCACGTACACACACCGCACGTATACACAGGCGCATTCATGCATTTGTACACAAACTCACACGCATATTCTCTGACGCTTACGTGTTTATTAATGTGCGTGGCCTGTATATCTGTGTACGTATAGGTGTGTGTATGTACAGTATATATAAACGGGTCCGGCAAGAGCTAGAACAGAGATGGAGTGATGTGGTACAGGAGGATATGGAGCTGAGTGGACTTGCCGATGACTGGTACCAGCGGTGTCAAGATCGGCCTCAGTGGAGGAGGCTCGTGAAGGACGTTACTGGGCAGCTGGAGGCAGTCGCCCTCCAGCAACAAAGGAGAGCGGAAGAACGACGCTCACAACAATAAGCGGAGCACCGGGCGGATAAAGCGCAGCAAGCCGGCACAGTGGGGAGCACAGGTGGTCTATTCCTCAGTCATCTCAGTTAACCCAAAACACCTAGGTCTGTCCCGTGACCTTCCAACGAACCTTCGACACTTCACGTGGGTTCAAGGTGAACCCAGCCTGGCACAAGCGCCGGCGCAAGCGTCACGTGTGCACACCAGAGTGTGCGTCGTGGGGAGCGGCAGTTTAGCGCTGCGCTACAAATCCGTCGACCCGAGTTCCATTCCGCTCACTAACAGCGAATATCGAACCGGTGCTGGGCATCCCCGAGCCTTCAAAACGAGTATCTGGTGGATTATGTAACAATCAAGACTGGGGGGACAAAGGCGGCCTGGCGTGGTGTTGGCTACACAACCCCCATGTGTGCTGTTCTGGCTTTCATAGGGGCTCGATAACAGCACATGCACCAACAGTTATGAGGGGATATTTGTATGTAAGTGTTAAGTGTATACGTGTTGTGTATTTATGTATATGTGTGGTGCATTCTATATGTGTGGTTTGCATTGTGCGTGTGTATTTTTTTAGAGTATTTTTGTGTATTTTTACGACGATTAAATATTTATATTTACCCCATAAATGTACACACGCACACATATACAAAGATCTTCCGATAGCCTGAACATGTTCACAAGAGGCCAGCACCACGCCCGGCCGACTCTGTCCCCTCGAGGCGATGTTCACACATCGCACCAAACACTCACCGGGTTCGTAGCGCAGTGCGCGAACCGCTGCGTCACGAGGCTGTCGAGTGCTGTTCGCGTCACCAATGTTCGTGGCCGCGAGCGGGAATCAAACTCGAGACCAGCAGATAACCACTACAAATACAAAGATCCCCCGTATAGCCTTTACCAGACTGTTAGCAAGCACACGAGGGGGTGGGTGGCCAGGACCACACCCGGCCGCCTTTGTCTCCCGAGTGGCGATGTTCACATGCCACGGTACTCCGCAGATGCACTGGTGAGGTGTGTAAAGCACAGGACCCGTTCAAATATTCGTCACCGATGTTGGCCGTGAGCGGGAATCGAACTCTGGATGCCGGGTTCGTGTAGCGGCGCGCTAACCGCTACACCACCGCTCCCCCCACGTGTACCAAGACACGCGCACACACAGGGCATGTGGAGTCAGGTGTCGTCCAGTTTGGATGGGCATGACGTGGTGTTGGCATATGAACGCGCGTAGTCTGTGTTAGGCGTGTATGTGTGTGTGTTATGTGTATGCGTGGTATGTCTTGTGTGTGTGTTATGTGTATGCGTGGTATGTCTTGTGTGTGTGTTATGTGTATGCGTGTTATGTGTATGCGTGTGTGTTATGTGTATGTGTGTTATGTGTGTACTGTATATGTTAGCACATTGAATGAGCGTCGCGGAATCCCCTACGAGTCCAGCGAACATCAGTGGCGAGTGATACCTGAACCGGTCCTGGGCCTCCCCTGGGGTGTGATGAACATCAACGTTGGGGGGACAACGTGGACTTGGATGGTTTCGTGTTTAGTTTGTTGTCCTTCCGCACCTCCGATTAGCACGGTTAGCTACGTGCGGTGCCAAAGAAGTTCAAGATACGTGCAAAGGCGTCCTGATGTGTTCCTGGCCACTCCACCCTGTTGCGTGTGCCGCTCCGGCCTTCGTAGGTAGTGCTCGCTCACAGCACTCGCCCCAGCGGTCTGCCAAGCCAGTCGGGAGGGTCTGTGTCTATGTGTGAGCATGAGAGTCGCTTGTGTTTGGATGCACACCTGTCATGTTCTATCTCCAGGGATTCTCCAGCTGAAATACTTGAAGTAAACAAATGAGAATGATGTGTTCGTGATTTTAACGATGCGGTCCGAAGTGAATTTACAAATCAATTCGCAGCTTCACATTCCCCGCGTGTCGCTGTGTTGCCTCCACTTGCCCGTCACAGCGGAGTCGCCCCGCCAGGTTCGTGGGGAAGCAGAGCGGCAGGGTGCGGAGTCGAGGGAATGAGTCTCACATTGAGAGGGGAGTCTTACACAGCGAGAGTTCGTGAGTCACAGTGGGAGGTGAGAGGGTCACAGTGAGGGGGGGGGGGTCACAGTGAGAGTGAGTCACAGTGAGAGGGTCACAGTGAGAGGGGGGGTCACAGTAAGGGGTGAGAGGGTCACAGTGAGAGTGAGTCACAGTAAGAGGGGGGGTCACAATAAGGGGTGAGAGGGTCACAGTGAGAGTGAGTCACAGTGAGTGGGGGGGGGGGGTCACAGTGAGGGGTGAGAGGGTCACAGTGAGAGTGAGTCACAGTGGGGGGTGAGAGGGTCACAGTGAGAGTGAGTCACAGAGTGGGGGGGGGGGGGGGTCACAGTAAGGGGTGAGAGGGTCACAGTGAGAGTGAGACACAGAGTGTGGGGTGGGGGTCACAGTGAGAGTGAGTCACAGTGAGGGGGGGGGGGTCACAGTAAGGGGTGAGAGGGTCACAGTGAGAGTGAGTCACAGTGAGGGGTGAGAGGGGCACAGTGAGGGGGGGGGGGGTCACAGTGAGGAGGGAGAGTGTCACAGTGAGAGTGAGTCACAGTGAGGGTGTCACAGCGAGAGTGATTCACAGTGAGGGATGAGAGTGTCACAGTGAGAGTGAGTCACAGTGAGGGTGTGACAGCGAGAGGGTCACAGTGAGAGTGAGTCACAGTGAGGGGTGAGAGGGTCACAGTGAGAGTGAGTCACAGAGTGGGGGGGAGTCACAGTGAGGGGTGAGAGTGTCACAGTGAGAGTGAGTCACAGAGTGGGGGGGGGGGGGGGTCACAGTGAGGGGTGAGAGTGTCACAGTGAGAGTGAGTCACAGTGAGGGGTGAGGGTGTCACAGTGAGTCACAGAGTGGGGGGGGGGGGGTGGGTCACAGGGAGGGGTGAGAGTGTCACAGTGAGAGTGATTCACAGTGAGGGGTGAGAAGGTCACAGTGAGGGGTGAGAGTGTCACAGTGAGAGTGATTCACAGTGAGGGGGGGGGGTCACAGTGAGGGGTGGGGGGGGGGTCACAGAGTGAGGGGTGAGTGTCACAGTGAGAGTGAGTCACAGAGTGGGGGGGGGGGGGGGTCACAGTGAGAGTGAGTCACAGTGAGGGGGGGGGGGGTCACAGAGTGAGGGGTGAGTGTCACACAGAGAGGGCGAGAGACTTCCCCGAGTGAGACCGGGACCCCGAGGCCCGAGAGGAGTCGCATGCAGACCGGCTCACTCACCGGCCCCGGTCACAATCGATAGCACAGTGGGCGAAGTATGGTGCGAAAGAAGTTCAACATACATATATTACAGTTGATATAGTACAGTCTAGATATAGACTGCACGCGCCACGATAGACATTAAGCGCATAAAGACGCCAGCGAACTTCACAGATTACACGTCGAACTTCACAGATTACACGTCGAACTTCACAGATTACACGTCGAACTTCACAGATTAAACGTCGAACTTCACAGATTACACATCGAACTTCACAGATTACACGTTGAACTTCACAGATTACACGTCGAACTTCACAGATTACACGTCGAACTTCACAGATTACACGTCGAACTTCACAGATTACACGTCGAACTTCACAGATTACACGTCGAACTTCACAGATTACACGTCGAACTTCACAGATTACACGTCGAACTTCACAGATTACACATCGAACTTCACAGATTACACATCGAACTTCACAGATTACACGTCGAACTTCACAGATTACACGTCGAACTTCACAGATTACACGTCGAACTTCACAGATTACACGTCGAACTTCACAGATTACACGTCGAACTTCACAGATTACACGTCGAACTTCACAGATTACACGTCGAACTTCACAGATTACACGTCGAACTTCACAGATTACACGTCGAACTTCACAGATTACACGTCGAACTTCACAGATTACACGTCGAACTTCACAGATTACACGTCGAACTTCACAGATTACACATCGAACTTCACAGATTACACATCGAACTTCACAGATTACACGTCGAACTTCACAGATTACACGTCGAACTTCACAGATTACACGTCGAACTTCACAGATTACACGTCGAACTTCACAGATTACACGTCGAACTTCACAGATTACACGTCGAACTTCACAGATTACACGTCGAGCTTCACAGATTACACGTCGAACTTCACAGATTACACGTCGAACTTCACAGATTACACGTCGAACTTCACAGATTACACATCGAACTTCACAGATTACACGTCGAACTTCACAGATTACACGTCGAACTTCACAGATTACACGTCGAGCTTCACAGATTACACGTCGAACTTCACAGATTACACGTCGAACTTCACAGATTACACATCGAACTTCACAGATTACACGTCGAACTTCACAGATTACACGTCGAACTTCACAGATTACACGTCGAACTTCACAGATTACACGTCGAACTTCACAGATTACACGTCGCATATTCGCGGCATCGCGGGCGCTGGGAACGACAGTCGGCGTGACAGTCCACGCAGACAAATACACAAAGCGGCGCTTGCGCGTTTCAGCACCACCCAACACAACAGCACCATGGCGTGCGGTGGTGGTGGTGGTTGTAACAGAAATCTCACTGATGCTGCTTAGAACCAGGAATGGATTGTAAGGATTGATGATTGGTGACGAGGCGTCGTGTGGGCGTCTTTGGGTGCGACTCCAGTATCTTGAAAGGCGGCGCAGTTGGGGCACAGACTCGATCTCTTGGCATCTCTCAACGTCTCTTACATCTCTCCCATCATCATCTCTCCCACATCGTCACATTGATCCAGCCGGGCTCCCGTCTGGATCATGGAGAGTGGCGTGAGGTCCTATCCGTGACTTCTCTCCCGTCGGCACCCTCGCTCCCACGTGCACTCTATTGTACCCGTGAATATGCAGGTTGTTGTGCGTACTGCTATTGCATGCACGTGTGCTCCCGTCGAGCTATCGATACCGTGTGCGTGCACTCTGTGTGCACTGCGCTGTGTGTACACGTGGTGATGAGTGAGCGTCACCGCCCCGAATCGTGTGGCCTCTGTCCGGGGAGGAGAGATGGAAGTAGAGGGGAGAGGAGGGGAAGCAGAGAAGAAGAAGAGGGGGGGAGAGCGGGGGGAGCGGGGGAGAGAGCGGGGGGGAGCGGGGGGGGAGCGGGGGAGAGCGGGGGGGAGCGGGGGGGAGAGGGGAGCGGGGGGGAGAGGGGAGCGAGGGGGGAGAGGGGAGCGGGGGGGAGAGGGGAGCGGGGGGGAGAGGGGAGCGGGGGGGAGAGGGGAGCGGGGGGGGGAGCGGGGGAGAGCGGGGGGGGAGCGGGGGGGGGAGAGGGGGAGCGGGGGGAGCGGGGGAGAGCGGGGGGAGCGGGGGGGAGCGGGGGAGAGCGGGGGGGAGCGGGGGGGAGAGGGGAGCGGGGGGGAGAGGGGAGCGAGGGGGAGAGGGGAGCGGGGGGAGAGGGGAGCGGGGGGGAGAGGGGAGCGGGGGGGAGAGGGGAGCGGGGGGGAGCTCTTTACGTGCCTGGGTTGGTCGGTGAGGAGGTCGCGAGCTTCCCCATCCCCCTGGCCCCCCCACCCGCGCACCTCCAAACCCCGCCCCTCACCACAAGGAGCCTCAGGTGCGGCCACGTGATGCGGCGCCGAGGCTGGGCCGATCTGCGTAACGGGTAGAGGGGGGCGTGATCTGATAGCGGATAACGGGGGGGGGCGATCTAGGTAATGGGGGGCGCGTGGTCTCGGTAACGGTGGGAGGAGGGGGCGTTATCTGCGTAATGGGGGGGGGGGGCTGCAAGTCTCTGACAAGAGCGACTGTGTGGCGCGCATCCAATTAGCGGCGGCAGCGCCGCGTCTCTTTCTGAATATTCAAGTTCCGCGCGGTAATTAGCGGAGAGTGGGAGAGGAGACGCGGGCCGGGGGACGGTGGGGGCTGGTGAAAGGCCCCGGACACAACGGCGGCGGCGGCGGCGTCAGCAGCAGCAGCAGCACCGCGGCGGCGGCCGTCGCCGCTCCTCGCCTTGCCCCCCCCCCCCGCCCCACTCGCGCACGGATGAGTGCGTCGAGCGGCGCTCACAGGAGCCGCGCTTACACCGCAGGCTCAAGTCCCGACCCCATCCCTTGTGGGATCGCGCTGCTGCTGCTGCTGTCACCATCCCAGAATCCCTCCCAGATCCGCAAGGACGCCGCTGGTGAACAGAGTGGAGAACAACGCGGCCGTCCAGAGTGACCCCCTCGTCTGAGACCCAAACATCGCCGCACCACCTCCTGGCTTTGACATTCCTGATCGTCGAAGACACCCGTGAAACCTTCAACCGTACCAGAACATCCACAGGCCTTTGCGCACATCTTGATGAATGGAAAATCAAAGACAAAGCCACAGTCGTGCGATAGTGGACATGCCATCCAAACTATGGACTATACAGTAAACCCAATATGGTCTGCGCTCCTTTAACGAAGGAGGGGGAAAGGCAAAACAACAGCAGCAGACCTCGACATCCAGCTCCCGAACCGTATTGCCTTACACAAGCATAGTATACATAGTTGCGAACTGTGGGATCAACAGTTCGTTTGATTGGTAGTTACTGGAGTGATCATTATTCTTGGTCATTCACCGTCAGTTTGGATCTAAATACTGCTGGATGAAGGCATTCCCCAACTCACCATATTTCACGTTCCCGCGATGCATTACTCCATGTCGCTCCTGCTCATAACCTATGCTGTTGCTTTCATC
Source organism: Lethenteron reissneri (assembly GCF_015708825.2). NCBI lineage: Eukaryota > Metazoa > Chordata > Hyperoartia > Petromyzontiformes > Petromyzontidae > Lethenteron > Lethenteron reissneri. The sequence continues at coordinate 20,605,529 of NC_083802.1, forward strand.
TCTGAGGTGTGCACGTCTACGTATGTATGTTGAACTGCTTTCCCGACCGTACGTAGGAAGGGGTGAGGTGTGCACGTGCATGGGTCAGGGGAGCACATTAACAGGTGACGTGTGCATGTGTACAGGTGAGGCGAGCACGTGTGTGGGCGAGGGGCGCTCGTGTGTGGATGAGGTGTGTACAGGTGTGGTGAGCACGGATACGAGTGAAGTGTACAGGTGAGGAGAGGACGTGCACAGGTGAAATGTGGGGGAGAAGCCCCCCCCCCAAAGGTTTCAAGATAAATATTAACCTGCGAGCACAATGGGAGCTGCTAATCTGCACTGGAATTAATATGCATGTAAAATGAATTAGGCGGCTTTCGGGAAATCAGAACCCCAGACAAATAAGCGCGTGTACGGAAAGCCCTTCTGGGCATTTGGAACATAAGCTGGAATTACACTTAATTGACTAATTACATAAATTACTCATTAATTTTACAGCACATCAATATTATAAGATATCTCAATTATTTTTGCATAAATTACACTGCGTGGAGGGGATGGAAATGAAAGCACTCGGTCCCCGCGGGCAGATTTCGGGGGCGACGGGGGGACCCCCGGGGCTCGAGGTCCGGTCGGCCTCCCAGCAGCCTCCACAGGCACCGCCGCCGCGGTGTCGCAGGGTCCCCACGCTGATGCAGTCTCCTTGACGCCGTGGGGTATGCGGCGCTGCTCTCGGAGAAAGGGGATCGCACCCTCTTCGACGGTTGGGGGTGGGCTTCGTAATGCCGGGACTCTGGACTCGTGTAATTAATATGATGTTCAAACTAAACGCGGAGCGCGGAATCCAACAGAGTAGACTCAGTCTGGGATTCACAGCTCCCATCGCATTGGCGACCCTGTTGGGGCGTCCCAGTGGCGAGATGTTGACTACCTCGCCTAGTATACAGGGGGTCGTGATTTAGACCCCGACCCTGACGCCTGTGTATTTGGAGTTTGTATGTTCTAAAAAAATATAGCATGGATTTTTCTCCGGGTCCTCCGGTTTTTCCCTACACATTTAGAAACATGCGTTTGGAGTATTTGGCTGCTATAAATTTACACGTAATAAGTCACTTCGTTGAGCTGTCATTTGTGGCCAGGTCGATTCTGAAAAATAGGTATACAGCTCAGTAGGCCTTACCTTTCAAAATAAAATAAATAGTTTAGCTTTTAGAATGTCGAATGTGGTCCAGACTTTGCTTGTGTTTAACTAATGCAGCTTAAATTAAACACGGGGCCGACTGGATGCGTAAGAGATACAGTACTTTTGACTTAAAGCTTTCATGACTGCAGGAATTCATATTCTTTGGGTCTTTCGGTAAAGCCACGTAGATAAAAAATATATATTATAATAAATAATAAAATATCACGACGTTTCGATCGCAACACAAGCAATCGTCATCAGGTGGAACAATCTAGCGGGAGAGCTGCTGAGGCAAACATTGTTTCTCACCTGATGACAATTGCTTGTGTTGCGATCGAAACGTCGTGATATTTTATTATTTTTTATTGATATGTTTTCTATCTACGTGGCTTTACCGCAAGACCCAAAGAATATACTTTATTTTTTATGTGGAGCGACAGATATGGGACCGAGGCAAATGATCTGCTTGCTTATTTTGTTCTCATTAGGAGCCTATTAATTACATGACTGGGATCACAGTCAGGAGACGGAGCGAGAGAAGGGATCGAGAGGGGATGGGATGCGAGTGGGGTGCGTGAGAATATCTCCGACCCCTGGGATGGACACGCGGGGACCCGGCACGACCACCACGAGGGGGCGCCGAGACCCCGCGGCCCGCAGGGTCAGACTTCCTCGGCCACCCTCGACATTTGCGACCCGTCTCCTCTCCTGGCCTCGGCGCCAGGAACTCGGGGTCAGGGACTCGGGGTCAGGAACTCGGGGTCAGGGACTCGGGGTCAGGGACTCGGGGTCAGGGACTCGGGATGAAGGGATTGAATTATGCCTCAATCGCGTACAGTTTGATTGTAAAGAGCGGATGGCCGCGCGTCGCCTGTGCAGCTGCAGCAGCAGCTGCAGCAGCAGCAGCTGCAGCAGCAGCAGCTGCAGCAGCAGCTACAGCAGCAGCAGCAGCTGCGGGGTATGGCGGAGAGGAGGGGCCGCGGTGGTTGCATCGCCGGCTTTGGTCAACGATGGCGCAATGACCTTGGGCCTGAATCGTGACAATTCCTCGGATCGCCGGGGACGGTGTGCCATGTGCAAGCCCCGGCCCACGTGATGATCTGCGGAGGTGTTCACTTTGATCTGATGGGCAGCGGTGATGCATTCGTGACCAATTCTAAATGCGTTTACTCAGATGCGATGCAAACCTCACACCTCTCTTTCAGGAACAGGCTCCGCGAACCGCATCAAACATTTCACCTGGAACGGCGCTTGAGACGGAGCGTCCAGGGTGTCGATTGTCGCGTGCAAAGAAAACGCGTGGTGACGACGCGCACACACGCGTGGTAAACCTACAGCTCACACCGTACGCAGTTATGCAATGACCGTCACAGACAGGGGAATAGGTAAATATCTGCGTCATGGGCAATGCAGTGGTGCACACCACCGGGTCACGCGGAATGCATTCTGGCTATTCTCTTCTCGCGTATGGCCACATGTCCTCAAGCAGTAACTTCAGCTGTCACAGTTGCGGATGGGGTGCGAATTCGGAGATTTAACTCGGTCAAGCTGCCCATTATTTCACTGGGAGATCGCTCCTTGTGAAGAAGCTCGTTCACATGTTTACGTATTATGAAAAATTCCATTTTACGAAACGTTGCCTATTATATCTACGTCACCTTTTAATGGCACAGTGTTATTGACACGGGACGTGTTGATTTTGTAGTCAACTGTGGATGCGCACCATGCACTGCTATCACCGAATCACGCGTCTGGATGAGAATGTGTCTCTTCGGGGGTTTGCTCTCTTTGCAAAAGCGCCTACAGTGACTCCTAATTAATCGGCCTCATAATTGAGCCTAAAATGGAATTCAGATCAAAGAAGGCGCTGTCTCAGCACATCGTTGTGTGTGTGAGCGCGATCATTAATATTGCAGGAGGCACCGTGGGGCCTGTGGTAGCCGCAGCCCATTGACGCGCGGCGAGGGTCCTGGGGCGACATCAGCCTCGACCTGCGCGCGGCGTGGACGAGACTGAAGCGCGAGGCGCTGCCACGGGCGCGAGTGGCGTGAAGGGGAGCACCTGGCCACCACGGCGCCAGCCCCGGCGCTCTCGCGAACCAGCCGCCAGCGCTCGCCCCGCCCTCACCAAATGACGCCACGCAGCCTCAATCACAACTCGTCTACGACGCAGCTGTAACTGACCCCCCCCTCGCCTGCCTCCCACACGAACTTCGGAGCTCGGAGAACGCGACGCGTCTCTCCCAGGTTCCTGCGTTCGCTTGCGGCATTGATCAGCAAAACGCGAAGCGTGTCGATGGGGGCAGTGACGTTTCCCTGCGGCAGCGTGGTCGCCACGTGAGGTTCGCGGCTTGGTCCCCACAGGCAGGCCTCGCCTTTGCTAGTAATGTGGATGTATTAACCGCAAAATACTGCACGCGGTCATCTCCAGTGAACAATAAAGATCCCCTGACGTCATTGGAAGAAGGTAGACCATTGTGTGCCGGCGTCACGGTCAAATGTGAAAATAAAAAACAGAACTCGCAAATGACAAATCACTTGAGTGGGAAACGTAGCAAGTATCTGCGTGCTAAGCTGACGAAGTAACATCATCCCCGACTGCAGAAGCATAGCGAGACCCTCCTAAAAACCCTTGAGACGCAGTGATGTGTCCATCGCTCTGCCAGCACACCCTTGCAAGCGAGATGCATGTCTCGAGGGATTATCCAGGTGAAATGCTTTATTCAAAGGCACATTCTAGTTTTTCACCCCTTCTGCACAGAGACTGCCGCCCACTTGACTGTGACGTCACCAATAAAACACCTGTTGTCACGTGACCAGTCACAGCTGCCCAGGTTTCGATCACCTCACCTCCCCACAGCTGCTTTTAGGGCACGATCACGTGGCTTCATCAGCCAATGGGAATGGCACGCGTTGGCTTGGCAACGCGGCCTAGTTTACATGCGCGGAGATGGAGCCTGCGCTCGGCTAATGCTGCCGGCGCAAGTTCCCGCTCAGGGTGAAGACAGGTCGGCGTTGGCGTCCGGTTTCACTTGAGGGCGTTGCACTCGAGATCTCCATCGACTGCGCGTAGAGGCGGAACCGAGGCCCTTGAGAGGGGCGCGGGTGCACGGTCAGCGGGACCGAGGGGACGGCGCGGAGCCCCAAGGCAGACCGAGGCTCGCGAGCCTGCGGGCCGAGGCCGCGTCAGGCTCCACGCTCTCGACTCGAGAAGAGGCCCCCGCGTGCTGTGGGGGCTGCCGTTGTCTCGCCTCGCTGGGCACTACCGTGACGCTGTAACCATCGTGTGGAGGAGATGGAGCAATTCCTGTGGGAAAACAAGAACCTCCTGGCGGTGAGTTCCCGCGGCCTTGGGTCGGAGCGTTCACTCGTGCCTCGAGGGCCGCTTTCGTCCGCTGCGTTAATTCTTCCCGGCATCACGTCGCCCACCTCGGGTGTGTGTTGTGTGCTTGCTTTTTTGACATCGTATCGCTGGAGGCCACGGTCTCTCGCCAGGGGAGTGACGACCGCGCAATGAGGCGGCGATGGAGGCCCGTTGCCACTCCGCGCTGCAGTACTGTCGAGTAGGACGCCGCTGCTGCTACTGCCGTCGTGCAGTGCCTGGCGCACTCGGTGAGACGGTGCACCACACACACGTCAATCGGCAGGGTGCTTGTGGTGGGTGAAGTGTGGGTGCGCCCCCCTCTTAAGACTAAATACCGTCTCGAGTTTGCTGCAGTGGGGACCCTTCTGCCAGCTGCGATTGCAGTGATACAACTTGACAATTTTGTTTTACTCCACGCCGTACAGACATCCCGAGTTGCAGAGCATCGCCATTATCATGGCAGGTTTCTCTAAACGTATCTCAACCTCGTGGGTCTCGTTGACCATGGATAGTTTATAACAGTGTAAGGTCAAAAGTCAAAGCGATTTCCTTCTCAAACGATCATTGAGGCGGAACTCATCTCCTGTTTCCAGCCATGAGCCAAAGGTGAAAATTCCACATTCCTAGGGCGGGAGCAAGTCTTTCAAAATTATATAACCACTGTTAACATTTACACAAAGTGGTTCACACAAAGTGGTTATTGTTTGATTGACCCTGGACGGACGATGGGCTGAGAGAACTCCCCCAACCTCATGGTCGGTTACTTGTGTAAGGCGCGGTTCCAAACGACTTGAAATTACTGTACTGTGATATTCATAACGTTAGCATTAATGACCAGTGATACCAGGTATGTGCCTTGAAATATCCATAGCTCCTCCCATTATCAGTCCTGTACATGAGCACAGGATTCGCCATTATAATACTATTACACCGAAGAGCTAAATGCAGCCATGAGGAGCATCGTCTCGGGCAAGTTGAAGAGCACCGCGCTGCCGCCGCTTCCGGTCCTCGCAACCATCGCGATGCCGCGTGTGTGTGTGAGGGAGTGCTGTGAGGCCATCAGAAATCCGAACCTTTCAATTAACAAGGACGTCTCCAGGCTCTAATCCAGAAAACATTTCTGGCAATATGCAGAGCACCTCCACGACGACGACGAGACCACTGAAGCACAATGGAGGGAAGCCCGGGCAAACACCAACCTCTTTGGGTCTTTCGGTAAAGTCACGTAGATAGAAAAAATAAATCGCGACGTTTCGATCGCAACAAGCAATCTCGGTTGAAATTGTGTCTGTGTTTATATATCTGGATGGCTTCATGAACATATCTCTGTTGATAGCCAGTGGGTTTGCATAGTACCTTCGTCTTGGATAAATCAATTTCATTTGTGCCCACCACAGCGTTAGAACAATGAGCAGCCACGGCAGAGGTATTAGTCCTACCGTGTTTCAGATCCGCCTTGTGTTCACGAACACGGTCTGAGACATGTCGCTTGGATTCTCCAATGTAACTACTGCCGCAGGCACAACTTAGTTTGTAGACACCGGGGTATTGCATGTCAGGGATAACATACTTCATAGATGGGATCAGATCACGAATTTTATTTACTGTGTTGAATCGAACCTGGATCTTGTGTTTTCTCATGATTTTGGAAATGTTTTTGGTGACCTCTGCTATGTATGGCAAGGTGATGGTTTTCATTGGGTCCTCAGGTGGTTTGGTGTACGTGCTCCAGTTCACTGGCTAGGTGGTGATGGTCAGCAGTTTGCCGGCTGTATTTTTTCACCTGAAGACGAGTGCTCGTGTTGCGATCGAAACGTCGTGATTTTTTTTATATTTTTCTATTTACGTGACTTTACCGAAAGACCCAAAGAGTATTAATTCCTGCAGTCACGAAAGCTTTAAGTCAAGATTTAAACACCAACCTGCTGCATAAATCCATCGTCAGTGACCCCACAATCCTCCAACCAGGATCTGGCCTACCGAGGAAGATCTGGTTCTCCTTGAATCGATTCCGGACACTCCATGGAAGATGTGGACACTTTCTCCATCAATGGAAAATTAATGAGAGTCCAGTTTGTGACTGGTGCGACATCTCAGGCCATGCAACATATCGTGAACGACTGCCCAATCGGATCATGCAACGGCGATCTGAAACAAATCCACGCAGCTACTCCTGAAGCAGTCGAATGGATATCGCATCTCGACATATACAGGGTGTTCCGTAGTGATGGACCCAATTTCAAAGCAGTATATTTCACGATGGCAACATGTTACAATTACACGAAAAGTTACAAACGGTTTAATGAGTAATCATGTTTTACTAACCATTTTATAAATGCTCTGTGTGCCCTCCGCCTGCTGTACGGACAACATCGAGACGATAGTTGAATTCGTCCCAAACGCCTCTCTTCTCACGTTTTCCTCTGAGGTGCGTGGTCGCCCTGTGCCCTTCCCCTTACATCAACAGCCGGTTTCCTCAAATTGTCGGTACCAAGGACGAATGCTCTTTGACATTGGCGGATCAATGCCAAAACGCCGTTGAAACGCATGCTGCACCGCAATTACGGATTCAGTCTTGCTGAACTGCAGAACGCAAAACGCCCCTTGTGTGTTTGCTGGGTCACCATCTTGCGAATGACTGAGGCTAGGAGCTGTTTGTGCGCTGGGAGAGGCATCAAGGGGTAATTATTTGAAACTCTATGCCCCGCCCTCTCTATGCCCCGCCCTTTCAAGTGGTAAGAGTTTCATTCATGGGCGGTTCGTGGTTGCAGAGATATAGCGATTTCAAATCGGGTCCATCTTTTTGAAACGCCCTGTATTTGTAATATGTTGCAATCCCCAAAAGTGCCATACAAAAGAAAAAGACTGAAGAGCAAACAGTGCAGCACCACTTCAGGGATCGTTTGTGACCAAGTACTATTTGGTTTGAGAGTACAAAATTTGTTGCGCATTTAAGACCATTTTGAACACAACCAAGGAGGCATCTTCTCTTTGCCAGGTGATGACATCCATCTCGGGTGTGTAATGTGCACACGCGTCTTTTTACTGTAGAATCCTGGAGGAACTGCACTGTGAATCATTCGCATGTGCTTTGTCGTAAAAGGTGCCTTCAAAATAAATCCAACCCGGATGCGGGATCTGGCAGAGGTTATAAATAGTTGGCGAGCTGTGGTTGCATCAACGACTTTGGCCATAATCATGTCTTGATCATGATATTGAAATGCAACACTGTTAAGCAACTGCCCGTGCCCCCCAGTGCAAGATGTCACGAAGTTAATGGTCCCATCGTCCGCAATGCACAAGCCCTTGTGTGTGATCTTCACAGCCTCTGATCTTCAGGAAGGATTCCTTGAAATTGCTTGAGTGCACGTGCAATTGCAGGAGCAAATAAAAGGCGTGCGCTCAGCTGACTGTATGTGAATGGCTGGTGGTGCAAGACAAGTCGATGAGGCGTGTGTGCCTGGTGGTGGGTTTAGGTGGACAAGCAAACCGATGTGAGGTTGATGGGCGGGTGGGTTGGTTTTTGGTGGGGGGTAGAGAGACTGCCGCTCCCTGCCAGCTGCTGGCTGATTACACCACCCCAGGCCTCGCGCCGAACCAGCCAGGCGCGCCGACCTCCCATCATCCACACGCGCCACGCAATCGCTTCTTAATGACTCCCGTCCCGTGATAGATGGCACTCAGCTGCGTGAATCAATTTAAGCAGGAGTTTGTTGGTCATGCCGCCAGGCAGGGCGCCTGTCCCTGCCACTTCCTGTATGTGTCACGCTTCCTCATATGTCCAAACAGTTGGGTGTTGGTGAACGCGTGGACCTCGTAGCACGCGCGTGATGTAACAGGGGTGAGGCTACTGATGGGCAGCGGGGTTGGTGATGCTGGTGTGATGTAAAGAGATTGGTTTTTGTTTTAACAATTAAAACAAGTACAAACATAATAATCGCATCAAATACTTTGTGGATTTGTTGGTCATGATTAAAATGTTTAACCTGGAAAATCCCTTGCGATAGAACAACTCATTTGGAAGAGTGTCTAGGATCTCGATTGACAGATACATACCAAAAATGTAATTACACATATGCAAACATTGACTGCTTATACATAATTCTGATAGCTTTTATTCTATCTGGGCTCATTATCCTTTTAAAAAGTCAACCGTTACACAAACTGGTCATTACCATAGGTACAGTATATGTGGGCATTGTGTGATGTTTACTTGTAGAGGCATGGTGAGTGAGGTGTGTGTGTGTATTTAATTCCTGAGTACGTGAGCTGGGTCATTTTGAGCGTCAGCTGAAGGCATGGAGAGTAAATATGCCTTGTTATGTTTATTGGTTAGTAGTGGGTTGCATTTGTTAGCTAATTAATGTTTAAGTCACAATATTGGAGGCTTAGTGCGGTTAGATGACCATGGTTGTAATGACTACATAACGACAGTCTGGGAATTTAATGCAGTTTAGCTTTTGATATTTCACAGGAACAAGTGGAAATAATATTGAAATGCATTCAAGCCCAAATGCAGTATTATGTATATATGTTGAATTTCTTTCGCACCGTATGTAGCCAACCCTGCAAATGGAAGGTGCGGGGGAAGGACAACAAACTAAACACAAAAGCAGTTGTATTAATACTCTTAGGTTTTTTCGGTAAAGTCACGTAGGTAAAAATAAACACTTGATACAGTAAATCTAGCTGTGACGGTCCCACCTGATGACGGAGACTTGTGTTGCTTCCGAAACGTCGTGATTTATAATTTTATTTCTATTATTATTTCTATTATTTTTATTATTTATTTTTACCTACGTGACTTTACCGAAAAAACCTAAGAACATGAATCCTTGCAGTCACGAAAGCTTCAAATCTAGAATCAGTTGTATTAAGTATGGACTCAGATAATATGCCTCCACATATCTGTCACGCCACATAACAAATCGATTTTCTACACATCCCGGCATCCACATGGCCTACAGGGAGTGTACAATAGCAACAGTGCTCGTTAAACAAGCCAAACACGAGACTGGCTTTGACAGTGTCACCAACAACCACGCTTGCTTGAACCGACATCGACCTGTGGACCGCTAGATGTTTATAGGTGAGGACCCTCTGGTAAATATGGGTCTTAGTTCGATGCAAAAAAAAATACACAACATAAAATGTATTTTCAGATATCTCAAGGAGTCGTGTTGTCTTCGGATTGAATTTTATTTTACTTATATTCCCCATGACGGCACGAATTATTACTTTGAGTTATTATTATAAAGTATGCGAGCGTGCGTTCACTGTGGGGAACGCTGACATGGAAGTGCACAATGGTGCTTTTGGTTTCCTAGATGCTGTTTGCCGTTCCCACGTGGCGTTTCCATGTTGTCTGTTTGCAAATCTAAATAAACAGTGACAAATGCCCGACTTAGGATGTTTGTGGTACTAATAATGTGTTTTGTGGGAGGACATTTTCTAGCTGGCTGGAGAGGTAATAATCCATAAACGCCAATTCATTCCCCACTCTTCACGAAGCCATTTAGTGGTGCGCCGCAAAGAATGGGCTATGGTGACTTCATCACCAAGAGGTTTAACTATAATTTATTTTTGTACATTAACTTGGTGTCTTTTATGATAGATTTGTTTATGTTATTAGTGGAACTATGAATGTGAATTCTTTTGTTGGTTTCGGCTGTAATGTACAAATGTGTATTTTTTTATCCGTACAATTTACAACACATGTAACACATGATGTAAATTGGATGGACATATAGTGAAGGACAATTGGGCAATGAGTAGTTAATTATAAAGGACAAATTATATCCCAAGTGAGGACTATACAGTGCTATGTGTTTGTTCTACGATATTAAATACATTACATAAACGTAATATTTGTTTCCCTAATGCCAATAAAATGAAGGCTTTTGGCCCAGTGTGCTAATTAGATATTTAAAAGAAATATCATTTTAGTTTTGGTGAAAGTTGTAAGCGCATTGCTCCAATGGTGCCGTGATCGCAGAGATGGAGGCGTCATTTTCATCTTGTCAAACTCCTGTTGTGAGTGAATTGTTTTAGGCTGTCACGGGGCTTGTAAAGTTTACGCTCCCCCTCCGTCGCCCGTGAATGATGAGTATAATTAACGGGAGTGGAGGTACTTTTTCACGCCATCATCAGAATCCGCTCCCGGAAGGCTGCCGTATGTCGTGACAAATGAGTGCTGATCTGGGCTGGGATGAGTTGGGGGGGAGCTGCGTGGCCCTCCATGGCTGTCCCTGGTTGTCAGAGGCGATCCGTAGCGATATGTGGATATCCTTGACTGTATCTCACGTTCCTTGGCGATCTGGGGCTATATCTCACTATCTCAAAGCAATATACTATCCCCAGCTCTCCCTGGCTATCTGCGGCTATCCCCGGCTATCTCTGGATATCCCAAGCTATCCCTGACTATATTTTGTATGTATGTTCAACTTCTTTAGCCAAACGTGCTACTCGGATGTGTGGGGGAAGGACGACACACTGAACACTACATCTGGCTCTCCTCAGCTATCCCCGGCTATCCTGGTTATCAGACTCTCCATGGTTATCCCCAGCTATCCCCAGCTATCCTGGTTATCAGACTCTCCATGGTTATCCCCAGCTATCCCCAGCTATCCTGGTTATCAGACTCTCCATGGTTATCCCCAGCTATCCTGGTTATCAGACTCTCCATGGTTATCCCCAGCTATCCCCAGCTATCCTGGTTATCAGACTCTCCATGGTTATCCCCAGCTATCCTGGTTATCAGACTCTCCATGGTTATCCCCAGCTATCCTGGTTATCAGACTCTCCATGGTTATCCCCAGCTATCCCCAGCTATCCTGGTTATCAGACTCTCCATGGTTATCCCCAGCTATCCCCAGCTATCCTGGTTATCAGACTCTCCATGGTTATCCCCAGCTATCCCCAGCTATCCTGGTTATCAGACTCTCCATGGTTATCCCCAGCTATCCTGGTTATCAGACTCTCCATGGTTATCCCCAGCTATCCCCAGCTATCCTGGTTATCAGACTCTCCATGGTTATCCCCAGCTATCCCCAGCTATCCTGGTTATCAGACTCTCCATGGTTATCCCCAGCTATCCTGGTTATCAGACTCTCCATGGTTATCCCCAGCTATCCCCAGTTATCCTTGGCCAGCTCTGCCTATCTCTTGTTATCTTTTGCTATCTCCAGCTATGCTGGATGTCACCAATTTTCCATTTCCGTCTGGTACTTGGAGGGTTGGTGGATCACGCCACTTCGTCAAACTCGCTCCCTGCCCGTGGGCATGACGGTTGTCATCTTCAGCCTTCCCATGATATGACAGTCCTGGAAGTCTTTTAACTTCCATCACGATGGGGATTGAGTGTTATCCCCCCCCCCCCACCTGAGCGTGTATTTTCTATGGTGACTGTGGTTTCCTCGCACGTGTATAAACACTCGTGAATGGAGATCACCAAACATCCCAAGATAGGAAACAGAGCTTGAGCAATTGTTGGCTCTGGTTCTGGCTGCCTTCCCTGCTTCTCCGCGGTGCAAACCTCCATGCGCGTTACAAATCCTGCATCGTTTACCGGTGAAATTTGCATAATTGACACCGTATGAAGGACAGTTATTATGATGATCTCTCTTCAAACATCTCAGGTTCGTCATGACTTGTTGTGTCTCTCCCTTGCTTACTAGAGTGTCTTCTGTGTCCCTCACTCCCTGTTATTAATAAGCACTTCCTCGCTAGCTCTCTGTGAGTTTGCATTCTAAAGTTTGAGAATGTTGCAATTGTAATGTATCCTTTCTTTGTATATTGTTTTAACTATTGCTGTAATTTGTTTGACTATACTCTTTGTTTTTTTTCGGTAAAGTCACGTGACTTTACCGAAAACAACCCCAAAGAGTATGAATCCTTGCAGTCACGAAAGCTTCAAATCCAGAATTGTTTTGCTATATTCTGTTTTTTATTATGAATTTATGTGATAGTTCAATGGATCTGCCTATGTGACTTCCTCTGTAATTTTCCACCAATGCTGACCCCAGCTTGCGCTGGACACCTATGAAAAAGAACTTCGCAACTAATGTATTCTTCCATCTTAAATCAAATGTCTATGATCCTCCACACATTTCTTACGATGGTGTCAATTATATTATTTTTAGTCCCATAACCAAACCTCATTACTTACACACGAGAAACTCTACTTGACATGCATAGTTTATATCGAGAAAAATCCATCTAAGATATGAGTGATTCTTTTTTCTCATAATTCACACTATTCCGTGATTGGTATTAAATTGAAGGTAACGCAAGTGTGTAAGTGTGCCTTGTGTTATTGGTGCATTATCTCGTGTAGCCTCTTTATCATTCCTCATTCTCCCTCTTGTATTGCTCACGCGGTCTTTGCTCATCCGTCGTCGTTTCATCCTCTCTTGTCTTTGACGACGACGGTTTGCATTTCATTACCTGACTCATTTATTTTTTAATGTGCCATTGATTGCAATCCCAGTGTCGCGTGTGCCGCCTCCTTCCCTGCAGGAGGTGTTGGCCCGAGGTGGAGCCGGTTGTGCAGAGAAACGCGCGACAAACGCCGGGGACGACGGGGAGGCCGTGGCAGCAAGTGGGGGAGCGGTGCGTGTACACGCTGTGCTGGGAAATGAGGCTTGCGACTTGGACTCGACCGTGTGTGCGCTCGTCTACGCACACTTTCTCGCCAAGGTTCGCCACGCTGACACCGCCACGCTGACACCGCCACGCTGACAACGCCACGCTGACTCTGCCTTGGCCCCGTCATCTACGTGCGTTCCGTACAGTGCTATCCACGGTGCCACCGTCATGATTGTATTGACATGTATTGTCGTGGACAGGCTGCTGTAAACACGAAGGTATATACAACTCTGATGCCATTGTCTTGCTCAAGATTTCGCAGTGCAACAAATCCAATTAGGACCTGCACATGAACTGCTCTCATCACTCCATTTTCTAAGCTGACTTGCTCTCGTTCCATTCCTTGGCCGCCACCCTGTCATGATTGACTATCGTCATTGTGCAGCATGGTGTGGTGTGCGTGGTGCAGCATGGTGTGGTGTGCATGGTGCAGCATGGGGTGGTGTGCGTGGTGCAGCATGGTGTGGTGTGCATGGTGCAGCATGGTGTGCATGGTGCAGCATGGTGTGGTGTGCATGGTGCAGCATGGTGTGGTGTGCGTGGTGCAGCATGGTGTGGTGTGCGTGGTGCAGCATGGGGTGGTGTGCGTGGTGCAGAATGGATTGGGTGGTTCAGCATGGTGTGGTGTGTATGGTGCAGCATGGTGTGTGTGGTGCAGCATGGGGTGGTGTGCATTGTGCAGAATGGGGTGGGGTGGGTGGTTCAGCATGGTGTGGTGTGTATGGTGCAGCATGGTGTGTGTGGTGCAGCATGGTGTGTGTGGTGCAGCATGGGGTGGTGTGCATGGTGCAGCATGGTGTGGTGTGCATGGAGCAGCATGGGGTGATGTGTGTGGTGCAGCATGGGGTGGTGTGCATGGTGCAGCATGGTGTGCGTGGTGCAGTATGGGGTGGTGTGTATGGTGCAGCATGGTGTGGTGTGCATTGTGCAGCATGGGGTGGTGTGTGTGGTGCAGCATGGGGTGGTGTGCATGGTGCAGCATGGTGTGGTGTGCATTGTGCAGCATGGGGTGGTGTGCGTGGTGCAGCATGGTGTGTGTGGTGCAGCATGGGGTGGTGTGTGTGGTGCAGCATGGGGTGGTGTGCGTGGTGCAGCATGGTGTGGCATGGTGTGGTGTGCATGATGCAGCATGGTGTGGTGTGCATTGTGCAGCATGGGGTGGTGTGCGTGGTGCAGCATGGTGTGGCATGGTGTGGTGTGCATGATGCAGCATGGTGTGGTGTGCATGGTGCAGCATGGTGTGTGTGGTGCAGCATGGGGTGGTGTGCGTGGTGCAGCATGGTGTGGTGTGCGTGGTGCAGCATGGGGTGGTGTGCATGGTACAGCATGGGGTACATGATGCAGCATGGTGTGGTGTGCATGATACGGTGGTGTAGATTTCACTGGGCTGGCAACATCCCGATCACGTCCATTATAATTAGTCGAATGTGATGTTTTACGAGGGAAAACTTTTCTGGGAAATTAGACTGATTGAAGGAGACAAAGTGGTTTTTGTAGCAAAAAAATTAAAAAGCCCCACGAGTGTTTTCAAGCCCCATTAGCTGCAGTGATCGCAGGGCCTGATCAGAGATGGGAGGAGATGAAGCTAAATTGCTTCTAGATAGAGTTAGTAATAGTGTAAGCCACTTAATCAGGCTGAGATGGAACTGTTTATTGAGACACTACATTAGTTATTTCTTCAGAAGGTGTATAGCTTTCTCCGGAATGCTGTCAATCATCGCGTGCGGCTGCTATAGGGCCTGGTTAAGCTATTTGCGAAATTGTTTATGCTTCCAAATGGCCTTACATGTTTGCAGGGTTGTGTGTATATTGTTCGCATAATTTTATTGATGGTGTGTGCACTCGTGCTTGTTGTGATTGTTTATGGGACAGACACTTTGTTTTATGTCGGCATGTGCACGCATCTTTGTCCGTGTGTGCACGTGTGTGTATTGAATATACGTGCTGTATATTTATGGCATACATGTATGTAAATTGCGTGTTTGTGTGTATACTTGAGGTACACTCACATGTATGGTTTTATGTATATAGTGTGTGTGCATTTGAGTGCGTTTTGGGAGCGGTAACACAGTGGTTAGTGCACTGTTACGAACCTGGCAAACAGAAGTTCAATTCCCACTCATGCCCAACATCGGTGAGGAATATCTGAACTGGTCCTGGGCCTCCCCTAGGTAGACTTGGCCTGAATGACTCCTTGGTGCGGTGTGTTAACACCATCACTCGGAAGACGAAGGTGTTCCGGCATTGTATTAGCCACACCACCCACTTCATGCACCGTGTTAGCATTTATTGCTGCTCTCATATGGCCCCAACACTGTTATGGTCATATGGGAGATCTTTGTCTTGCTAGGAGTGTGTGTATATTTTGGGTGTGTTTGCGTGTACCGCATAGAGCCGGAGCTGGGCTGTGTGCGTGTACAGTAGTAAGGCTGGTAATGAGGCCTGACTACTGCTGCAGGCTCTAATTAGATAACGAGGCAGGGTGCCGACAAAGAAAATTAAAAAGTTATGCTGTGGTCCAAAACATTTAAATCTTATTTCAAGAAAAACATAAATTATATCTGCCAACACTCATTTGGTTTGGCTGTCAGCTGCTGCTAAGCCATTAACATTCTATAGTGTTGAGAAGTTTGTGACACAAAGTTTCAACAGTGTGCATTACTCTTGAGGGCATTCAGATCAGGGTTTGGTGAATTAAGAACACTGGTTTCCAATGCACATCGATATTCATCACATTGGTATATCAGACATATCGTTCTACCAGAATGACTGTTTCATTTAATGCACAGTGTCTTCAACCAACCACAATATTGCAAGTCAAAACAACACACTCACCCACTCACTCGTCCACTTAATCAGCCACCCACTTAATCACTCATACAATCACTCTTCTATCGCTACTATCATGATTACTGTGCATGTTAAGTTTACTTATTGATTCGTCCATCTATGATGAGGACTCTGCCTACGAGACTTCTACAATAATGTGTTCAATAACAACAGTTGCCATTCACCAATAATTGGTGGTGATGTCACCACAGCGCTGGTGCCAGACTAGGTGCCCTTTGAGGCCACGGAATGTCGAAGGGCTGCTGATAGGAGCTCACGGATCAAATATAAATATTTTGGATTAACTGTCTGAGATGACTGACAGATGCACCACCTGTGCCCCCCACTGTGCCAGCTGTCTGCGTTTTAGCCACCCGCAGGTCCGCTGCTTATTGTGAGCGTTTCTCCTCCGCCCTCTGCTGTTGTTGGATGGTGACTGCCTCCAAAACCTTAGAATATCTATGCTCAATTCAGGAAACGTGTTTCACTGCTTGATGTTTTGGGCCTTTGGGCCCCGTGCCGAGTAACTGTTTTACAAAACAAAACCATGTGGTCCACATGAATATAGCACATCCTACACACTGGCCTGGTCACCCTATCTTCCCACTGCCCAGACTCGCCCTGCCGGCACTCATGTGGTGCACATGCCGGTGCTGAACATTTCACGCGAAGACCTCCCGCTGCGCCCCGATGTGTGTCGCCTGCTCGGGAGCCTGGGTCTGTCTCCCGCAGCCCTCACCTTCCGCGACGAGGCCAGCCTGCACACCCTGCACGCTCGCCAGAAGCTCACCCTCACTCTCGTCGACCACAACCTCCTTCCACAGTGAGCAGTGATCCACACGGACTCTTCGCACCATCATAAACGTTCAATGGTTTTCCAAAAGAAACTGTACACGTTACCATCCGGTATTGTTGCTTAGTGGTAGAGCGTGCCGCTTGCAGTTGGAAGGCTGTGAGTTCAATAGCCCATCATTCCTTCAGGCTCGGTTAAAACACATTCCTGCGGAGGGAGCTGGTAGGAACGTTGGGTTGCTCGGTCAATGGCCAGGGTCAACGGCGGCGTGGTGTATTCCACAAATATGCCCGACTGTGAGGGCGGGCACAAGCCGGCGTGCGTAGGTTAAACGTTGAGTTTTATAAGGGCACCACGGGGTGACCAGCCCCACCCCACCCAGCCCCACCCCTCCCACTGTCCACCCAGCCCCACCCTCTCCACCCAGCCCCTCCCCACCCTCCCTTCCCCACCCAGCCCCACCCTCCCCACCCAGCCCCTCCCCACCCTCCCCACCCAGCCCCTCCCTGCACGACGGACGGACACAATAATCCCCTGTGGGCTGGTGTAACCAGGAGGTTCCTACCAGTATGAGAACTACTCTGTAGGGAAGTCAACAGTGGTTGTTCTAGGGAGAGACTTGCCTGCCATAGGAATGTGCCGTTTCCACCACTGGATATTCTACTCTCACGTATGGCAATACGTGCAGGAGCTAAATGCCAATTTCGAAGTCTGCTAGCCATCAGAGGGCTTCAGGAGGGCTGTGAACAGGACATTAGCATGTCCCCAATGTTCATTTGAGCAGGAAATCTTTTGAATACGTCTTTAGTCAACTCGTGTGTATTGTTCCGAAATATGATGCTATGCTAATTTATAACTTGCATTCATTGTTGTAAATTTAAAGGTACTATCTGTATTCCATGTCTTTTATTATATTGGAGCTTTTCCATTTCAACATATTATAATTAAATAGTTTCCTCTTGTTTACGTATTCTCGAGTTTATTGTGTGACTGGTGTAGGGCTTCTCAGATTGGGTTGTGTGAGGGTGTGTCATTTGTCTGGTCTGGTGTGTTGGCTGTGTGGTGTGCATGATGTGGTTTGTCGTCATCATGGTGTAGTTTATGGCTGGTCATGTGTCTGGTCTGGTGTGTTGGCTGTGTGATGTGCATGATGTGGTTTGTCATCATCATAGTGTAGTTTATGGCTGATTCTGTGCGTGGTTGCTCTGGTGTCAAGCTGGTGGAATTGTAGGTCTGGTGCAGTGTGTAAATAGTGTTACATGTAGTTGGTACGGTGTATGGTCAGTGGAGTGAATAGCTGGTGTGGTATATGATAGGTGGAGTGTGTTGTTGGTGCGGGGTGTGGTTGATGCGGTGTGTAATTGGTGCAATGTGTGGGGTGTATCCCATGCAGTGTGTGGCTGATATGGTGTATGGCTAATGTTGTGTGGTTGCTGTGGTGCTTATCCGTTGCAGTGTATGGCTGGTGCAGTGTGTAAATGGTGTGGTGTTTGGTTACGGCGATGCACGATGGCATGCTGGATGATTGCTTTGCTGTGGTGTGTGGCCAGTATGGACACAGAGCTGGAACCTGCCGTGGTGGAGGTGATTGACCACCATCGTTTGGAGCGTCCCCCTTCACCAGGCTGCTGTGTTACGGTGGAGCCTGTAGGGTCCTGCGCCTCCCTAGTGGGGGCAGCCATGCTTCTTCAAGCCCCACACCTCCTTGATCTCACGTGTGCCACCATGCTGGCCGGTAGCTACCCAGCCCAGCACACACACCATGCACAACATCACCCCAAAGTCACTTGGCACTACGGCTCCACTGGTTCGACTCGGCAGCTTTGTATTGCTGCCAGAAGGCTGATGGAATGTGTAAAATATACTTTTATATTTTTATAAAAGTATATATTGGCTGCTTATTTATTTTGTCTAAAACAGAATTATTCACATATCCAGATGTTTGTAATTTGGCATTGGTGACAAGATCTCCTATCTGTCCACTGTGATATGATTCCCATTGTGGTGGAACTTGTTGGTGTGCTTTCTGAGCTGGTAATAGTAACTATTCACTCACATTTCGTTTATAAAGAATTGTGGCACCCCTTGAAGATCCATCTATTATTTTCAAGAGTCCAGGGTAATTACAATTTAGTTAAATGTTGTAGAGTTAATGCAGTTTATTTGAACTATATCTATCTCTTAATAAAATTAGCATGGACAACAATCTCTGAAGTGAATGTAAAATAGTGTACAATACATTGTCCAATATACATTTTCTCAAAAAAGTAATTTGATAGCCATCATGTTCAGTGGTGTACAAAAGTCAAGTCAAAGTAATGTTTTCTCAAATGAGAATTGAGGCAGTACCTATCTCTTATTCTGGAGTTAAGCCTCTTTTTAGCACAACCACCGTGATCTTCCCCACAAAGTAGTACCTATTTTATTGACCCTGTAGGGGTGATGGATGGAGTCAACTCCCCAATGAGGATGTGAACTATCTTATGCTATTTTATATTTGTTGCACGTGGTTGCACTTTGTATTTCTTGTGGTTGCACTTTATTTTGCTTAGTCGGTGTTAGCCGCCAAGGTCGTTACAGGTCTTTTTCATTCTTGTTGCTGCATGCTCCTGTACTGTTCACGTTCTGCTGTAATGTACACTGATGCTTACTTTATTGAGGGCGATATTGGCACTTAAAATAAAGATTGATTGATTGAACTCCCAGCCTTCCGATCGCAAGCCGCTCGCTCTCCCGCTGAGGCTTCCGCTGTAGTGCATTGCGTTACCATTGCGCTTTGCTGTGGTTCTATGTGCTGCTGCTGCTGTAGCTGCTATCGTGGTGGACTGCGTGGACATGAGGGTGGAGGCTGGGCGCGTGACCACGCGTGACCGGGAGGTGCTTGCTGAGTTGCGGCGCCGCTTCCCACTGCTGCCTCCAAGCCACGACACCTTCATCACGCTCCACGCTGCCAAGTTTGACGTGTCTGGTACCCCCCCGCCCGCCTTCCCATACACCCTGCAGAACTCTCCTAGCAAACTGCGTGAACACAGTCATGTTAGTACAGTACACCAAACCTTGCCCATCGCAGGTAATTAATTTCTTGAAAAACAGCCACAATGGGTAGATCTGCAATCTGCAAACTCAAAGCCATGTGGGAAAAATAGGGTTTGCACTATGAATGCAAACATGAAAGAGTAAGTATTTTTTATGCAAAATATGATTTATATTTTCTACAGTGTTGAATATAACTTATACAGTCAATGTATAGAATGAAAAAGTAGATGTAAGAGAAATTAAGCAACTGAACCTGAGACTGCCTGACTGATGCTGGGGACATGGGGCCCACAATGGGCTGCGTGGGAGACAAGATGGAGGAAAGATGGTGTGTGTGTGTATTATTTCGCGCAAGCATCATTGTGAGCAGTGCAGCTAGAGTACAGTACTTCCTTATGATGCGTACAGGAATTTCACTCGACCACGAATGGTCGGGCATTGTGTACATGCAGGACTTACGGTGGAGCAGACTCTGCGTAAGGACATGAAGGTGCTGAAGAGTGGTGATATCAGTGTGGCTGTATGTGCACTCTTCACTCCACTAGAGGTAAGGGTGCACTGCACACTATCTGTACAGGTATAGGGCAGTGGTGAGTACAGGGATGTGCCCAGGATGTGGGGACATTTATACAGTTGATGAGCATAGGCCCAATACCCAAACGGCACTATCAAAGTTCAATCTTGATTTGAAGCTTTCGTGACTGCAGGAATCCAGCTGGATATTGTTTTACGCCTGAGGACGAGCGCTTGTGTTGCAATCGAAACATCGTGATATATTATTTTTTGTTTTATTTTATATTTCTACCTATGTGACTTTACCGAAAGAACCAAAGTGTTTCCTATCAAAGTTGTAATAGAGAAGAGTGTAACTTGCTTGTTGAATTGAGCAAGGCTATAGGAGCTTGGGGAATGAGATGATGATGGGAGGGAGTTCCAAAGTCGAGCGGTGGGAGGGAGGAAGCATGACTGCTTACAATGTGTTTTATTATTATTCTTTGCAGAGTTTGCTTGTGTTGAGCCAATGCTGCTGAATTGATGCATTCCCAGAAGGCTTGATGGCTGATTGGATGTGTAAAAAAGTACTTAAATGCGTTATGATGAGGGACAGGCATGTGAAAGAGGCATATTGTTTGCTTAGTTATGTTATCATTCTCTTGCCTTCACTTTTGGCCTCTAATTGTGCGGTTTCCACCGCGAACATTCAAGTGCAGTTCAGGTTAAACAATCCACGTTGCTCTATTATTCAATGGGAACGAAAGTTGAGCCTCTTGTGGCATGCAGCACTGATGGGCTTTTAGATGTTTAAGCATTTCCTCTTATGGCAATAAATAAGAATTAATGAGCGCTCTGCCGAGTCGTGGGCGGCTTTCTGTGGCCAATCCCGGCGGGCAGCAGGGCCCCGGCGGCCCGTTCGCCAGGACGGGCCCACAGCAGCAGCAGCAGCAGCGGCGGCGGCTGTGCGCTCGAGAGCGGCCATCACTCTTATTTAATTGTGAGAGGGTCCCCGTGTTGCGCCGGGGTTAGTTAAATTTTAATTCGGACCTCCAGTTGTAGTGCTGCTGCCACACGCTTAATTGGCCGAATTAGTGATGTGCAAATGAGAGCCTTATTTAAATGGCCCTGGCAGTGGTTATGCAAATGAATGTTTTGCAGAACCTCCTGCATATTCATGTGGTGCAGCATGCAAATTTAATGGCCCCACTGTAAAATGCTGGATTTAGCTGCGCTCTGTTGTGGCAGGGCATGAGCACAGGTATTCAGACACAAAAGGAGCTGTGAAGAATGGAGCCTTGGTTTAAGTGTTCTGTTTATTTTGTGCAGAAAATACTTTGCTGTCCCTGATGTTGTATATCTGTTGACTCCTGTGCCATCTGTGTAATGGATATCTGGCCGTCATGCTACATAGCATTTGTATAAGTGCCTCTGCTTAACCCCTATGTGATGTGTAACTAGGCTTCCTTAACCCCTGTGGATGCCTCAACCCCTGTACAACCATGGGCCACTTAACTGTCTTGCTCTATGTGTATTAGAGCTGTGTTCTCCTGTGACTTTCAGTGTACAGCCACCAAGGGCTGTAAAGTGATTAATGTTTTGAGAATACGTGGCTTATTTAAGTGTTGCCCCAGAGACTCTACAGCTGTGTAGTTGTTTACATTTGTGGATTTAAAAAAAAAATCAGTGCCACAATGTAAGAAGTGAAGAGTGAAGGCAATATTTATGTTGGTTTATATTTCTGTGCCAGTTCTGGCTATACAGTATCAATTCTTATCTTGCTATACTTGATAGCTTGATATAATCCAATGTAAAGCAGTCAGATTGATTGATGATCTGGCACTCGCTGACTTACACCATTTCCTCGCTCACTCACTCGCCGGTGGTCAGTCGCCTCACTATTGCTCTTCTGTCGCTACTACCACGAACGTCAATCATTGATGCCTCCACCCATGTTGAGGACTATGAGACTGTTTCATCTCATACACACTGTGTTTAACCACCATAGTGCATGTCACAACACTGCTCACTCTAACACATAGGCTTTTGTGACCAATTTGATTCATCATGAAAAATGTTGGTTTTATCGCGTGAGTAAAATGCTAATGTGTGTCGTACACCCTCCTCCACCCGACACAGCCAAATCAAATGCGTGCCATGAATAACCATGGCGATGTATTACTGCTTCAGAGCACTGGTATGTTGGGGAGTAATCCACACATTTAGCAATTGGGTAATCTGACGTTTTGCTGTTTGTCTGGCGATTACCAGAATTGTGAAAACCTCCAGTCTTAGGCCTTAAACAGGTGATGTGATGTCATAAACATGCCCCCACAGGGAAGCGGCGAATCACTTCCACTTCCATAGTTTCAGCAGCATTGGTTCAACACAAGCAAACTCGAGACCAGTTTCGACATTCAATTCATCATCAGCAGAGTAAAGCTGGCTTGCTTATATATTTTTTGTGGAGGTACAGATACGCGAAGGAGGTATATTGTCTGCTTATTGATTTTGATGCTTATTTCTCCACATTGATGCTCATTAATTTGTGTTAAGTCTTAAAACCTTGCTGAATTTAAGAAATGTGTTACCTCTTACCTCTTGCAACTTTGATAGTGCTCAGTTTAACACTGTAAGCGTATTATTAAGTAACTAGCCTTTTGCCCGTCCAAGGACGGGTAAATCTGAAACTTGCAAGCGAAAAGCAGACCGCAACGTGATATATCCATTACATCAATTCGTGTGCAATTTATAAGGCCGCGGTGACACAGACCTATTTCATTTTAAGGTTATAATCCATTCTAGAAAGTTGTAATCCCTTGTTCATCATGACGTCCTTTTTACTTCTATGTCTCAACAGCGTGTACGGAGATTGCGTAACGTGAGGGTTTCTGCCTTTGTAGTGAGGGTTGTCAGTTGACGAGGGGGGAGGAGGCGCCTCGCCCCCCCCCGTCACCCGCTAATTATTATTAATGGAGGGGGTGTCCATTTGAAAGATGTCACCTCTTCATTATTATTAATGAGGGGGGCTCTTCCATGTGGAGTGACATCACCTGCTCATGATTATTAATGAGGTGGGGGGGGTCCATGTGGAGGTCGTCACCTGTTCATGATTATTAATGAGGGGGCTGGCCGACGTGGAGTGACGTCACGCGCGGGACACAGAAATTCTTGGGTCAAAGTAGTAAATACACAACACACATTGCAATGCCTTACAGGTGAGTCACATGCTAATTGGCTGATTACTGATCTATTACATAATTGCATACACCCCCACCGCCTGTGATCTCGAAACGTGATGGGGTTCAACAATGATGACGTCATCCTGCACTTTTTCAGACCGGAAGCAGGTGGATGGCTTCGCTATTCTGGCAAATCGCACGAAAATGGTTGATGTAATTTCCAGCAAAACGTCGTACTAAAATTGTAAATGTTGTGGATCCACACTTCAACACACCGGTGGGCTAAAGTAGTGGACTAATTATCTTTTGTCAACGTGACACATTTTTTACTGATTGGCCGTGTCGGGTGGTGGAGGGTTGTGACACATTTATAAATAATGCAATCTGACCCAAAAACCTTTATTATGAATTTGATAGTGCTGTTTGCTGCTGGGCGCTTGACGTTTGGGGGGGCCTTTGGGCCTGTGCTCAGCTACTATGGTTGTCACCTGTTTGGGTTTGATTGGGACAGTCACAAAGGTAATGAAGGCCCTTTGTGCCAACCCGAATATCCACATTTTACCGCAACTGTTCAGGTGGCAGGAATTGACTGTACCGAGATGTGGTTGTGGTATTATTGTCAGTTTAACACGTGCACAGTTCTGATACACCTTGGCAGACTGAGGAGTATGTCTTGAGTTTGGTCTGTGGAAAAGGTACATGCACGGCCCTCCTGCCTGCCTGCCGTGCATGCTGGCTGCATAGACACGGGCGCCCTCTCCTAGTTACAGTGTGCGCTGCAGCAGTGGTACATGGCTGCCCATATGACTTTGTCTCACCAGATCACACAATCACCATTGGATATATCTCACAATTAGGACACGGATTCGTTTAATCATCGCACTCAGTTGTGGTGCAGTATTTATACACTCCAGACATCTTCAACACGGACAATTAAATCAGAAACCCTGATGCTTGACAACAAAATCGGAGAACCGCTTTAGCAGTTGTATCACAGGTACAATCAATATTTGAAAATCACCACGTTCCTTGTTAATACTGCCTTAACATGTACAAACATATGGAAACGATGTGGACCATATCCTTTCAGAGCCGAGATGGCATAAAGATTGGCTGCCTTAGAGTTATAGATCACACTTTACACTGATGTCAAAAGGCAGTGATTTCCTACTTAAATGAGCATTAAGGTGGTGCTCATCCCTGAGCCAGTGGTGGAAATTCCACATTCCTATGGTGTGGGTGAATCTATCCATAGGACAACCTCTCTAGATTTCTACATCAAGTGGTATCAATGTTATCGACCCCGGAAGGATGATGAGCCGAGTTAACCCCTCGACCAAGATTTGAACTGAAAATCTTCTGATTGTGAGCCACTTGGTTTTCTTTATCTCCATAGTTGTAGATGCCTATATATATACAACACCCTGGTGAAAATCATGGGTGAATTTTTTTTTTTAAATAGCAGTTGAATCAAAAAAGTATTGAGTCACGTTTAATTTAAAATGTGTAATTGGTACATACTGTTAAATGTGTCATCAATGATCAAGATACTTGTTGGCACAAGGACGGGAGATAGTACGAGCTGGCACCCATTTCCAGGTTTGTGCATGGGAATGTGTTCAGGACCAATGCCCTCGTGTCACTGTTTGCCCTGGGCCCTTCCCAAAGACGAAGATTATGCTTCAGTCACTGGATCAGCCCCCTTTAAAACCAATCTCCTACAGTGTTTTCACAGGAGGTCAAGTGTTTCATTTGGATAGTGTGATGTATGTTTGTGTGTTTCCGAATTAATGGAACTCCCTGCATGAATAATGCATCGAGTCCCCGCTGGCTGCGTGTGGGAGCGAGGGTGCCTCTCCGTCTGCAGTGCCCTTTGTGTCGCGCGCTGCACGGCCTCATTTAACTAATCCCGAGCGCCGCCATAAAGGCGCAGGGTTGTGGCCGCCCAACCAGGCCGCCATTCCCAGGCCGACACTCGCAAGCACGCACGGACTCACGCACACACTTAACGGTGGCTCATTATGCAGCACGCTTCTTTCAAATAGATTTGTACCCACTTGTTCCAGCGTTTTGCTCATTGGCAGTGCCTCGAGTTTAAATCTCTATTTCGAATTGTGAAGCAAGAGGATCTGAATGGAATGGTTTCTGTGCATTTGCTTGCATCTGCTTGGTGTGTTTCATGATTAGCAAATGTGCTTAGTAACAGAGTTACTAAGCACATTTTCAAAGGCCTGATATGTCCAAGTGGCCAGCAACAAACAGTGCTCTCAGAGTTGTAATTGATGATAATAATTAACACGTTTCTGCAAGGTCATTATAAGAGTCTTGGGAAAGGAGATGATGGCAGTGAATTCCAAAATGGATCAGTGCGAGTGAAGTGCTGTGACCTGCAGCGTGGTGGCTGAACACAGAGTGGATGAGACGAAACAGTAAGTGTCTGGTAGAGCGGCTCCTCAACATCAGAGGAGGAATCAGAATGAAATTCACTGAAGCAGTAATTATGGTAGTAGTGATAGGGGGCTGACGGACTACCGCTGAGCAACTGCATCGAGTGAATCGGTGAGTGCTGGATTAGGAATCATCCTTATTGCTTTACATTGAAGTCTATCAAGTACATTGAGGTAGGAATGGAGCGCTTCACCCCAGATAGGACATTTCTCCACTGGTCAAAGTTGTGCTTTATGTGATTATAAGAGCTGTTTGGAGTAAAGCAAGGCTTTGGGACAGCAAAGAAAGCCAGGCTTAAGCGTGTTCTATAAGGGTCTGCAGGGTCACGATTGCAATGTGCTTCGCTCTTGTGTGCTGGCAAGAGGCTATTGTTTTGTTTATATCTGTTTGCCCCGAAGATCACAATAACTGAGCGCTTTTAACGTGAATTCTTGAGTAATCAACAGAGTACAGGGTAAACATTCATATTTCATGTGCTCACATAAGTCAGATCTGTCCATTAGCCTTGCCGCAATCCATGCATATTGAAGGTTTCTGCACGAGCATAATAATTTATGATGAAAAGTGGCTGTAATGGCTGAGGGCTGCAGATTCTGGAGAGGTTCCCATTTGTTTGGCTGGAGTGTGATCAGAGCTGCCAAAATGTGTGTGATCACATAAGGATAAGTCTATGCATATTCTATATCGTGGCACTTTGTCAAATTCCTCAGTAACCCAACGCACCTTACATGATATTACCATTCACTCGCTCACCAACGATCATCGCCTCCTTATGACTCTTATATCGCTACTACCAAGGTTACTGTTCCAGTAAACTTGACTCTGATTTGTCCATCTATATTGAGGACATGGGTGACCATTGGTCTTGATTGGAAAGCCTCTATACCAAAAGGATGAAATGTTGAGAACCACTGTGTTATGGCATCGTGTCCACCAATATTCAGTGAATATGTCGAAGCCTCGAGCTCTGACACCCATTGAGTGTCTAGATAGTGTCACCTAACATACAGCCCCGCTTCGCTCCTCCCCATCTTTGATCTCAGTGATTAGAGTGAGTTGCCAGTGTACATAACCAATCAATTACCGCAGTTGTGAAATATAGTGTTGATTGAAGAAAATGCATATATATCAGAGTGATGTCCTGCTCAATGAGCGTTGAGGCGGTGCCGCCTCCTGTTGGCAGCCCTGAGCTAGTGGTGGAAATTCTGCATTCCTATGACAGGGAGAATTTCTCCATAGGACAACATGTATATGATGTCAAAACATAATATTTTCATGAGAAGCGACTGAGTGGAGTGAAGTGGTGTTCGCGTGAGTTGACGTGGCAGTGAGGAGGCAGTGGGCCCTCTGTGGTGTTGCGCCATTGCGGTTGTGTCGCGTACGATCGCTCAACCCACCACCCCACCCTTGCACGGCCATAAAACCCCGCAGCCGTGTTCGTGGGTCACTGCAGTGTCAGTGCTGCTATAAAGCGTATTGATGATGTGTCAAAGGGGTGTTTTAATTTAGCTGATTATCTTCTGTTTTATGTAAGCAGTATGTTAGTCTACGTGTATTTTATAGAGGATGAAAGGTTGACCTAAAAAAACTCGGCTGCGCAGTAAATCTGCACACAGGGCGGCTGCAAGTTTACACCTGAACGGCGTGTCGCCACTGATGGGATTAGATACAAGTTGTGGTTGTCTGTGTACAATGCGAGCGCCATGCACAACTCGTCACACAGAGTGTCACGCATCATTATTTGGGGATTTTTCTCTTTGAAGAGCGTCCTGCTGTCACGCAGGCCTGCCTGCCGTAGTGTGCGGCCGCGGAGCCCGGGGACACTGTTTAGTACACGGGAGATTAAACAGCATTATTCACTCCGAGATGCCGAATTTGGCCACACACACACATCGGCAAAATAGCTGATTAGAAGAAGTTCTCATTGTGTGCCGTGCTTGTGTTTTTTTCATTGTAAAAACTTTTTGTTGTAGTTGTTGGAAGCATCGGGGCTAATAAAACTAACATTTGTGACCGTTCAAAAAGTCAAAGTGATTTCCTGCTCAAATGAGCATTGAGGTGGTGCTGAACCCCCGTTCACAGCCCTGTGGAGGCAGCAGTGGACATTTTACATTCATATGGCAGGGGCGAGTCCATCCATATGCCAGTTACTGACCGGTTACAGTTAATATGCTAGAAATCATCTATACTGCAGTGTTTATGATGTCTGTCAGTAACAGTTCTGTACAACAAAACAAAGATCCCCCATGTAGCCTTAATAGATTGTTGGTGTAATTGTCATTAGGTCGCACCTATGAAGGCTGGCACAGAACAATAGGGGGTGAATGGCAAGAACCATACTCAGCCTCCTTTGTCTCCCTTGTGGAAATGTTTACACATCGCACCAGGTACTTATTTGAGTCTGAGTCGATCTAGGGGAGGCCCAGGACTGGTTCAGATAATTGTCACTGGATTTGGTGGCCGTGAGCTGTAATCAAACTCGGGCCGTAGCGCAGGGTGCTAACTGCTACACGACCGCTCCTCACAATATCCATTAGCACACATGTTTGCAGAGGAACGCATATCATATGTTAGCTGCATGTAAAACCGAAAGAACTGTTTCAGCAGTGGTGGACATGCACAGGCCGAAATGCTTAATTCACCACTTTTGTCATTAACACTGCCTTATAATTTGAAACATTGATGAATAAATATTTAATACAGTGTTAAAACGAAATAATAATATAATTTTCTTCACCCAGCAAAGTCTCAAATGAGTTTCAATGATCATTACCAGTAGAGATGTTTGACAAACTCCTTCATGAGTTCTTTTAAAAGAACACCGAGTTCGAATTCTGGCTGGGGGGTCATCTCAGCCCATCATCTTTCCCTCCGGAGTCGGTTAAACGAGTAACTACTTTGCACAGAATATCAAAGTGGTTATCATATGGATGGGCTTGCCCCTGCCATAGGATGGTGGAATTTCAACCACTGGCTCTGCAGGGCTATAAACAGGAGATGAGCACCGCCTTAGTGCCCATTTGAGCCGCAGGAGATCACTGTGACCTTGACTTTGTGAGCACAGATAAGAAGTGCTGTCAGCACTTGCACGGCCATTGTGTTGACCCCCTCTTCCAGGCATCCGTGCAGCTGGAGTTGGCGACGGCGATCGCACACTCGCTACGTAATGTGTGCAGCTGCACTCGCTACGCGATGTGTGCAGCTGCTGCAGCTGGAGCGCATGGCATGTGAACCTGTAGTGTGCATCATGTAATTATTGACGTATTATGGGTGTGACTGGGTGCGATGTTAATTGAATTTAATGCATGATGTGCACGTTAAAGTTTGGCAATAACAGTGCCAATTTTATTATTTTAATGAAAATTTTAACCACAAGAGTATGTGGAGAGATCTGATCTTGCAAAAAATACAGAGATCATGGCAACATTCTAAGAAATAGAAAACAAAGCAGAAAGCTGAACCCTCATCACTATGAAGGCAAACTGGTGATTTGTGTGGGACTTACTGCTGGGACACAGGAATGTATGGATAAAAGTGGGTGGCATGGCTGTGAGAGAAAGGGAAGCAAGTTAATAGACAACCAAAGAGGACAGGGCACATGTGGAAGAGTTGTAGTTCCATGTGCATAGCCGACTGCCAGGAGGGAACTGCTGTTTAGTGGTGGTTGAGCACAGTGTGGATGAGACAAAACAGTGTTTGTTGACCCGAGCCCTGAACATGGGTGGAGAAATCAACGAGTGAAGTGAATGTGAACTGTGACTATGTTAATAGTGATAGTAGAGTGGTGAAGAGGCTCAGTAGTAGAGCAAGCAGCTCAAAAGTCGAAGGTTTCGAGTTAAAATCCTAGCTGGGAGTTGACTCAGCCCATCGTGCCTCCGAGGTTTACACAATTAGTACTACTTTGTTGGGAAGTTAACAGCGCTTGTCGCTACCAGTATAGGAATGTGGGATTGTCACCGCTGGCTGAGGGCTGTGAACAGGAAAAGAGCACTGCCTCGATGCTGATTTGAGCAGAAATCACTCTGGCCTTTGCCTTGCCTTGCATGGTTTTGTACAGCATGCAGCCATTTCCACTATATTTGATTGTGCAAGGATTTAATTGTTAATTACAATGTGCTGTGGGTAGAACCACAGGTGTACAGATAGGTCACAGCATACAGACATGGGGACACAGATATGTGTCTTCCCACATCAGCATCTCCAAGTCTGTGCATCTAACGGCATCGCCACACAGACAGACAACAACACAGGTGCACAAGACAACATTTGCAGCAACGGTGCATCTCTGCGCCCGCGGGAGTGAATGGCTTTACAGAGGAATAATGCACTGAGCCGGATGTTTGAAGGCTTCCCTTGTCCTGAGGGTGGGGAGAAGGAATGGAGGCAGCTGAGTGGGAGACAGGCCAGGGGGTGGGGAGACATGTAGTGAGGTGCGAGGATTGTTTGAAGATGTCCGTTGTCCTCGGGGAAGATCCGATTGGTGTTGGAGGGAGGTGAAAGGGGGGAGGCGCTACTTGGGCTGCAATCTCAAATCTCAATACAAACGGATGGAGCTTCTGTTGCGCTATGGGTTTCAGAGTTGTGATGATGCTCACACTTTGTGCTTTGTCCATATGCAATGGCTTTGGTGTAAATGTTAAAGGATGCATATTTAATAATGGCATGTATTGATATATTTTCTTGAATGTGGATGAAACCTGTTTGAGAAAATATCTCAGTTTTTCAAGGGGGGCCTTGTGAAACAAAGAAAATGGCAATTGCAAAAGCGAATAAGGTATAACTTTGGCACAAACAGCAGCCAGAAATAGCAGAGATATGCGTAATATGTTAGAGATTTACAAACTTTTAAAATTATGAATAGAAAAATAACAATTACATCCAAGATAACCGACTACAAAGTTACAATTTAAGGATGTACCTTTCACTTTAGTCTTCAGTTAAATATTGTTTTAAGTTGCAAAAAAAACATTGATTATAACAATGAACCTAAAAGTTTTGGGGGAAATTTTAAATTTTCTGGAAGCATATAACAATGCATTTTTTATAACAATTGTTGTATAACAATGTATTGAATAATCTATTACATGCTATCCTTGCACTCAGCATGTGTATCAAAGCATGTGTGTGAGAATCAATTATTTCCAATCTGTATGTATTATGTCATTGGTTTACATAAGTCCTGCAGAGATGAGAAGAAGCACTATATTCACTAGCACAGCAACAAAGTAATTGATGATTGAATCCAATCATGATTCTGAATTGTAATAGTTAATTGAATAGTCAAGGGGATTTGAACTCGTGAGTTACTTTTGCATCAAATCAATGAGAATCGTGCTCATGTTTACCACTCACTGCATTGATCAAACCTGAGCTGGGAATCCCGGTGGTGATGGTGGTTTATAAGTGAAGGGTAAACACCGTCGTTCCATGTAATTGAGGCTTCATAATTTAACCTTGTTAAAATATTGAGTGTCCTAGTTTTGACAATAGGACCCATCTCTAACATCGAGGGAGGATATGTATGTAAACATCTGACATTTCACCAGCATTGGTGAAAGCAAGCCTGACTGCTGATTAGACATTGAATGTCGAACTAATGCTGATAAAAAAAAATTACGTACTTCCAGATGGCTGTGTGGCCAATGAGATGTGAATTTTTTTTCATATGGAGGAACGGATATAATACAGAGCCATATCACAAGGATTTGCAAATGGGTAGAGATTCTCCTCATGGAAATGGTATATTTTAGTGTTTGTTTTCAATCAAATCGAGAACACCAGAATAATTGTAATCGTCATGTGGAGCGTTATCTGGACTTGTGAAAAACTGGCAACCATAAAACACATTTTCATGGACCACAATGGACTGATAACACTTTTTTTTATTAAAATGACTCAATAATGGTATCTACAACAGTTCCAGGAATCACTTCCCTTGGTCACTGTCCCTCTGGAGTCGATAATAAAATGAGTCCCACTTTGTGGGGTTTCAACAGTGCCTGTCCTATGGATAGACCCGCCTCCATCAAAAGAATGCGGATTTTCCACCACTGGTTTAGGGCTGTAGACGGGAGACGTTACACCGCCTAACTGCTAATTTCAGCAAGATATCACTTTGGCTTGGGGTTCGTGTGTTTATTTTGTGAGTTTTTCCTGTCGCGTGCGCTTCACTGGGACCGGTTGTATTCTCATTTATTACCTTGAGTGTCGCCTCCAGTAGTGTGCCGATTATGTGTGTGCCTTGTTGCTCTGCTAAACTTAAGCGTTATTATTTCTGGTTAGTTAGCAAGTAATACACGAATACTGACATTGTGTGAATGTGTACATACACACACCTTTACGCCGAAGTGGAATTTTCAGCAGATGTTGCTGCGATGTTGCGTAATGTTGATACATTGCATCTGCTTGTGGAGATTGTCAGTGATTTGTAATTCAGTTTTACTTTGAATAGTTTCTGAAATAATTTATTTAAGTCAACCTTTTGTATAGGAAATAAATTCTATTTAATAATGATTTATAATTGTGAACAGGTTAAAATTTCGATTTAAAGCTTTCGTGACTGCAGGGATTCATATTCTTGGTTCTTTCGGTAAAGTCACGTAGAAGGGAAATAATGACATAATAACAATAAAACAATACAATTCTCACAACATTAAGAAAAGAACGCTACTTTTTTCAAATTTTCTTGTTGTGCTTTTCACACCTGGTGATTGCTTGTGTTGCAACGGAAACGTCGTGAGAATTGTATTGTTTTATTTTTATTATTTTATTATTTCCCTTCTTAGTGACTTTACCGAAAGAATCAATAATAGTTTAAAATTTGTAACGTGATTGTTTTGCTCTGATTTGTATGTGGTTGTTTTTGAGCTAATTTTATTTACTTAATTGTTGTCCTCAATGTTTATGTTATTGTTTTTGTCATTTGCGGTGATCCCAGTGAGTCTTGCAAATGAGACTGATCCTGGTCTCTCGAGTTCACCATCTGGTTAAACGAAATTTACTTGTCACCCTCTATGCCAACGTAGATGAGGCAGGTCGGTACCTCAACTCGCTGCTTCATTTCCAAATCTGGTTGCTTAAGTAGCAGATTTATAGCATGCATCCCACTCTCCCCAAACTCCTTCATGCCCCTCCTGTGTCCCTGTGGTAAGTATGTCATTAATACGTTCGGTGTTTGCATTGACCCGTATCATTGGTTTATGGAGTTGTCTCCCGTGTCTTGAGACAGATTTATGTTCCTCTTGCAGGGTCATCTGAGTTAATGGCCTTTCCCAAGCTTCACCTGCCCACCTTCACTGCTCTTGCCACTGACATCAGTTCCTAGTCTCGTGGAGGCATAAGCAGAGTGGCAGCACCCTAGATTGAGATTTCTGCCAAAGTCGGGTTGCTCTGAGTATAACGCAGAAAAGATAGCAATGTTTGTGTGTATCTTGAACTTCTTTCACACCGTACATAGCCAACCGTACTAATCAGAGGTGAAGGGGAATGAGAACAAACTAAACCCAAATTTTTTCCCAAGAAATGAGTTCAAACAGATCAGCGCAAACCACAGAAGATGCGGATCCCTAATGCGCAAGTGGAACTCCAAACCATGGACCAAACAACTTTGCACTGCCCCACGTGAAGGTGGTGGTGGTGGGGGTGTTGTATCTGCGATGCACCAACTCTCAGACAAAGCAATTTATATATGTGTTGAACTTCTTTCGCGCACCGTACGTAGCCAACCATGCTAATCACTTGCAAGTGAATCTCTAATGCACTGCATAGGCCATATGAAACAAGGAGAACTGAGTGTTGAATGTACGTATGTGTGCGAGTAGTGATGATGGCCCATGTGGAGGTGATGTGGCATAGCTATGGCAATCTGCTGCGGATTGTGCTTCATTTTAAGATTTGTTAATGGGACTCAAAGAATGCACTTGTGGACTTTGCATTGATTTTAACAAAAGTTAATAGTTATTTTATTTGTTAAAGAGCACTGCAAAGTGAAGCAGGTGCATGATCCTCATCTCTGGGCATTAGCGATGGCAATCGGATGGCGAAAGTTTGAAGTTGTGCTCCTGGCTTGGAGATGATTCCAGATTAGCCGTGACCTTCTCCGTCTGTCGCAGCTAACTCATGCCCACCCCAGGGGGGAGGGGGGAGCCTTGGGGAATACACACGCCACCTCATCAATTACCACAGGAAGTGTTATCAAGGTCGCAGGCTGGCTGATTTAATTACGCTGGCGGTGTGTATTAAATGGTACATTTAGAGATTGCGAAGTGCAGTAATTAATTCACGGCTGGGACGCGCAGCGGGAAGCGCGGCGTCTCCCCCCGGAGCCTGATGAATGGATCAGACACTCGCGTCGCCCTCATGTGGGGCTCATCCCCACCGCCTCTAGCCGCCCCCCCACCGCACCCCTTCTCACAGCAACCTCCCACCCCTGCTCCGACCTATCCCACTCTTCCTCCCCTGCTCTCAGTAGCAGCGCAATTTCCTGTGGCATTGCGAAGGATTGGCGACGTTGCTGCGGTAAGATGAAGATCTTTATGCATCGTAGAGGCTGTGAGTTATAGCGTGGGTTGCCACCTTTTCCGCCGACTAAACCCAGACATATCTCAAGTCTTGCCTCTTAGAGTTGATAACCCAGATCGACCTTCACAATAGGTCTATCAAACACTGTGCAATATACTGTAACCGAGTACAATACAAAGCCACCACATTTCAGATCAAATTAATCCTCGCTGCTGGCACACAGATGGCAATTCCTGGACCGTTCAGGTTATGGCATTGATTTTAAAACAACTGTCTATAGACAGGTGGCAACCATAGTTGTTATATTGTGCATCGTTATATTTTCATGATAATATCCTGCAGATGTACGAACGTGAAAAACTTAAATTGTAAATATTGGTGCTTTAAGTGTACACAGCACACAGCATGAGCGTGTGGAGGCTTTGGCACGCAGACGTCCCATGCCTGGCGTTGATTATGTCTGTCACAACCTCTTTAACTGTTAATCTGTAGCAACGTAACTTTATCAGGTTGTGATGGAAGGCACGGGTGGCAGAAGCAACATAAATGATGAGCTGGTTAGAGTCAGTTTTTATTTGCCATTATCCATTACCCTTGGCTGACACCTGGTGTCGGGAGCCATGAAAACGCTGCTTCATCACGCCCGCTCTGCCGGAACATCCCATTTGTAACGAGCCAGGAGCCGGCTCTGGTCAGACGCCTCGGCTAATTAAAATTTCCTGCCGACGTCGCCACCCAGCCGCGCCGGTTGCATGACAAGCGAGCTTTGCTGAGCTTGTTAAAAAAAACACTCCCCTCTCAAGCTTTGTGTCCGTCGCATCAAATGTGCACATGCTCTATCGTCACCAAAACACCGTGATCCTTGGCTCGGCTGTGGACTCACGACACCAAGCTGAGTGTCGCACAGGGGCGTGTGGCTTGGGGTTGACGTGTGTCCCCACGCACGGGGGCATCGCAAGGCGTTGTCGCTGGGCCGGGGCACCAATGTGTGGAGTTTAAGTTGGTTGTGTATTTCATACTTCTCCTGTCGGTGCAACAGAGGAATCCAGCCTAGTGGTGTAGCGGTGGAGAGCGCAACTCTCAATATGAAGGTTGCAAGTTTGAATCCTCGTTCCGGGGTTGACTCAGCCCACCGTCCCTCCAGGGGGTGAGTCCCACTTTGCAGGGAAATCAAAGGTGGTTATCCTCTTCTTGGTTCTTTCGGTGAAGTCACGTAGAAGGGAAATAATAAAATAATAAACATAATAAAATACAATTCTCACGACGTTTCAGCCACAACACAAGCAGCCGTCCTCAGGTGAAGAACAGGTCTGTTGGCAAGACAGCGTCTGAATGAGCACCACCTTGCTTGGCAGCGTATATTTAAGTGGTTATCCTTTTGATTTAAAGCTTTCGTGACCATAGGGATTCATATTCTTGGTTCTTTCGGTAAAGTCACGTAGAAGGGAAATAATAAAATAAATCTTTTTCACATACTTTATTATTTCCCTTCTACGTGACTTTACCGAAAGAATCAAGAATATAGTGGTTATCCTATGGATAAACTTGCCTCCGCCATAGAAATGTGGAAGTTCCTACGACTGGATCAGGTCTGCAAATGGGAGGTGAGCACCACCTCCCATTTGCTAATTTGAGCCGGAAATCACCTTTACTCGACTTGAGCAAAGTAAGGATCATATGCCAGATTTTTGTACAGTGAAATTACAAGTCAATGTGGTCCGCATAGGAGGAGAAATGTAAATGTCGTTCTACCACTTGTGTGCTTTGACTTAAATTCCGACTGGGTTTTCCGTCAAGACAGTATCAAGAGAACAACTGAATACATTGGTAAAGAGATCAGAAACGTGTAGGTGCACTTTGAAGTAGACGTTTCTTGTAAAGACATAAACATTGTATGACAGACATTTGAGCAAAGTGTATTCATTGCGTTGGTATGTGTAATGTCCTGCTCAAATGAGAACAAGCATTGCTCATCTCCCATTTACAGCCCTGAGCCAGTGGTGGAAATTCCACATTTCCATGGTGGGAGTGAGTCTATCCATAGAACAACCACTGTTGACTTCTCCATAAAGTGGTACATTACTCATATAATTGACCCTGCAGGGTGGGATGAGTCAATCCCCAGCCAGGATGTGATTGGGGATTGACTCAAGAACTTT
Source organism: Lethenteron reissneri (assembly GCF_015708825.2). Taxonomy (NCBI): domain Eukaryota; kingdom Metazoa; phylum Chordata; class Hyperoartia; order Petromyzontiformes; family Petromyzontidae; genus Lethenteron; species Lethenteron reissneri. The sequence continues at coordinate 20,642,162 of NC_083802.1, forward strand.
CTATTGTGAGATTCGCTGAGCTGTGTGTGCAGTGGGTATATTATGCAATTAATTTAATATCTTAATATTACTTGCTAAAATATTTAACATTTTACATTTCAACAATAGGGTGGTGGATGAGCCTCCACCAGAGTGAACTCTATACTCTTCGATTTTTTCTGTAAAGTCACGTAGGTAAAAAATAATAAAATAAAATAATAATAAATTAAAATAACTACATGAAAATAACAAAATTTCTATTTATTCTTATTTTATTATTCTTATTTTTTACCTATGTGACTACCGAAAAAACCTAAGAGTATGAATCCTTGCAGTCACGAAAGCTTAAAATCTAGAGTGAACTCTGTCTATATCTTAGTTGTCTGCTCTTTGGAAGAAGTGGGTGTACCCACACTTATCCTTGTCACGTGACCTGCCAATTGACTGGTGTACCCATTTATCCATTGATAGTGCTGGGTGGACAGGCGGGGTGGTAACGGGGGATTTAAGACATTTGCCCCGATGTTTCAAGTGCTTTGCCAGGAGATGTAATTGAACTGGCGATCTAGGTTGGAAACCTGGTGTGCTCACAACGACACCGCCATGGCAACTCATGGTGGAGAATCTTGAAGTAATCTCATTAACAGGATCTGAATCATTTGCAAAGAGTGGGCACGTAAGTTCTGCCACTGCCGTTTGTTGTGTACACGTGTACCGAGAAAGTGTCTGGCGAGATCCGTTGTTTGCTCGTCTTTCATCTGAAGCGACGCTAATTTGATTGCCGCTTATATTTGGAACAAACACTTTTGGTCGGGTTCCCGTGGTAGTTCCCAAGAGAGGAATAATTCACGGTGCTACAGCCCAGCAACAGAAAGTAGATAACACGACACAATCATGAGCGTCATTGTGGAGAATATAAATAACAAAAATATTACTCTATTCAATGCGTATTAAATAATGTACTCCCAAAAGGCTGTGGTGGCTGATGGGATGTGTCATTTTTTTTTTATGTGGGGGGAGGGACAGATATGGGAAGGAGGCAGTATTGATTTTATTTATTTTGTTAATGCCAAAACGGCTGCCGGCGACTCAGCTTTCATGCCGTATCGAATCCAGCGCGTGTGTTGACACCGCACGGCCACCGCTTGACTTGACGCCTTCCTCGAGCCGGCGCTGCCCTCCGTATCGAATCCAGCGCTGCCCTCCATATCGAATCCAGCGCGTGTGTTGACACCGCACGGCCACCGCTTGACTTGACGCCTTCCTCGAGCCAGCGCTGCCCTCCGCGAGTCTCTGGAGCCATCTGGCCCTCCAGAAGCATTGTGCCTGAAACTCGGTCACGACCAGAACCCTCAAATTAAAGAAGCATATTTAATCATCCTACCTCCTCCCTCCCATCTCCCCAGAAATTATACAGCCTACTTAGTTTTCCCACAAACACCTCAAACATTTAAATCCCATTAGTGGTGCCATACAAGGATATGCAGAGTCCTAATTGGGGATCAATATGCATTTCCTACCTTTGTAAATTCCCAAGGCTGGGGATGATTAATAGACAACCAATGGGTTCCCTGTAGCTTGTGAATAATTATACAAGGGCCTTCACCACAGCTCATTTACAGAAGGTTGCGAATTCTGACAAAAAAGTCAATAATATATCACAGTATTATTATGCGTATCAAATACATGCATTGTCGCACTGTTAACTATTGTGAATCCAGAAAAAAGGCTTTTAAATGTTCCTCTGCGTGGGGTTGTGGTGGGGGGTGCACTTCCACGTGTGTGTCCATTGGCTAGAGGATACATTTAAGAATGTGTGTACACTACTCTGCATACACGTGGTTGTGTACCTTAGCGTGGATTGTGGCAGTATGTTTGTGCCATTATGAATATGTTTTTATGCCAACATGGATATGTTTACCGTCATGTATATCTAATGTATATGATTATATGTGCGTGCTTTTTGTGTGCCTGTATATGCAATCTCCTGTATGCACGAATATATATGTATCTATTCCAATGTGTGTATACATGTATGTGTGCAATTGCCTGTGTGTGTATCGGTGCGCCTGTGTGCCTGTGCATGTACATAGTAGTGGCGTGGTGGTTAGCGCACTGCCCAACAAACCCGGTGACCCGAGTTCGATTTCCGCTCACAGCCAATATCGGTAAGGAATATTGGAACTGGTTCTCCCCTAGGGCGACTCAGCCTTAAATGAGTACCTAATGCGATGTGTAAACATCAGCACTGGGGAGACAAAGGCGGCCGGGCGTGGTGTTGGCCACCCATCCCCCCATGTGCCGTTCCGGCCTTCATAGATGATCGCTAGCAGCACTTGCCCCTTCAGTCTGATAAAGGCTACAAGGCGGGTCTTTGTTGTACGTAATAATATGTTCCTTTATGTAGATGTGCGTGCATATCTGATTGTATATTAATGTCCCTGTGTATATATGTGTGTACCTGTGTGTGTGCACGCCTGTGTGTGTGTGTGGCAGAAGAGAGAGTGCCGCTGTCACCCTCTCTGGTAAACACGCAGTGCCGTGAGCGCGCGTGTGGCCGTACGTCATCCCTCAGCACCATTACGCCCGCAGCCCGCCGTGTTGTTCCTGCCTCATTTGCATTCGCTAATTACATTCCACCATTACAAACCGTGCAGAGTTCGCCGTAATGTAAACCATAAATTATTCCTATAAAAAGCTGCTTAATTGAGACACAGCATGATACAAGGCCTCATGCTTTTAGGCTTAATTACATAACCACAACAAAAGCTGATTATCCCACTAATCTCCTGGCAAGGAACTTTTGCAAGTGTGGAAAGTTGGAAATACAAATGTGTGTTGTGAAGTTCAGTTGTACGCATGAGCATTCGTTAGCTGCTGCTGGAAAGCAGTGTCCCCGGGAGGTTGTACAGTGCTCTTGAGACGACACAGCAAGCAGCAATAGCCACATCCCGGTGCACAGCATCCACTCTGAGCATTAGTGAAATATGGAAGACGTGCAAATTGAAACACCGATATTAATTCTATCCATAGTTTCATTGCAACCGTCCACGTAGCTCAGCGGTAGGGCGAGCGGCTTGCAATCAATCGGAATGTTGGGAGTGGGGATTTCCTTAGTCCATAATCCCGGTGTGGTCGATAAAAGATATACCACTTTGTAGTGAATATCAACAACCCTTCAGCCGGGACTTTAACTCACAACCTTCGGATTGTTCGCCACTTGCTCAACTGCTGAGCATCCAAGTCGGATACAAAGAAACAAGAAATATCATCAGTCGCTGGCAAATGAACTCAAAGTGGAGAAACTCGCGCCCACCATATGAATGTGGAATATCTACCACTGGCTCAGGGATATGAGCACCACCTCAATGCTCTTTTGAGCATGAAATCACGTTGACTTATTTATTATTTCAATGCCCTGCATGTGTGCTAGATACATTACTGCATTCAAAAAGCATTGAAGCATCATTGCCAATGTAAATGTTCTCCATAGTGACACTAGTGATTGTTTTGTGTTGTGCATTCGTTTAGCGTCGAACTGTGACCGACATCTAACAGAGGATCCTTGCCTATGAATGTCTGACAGTTCACCAGCATTGGTCCAAGCAAGCCTGACTGCTGATGAGGCACTGAATGTTGAAACCGGTCCAGAGTCGGCTTGTGTCTATTTTCTTCTTTTCCGTAAGCATTTAAATGCACAGTGCACTCCAAGGGCACAGACAGAGAAGCACGCACATATAAAAATGTACGCTGAAACAAATGGTGTCAGTGTAAATGTAAGGTAAGAAGAGAGATGTTGAGCGTATAAGTGGGTGGTGTTTGGGTGGTGAGAGAGGAGGTCCATTGTCAGAATTTCCTGTTCCTTCTGCCCTCTACCCATCCCCTACGTGACCAGGGCAGAGAGGCTTGGGAAGCAATCTAAATATTTGTGTGGATAGTTTTACCCAGGATTAGTTCGAATGTCAAATTGGGCCCAGAGTTGGCTTATGTATAACCAATGCTGCTGAAATTATGCACTCTCAGGACATGTGACTGATGGGATCTGTAAAAATATACTTAATCTTTCCTTGTGGAGGGACAGATATGGGAGGTAGGTGAATTGTCTGCTCATTTATTGTTGCTTATATTCCAGGCCTCCTAAAACTGTGCATATCTACAAACTATACAGACTAGCTTAGTTTGTAGACACCGCCAGGATTAGTTTGTAGAATAAATGTAGATCATCTATAGAGCCCCATTGTTTCATTGATTTACGCTCGCTAACGAAGCAACGACACCAGGAGGCGACGCTGCTTTGTCTGGAAGATGCCCTCAAGGGACAGATGCATCATAGAACTGCGGAACTCGTCGAGTTCCCACTTGAGTATCGAGAAGTCCGACTCGACCGCCGTCGTGTTGGCGAGCACCGATGCCAATCCGCCGCTGAAAGCGCGGAGGTTGTCGAAACCACTCGGCAGCACATCCCACGCGTCGTTGAATGTCGTCGTGTTGGTGTGCTTGTTGATGGCGTCGTGAATGATCGTGTCCTCCTTGTAGAGCTTGACCAGTTGGCGATGCTCCTCCTCGACCATGTCGACCTTCACAGCTGACCAGAATTTCGTAACATGCACGCGACGCACTGCCAGCACGTCCTTCACGAACACACCAGGACGCATCTTCACGAGCTGAGCGGGCATCATGGGCGCCGCATCCTGGTCGAGCGCTCGATTGGCGTCGTTACGCTCTGCTTTGACGTCGTTGAGACCCGCGATCAGCGTCATCGCATATATCGAGATCTCCTTGACGATCCTTGTCTTGTCGACCTCATTGAGACCCTCGTAGCTCTCCTGCGCAAACGATCCCTGGTCCTCAATGTGGGCAATGATCGCGGCAGACGCGATGCGCATCGACTGATCATGATACGACACGTACGCCTCATCATGATTGTTGACGCCATCAACAATCTCAACACTGAACAAAACGGTGAGCGACCCGATAAGCGACTGAATATGCTCCTCCTGCTGCGCGATGAGCAGCGACTGGCTCTGGAGCTGGACGATAGTGATGTTGATGGCGTCGATGGCGGGTGCGAGCGCGTAGGTAAGAACCCACCAATCGGCGGTGGGCAGCTTCGCGGGGTTCTCAGTAGTGTACTCGATCAATGCTCGGCGGTACTGCTTGTAGAACTTGAGCACGTTCCCGAGATTGGCCCATCGGTTCGCCTTCCTGGGGCACTTGACCTTCATCTTGATGATCAGGTTGTTTTGGGTGCGGAGGTACACCGAAAAGTCGTACACGATCTTCACCCAGCTGCCATCGAAGACGCACTCGGCGGATTTCTTGACCACAATATCGATCTGATGAGGCGGACACCAGATTCGAATGACGTCGTTCTCGGCCTCCTTCACAATGAGCGTCACCAGCCCCCCATGACGCCCAGTCATCGTATTCTCGCCGTCCGATGAAAAGCCGATCAGCTTGGCGCGCCAGTTGGAATACAGCGCGTCGAGGAACTTGACGAGCATGTGGAAGATGTTCTGAGCAGTGTGACGCTCGAACATAGGGATCGCGACCAGGTGCAGATTGACGAGGAAGCCGCGGTAACAAACGCGGGTGCGCAGGTCGAAGAACGACTGGCCGCGGTGAGTACTGCCGTCGCCAGCCAGAGAGAAGGCCCACACCGATGGATCGTCGATTATCCTGGCGATCATCTGCAGCCCGTAGGCCACCAGAACACGGACTGACTGTGCGACGATGAGGTCGTTCATGCCCTGCAGCTTCGGCGTGTTGGTGCGGATCCTGGCATGATCGATGGCAGCAGCCGTTTGACGGAACGACATGCAGACACCGACGTGGTCCATGGCGAGCTCGAAGCGCATCTCGTTCTTGATTGTTGCCGTGTACGTATACGTCCCCTTCTCGATGTTCACTTTCTTGACGAACAGCTTCATCGCGTTGACCTTCTCCTTGGCCTTCTTGGCGGCCTTCTTGGCGATGGCTGCGGCCGCGTCCTCGTCGTCGTTGTCGTTGCCGCTGTCCTCGTCGTCATCGCGAAAGAACAAGTCCCCGATAATTGTCTCAATGATGCTGTTCTGGATCACGTAGTCGATCGACGCGGTCGACAGGTCCATGTAGTTGTGGAGCGTGTTGGTGCGCTTGGCCATGCCGTTGAAGTAGCTCTTCTTCTCATCGGGCGACAGCGTCTGGTAGAGCATCCACGGTTCCTCGTGCCGCCCTTCAAGATGGTGGCGGTACTGATGCGGCAGGAACGGCTTCGTGAAGTACTCGATGTCGGTGCGGTTCTTGCGCTTGCGGCCCGAGTCGCCCGTCACCTCGACCACATCACGGCCTTGGTGAACACAGAACAAGCAACGACAGGACTGCGCGCCATTGGCCTCCGTCGTGATGAGCTCCATCCCATACTGAAGGGTGTGTGAGGATTGGAACGGCGTCGCCACTTTCTTCCCTCCCATGTTGCTGCAGCTGCAATGCTCGGTATAACGATGCGGTACGTCTTGCCGCGGATTACGCAACTGCGCACTCCGCGCACTCACTAGTTTGTAGACGCAGCCAGGCTTAGTTTGTAGATATGTGGCGCTATTTATAGCGAATCTACAGTTTTAGGAGGCCTGTTATATTCTCTACTAAGATGCTGACGATTATTTAGTGGTTAATATAACGAGCGGCTTCTAAAAGGCGCCTGGATTCGTGGGGCTACACTGGCGTGGCCGTGCTGTAGTATGCGTGTATGTTGGGTTTCTCTTGCACCGTACGTAGCCTACTGTCCGTGCTATTCGGAGGTGTGGGGGAAGGACAACAAAGTAGTAGTACTAAAGAAATTAGTTTTCACTTTGCTTTTAAAAGTGCTTAGCTCCAGTGGCTTCCTAATATCGGAAGGACGAGCATTCCAGATGGCTGCAGAAGCGAATCTGAAGGCTCGCGATGCAGTGACAGTCTTTGTTCAATCGTTAGCCAAAAGCCGCTGCGAGGATGACCAGAGTTGGCGTGATGGTTTATGCTCCTTGACGAGATCAGCGAGGTGTCGTGGTTCATTTGTGGCAAGCACTTTGTGTGCACTGAGTGCGACCTTACAATGTATCCGATCGGCAACCAGAAGCCAATGCAGCTCAGCGAGGACCGGAAAGACATGGTCGGATCTTGCAGTACCCGTCACGAAACAAGCGAAAAGATATTGTACATGCTGCATGGGGATGGGAGCGAGTGGCCGTGCACCAGGGAGGCCTTGGTGAGGACAGGGGCCATGACAACGCTGCCTCGTGCATCACAGTCATGTCTGTTGATTCAGACACAGCCCTCACCAGTATTGCTTGTGCTTGTATCATCTTAATGATTAGTATATATCATAAGCATTGTGCCTTTATATACAAATATTCAAAATTCCAATTCTGTTATAAAAATATATATTTTATAAAATTTCCGCACCCCCGATTAGCGTGGTTGGCAAATTCGGTTGGAAATAAGTTCAACATACAGTGGTACCTCGGAGATCGAACTTAATTCGTTCCAAAACTGTGTTCGATCACCGAATTGTTGAAGTTCTGGGGCGTTCGATCTCCGAGGTTCTACTGTATATACATATAGACATGTAAAAGTGGATCTTTGAGAATTCCAAGTTCCACAAAGAGGTAATTTGTTGGATTTGCTGCTCAATATTTTTCACAAAGAATGCCACAGCCATAGTTATGGTGGACTAAATTGTTGGTTAGGGTGGACACCAATCAAGGGCATTGACTGCATCACCCATTATTGTCATTAATGCTTGTACTGTTTTAAGTCGGAGATAAAATGGGTCCGAGATCGACGCAAATCTACACATGGCACGAGCTCGTTATAACAAGACGCACCTAAACGACACCCGTTTATGACGAGTGGTGGTGCAGGAGCGCGCAACGCTCTCTTGCCTTCTTTGTGATACCTCCACACCGCAACCACTAAACCTGTTCAGGTGAACTACTCTTAGGAGCACATTTTCTTCCCAGTCAGCAAGTGGTTCCTTATGATGACGAAATGCTTGTTATACATAACACAAAGCAATCATGAGCATCGTTGTGGAGAATATAAGTAACAACAAACAAGCAGACAAGACGCCTATGGTTTAGGGTTGTGAAACAGAGACGGCGTGCAGAAGCAGCGATGTGTAGTCGAGCTTGGGGAAGGTCACCTGTGGTCTCAGTGGAGGGCTCCGGAGGTGTTCAGTAATGGACGCTAAGGTATTTAATGCCATCTTCTTCCTCGTATGGCAGGGTGATGAGCAATGTTGTATGTGGCATGTTGTATGTTACGAGCGACATACCTGCGTTCGGGCCAGTCCTTGGTTTCTACCATCTTTCATGCTTTGTTCAATGATCTCTCTTCTTCAACACGGCACTGACTCTCTGGGGTGAAGAGGCGTGAGTGCCTTAAAGAGCAGAGTAGCTACCCTGTATAGGGCAGTGTTCTTCACTAACTTTCAGATGGGGGGCAATTTCGCAGATAAGACATCAGTTTGAGGACCGCTATACATTTGAAACCCCATTGGGTTTAACAGTATGATGGGGTGTTTTCACATTTGTGTATTGTCAGATGCCGCACGCCAGGTGCTGCACTAAAAGCTACCAGGGGCCGCCAGTGGGCCGCGGGCCTTGCGATGAACAACACTGATATAGGGGCACATACCCATACCAGGCAATAATCACGAAAAAGTGTGCTGGCTCCGTTTGTAAATGGGGCTGACTCTTGAGCCTACATTCCATTGGCAGCATGTCAACCCTACGCCAAATTGGCTCGAGAGCTGTGCTTTTGGGCTTGCATTTCATCCCAGGATCTCAATAGTGTTTTCTGAGCAGTTTTGGATGGGAGTGTGTGGCTGTGAGCGTGTGATGTTTTAATTACTGGTAGTGCATGGGAGTGTGAGTTAGGTGGTCGTGGTGGATGTAAGTGTGTGTTGTGTTAAGTAGTGGTGGATGGGAATGATTCTTGCTAATGTAATAAAGGACTCGACCACGATGTCTGGCTTGGTGTCCTTTATTCGGTTCTTCTCTCTTAACCCGCACGGCTGTCCTTCTATAAGACTCTATACTGACACTGATACTGCTCTCCTGCAGTTTCTCCCCTCGTCGTTCTCTCAGCCTCTCTCTCCTCTCGTCGCTCTCGTAGCCTCTCCCTCACACACAGCCTCGCCGGCTGTGTTCCCCGCAGCTCCTCGTCCGCCTTCTCTCCAGCCGCCCCACCGCTGTCTTCTCTCGCAGCTCCGCTGGCTGCTCCCTTAGCTGGCCACCGCTGGCCGCCGCTGCCACCCCTTGGCTTTGCCCACGTGGCCTTACTCTGGTCCAGTCCCACTCGTTCTGCCTTCCTCTTCCGGTCTCCTCCCTTAAGAACCTTAACCTTTCCTCCCACGTCACCTAACTCCACCTCTCCGTGACGTCACATCCGGGAGGTCGCCCGCGCCCGCATTACACCACCCTCCCCCGTGGAGAAAAACCCAGCCGACCTCGGCTGAACAACACCAACAGTAATGCGGGCGAACCCGAGCGTAACACACCAAAGGACACCAAGCATGCAATATAACAGTAAGAACAATCAACACAACTCAACAATCAATAACGTAGCAGAAGCAGGCAATAAATACACAGTAAGAACAATACAACATAACAATCAACGAAACACAAGGGATTTAGAGCGTGTGCGGGTCGCCGGCCCGTCCCGGACGGTCGGCGGCCCATCCGCGGAACGGGAACGTGATTGAGTTTGAGGAGCGACAGGGTGAAATCCCCCTGTCGCTGTTGGAAGTCCACCAACGTCCCGTGTCCTTGAAGGATCAGTCTTGGGCTTGTCCCGCGGATGCGTCTGCAGCGGGGTCGGAAGGGCTGCAGGGCTCGAAGGACCCGCAGATCTGGCAGGCACCCTCCGAGCAGAGCGCCTCGTCCCCTCCGGCGTCAAGGCCGGCCTGCCTGGAACAGGTACGACAGGCGCTCTAGCAAGATCAATGGACGCAGGCGGGGGAGAGTCGGCAGCAACAGACCCCGGCAAGGCAACATTGGGAGATGATGCATCATGTAGGGGAGCAACATACGGTTTCAAGCGCGACGTGTGAACAAACCAGCGGCGAGAACCAATTTGAACACGCGCCGACTGAGGATTAGGAACCTCAATGAGGCGGACAGGCCCTCGCCAAGGTTTGTGAAATTTGGGAGAGGTACCCGGCCGCACCTGCGGGCAATGGAGCCAGGCCAGGTCCCCAACCTTCCAGGGGCACTCCCCTTTGGAACGCCGTGCGTACCTCTCATTTCGGGCCTGAGCTTTGGCCGTAGCCACACGGGCACTCTCCCGCGCCTCCGAGACCCGGCGAACAGTGTCACGAATGTAGTCAGGAAGCGGTTTACAAGGTCCCCTCACACCGGTTCCCATCTGCACATCCATTGGCGGCACGTTTTCCCGACCATACATAAGGTAAAATGGCGAATAACCCGTAGCCGCATGAGGAGTCATCCTGTACGCCGAAAGCACCCCCGGGATGTGCAGGTCCCAATCCGATTGTTGCTCACTCACCGTGTGGCACAGCATGGCAGACAATGTCCGGTTTAGCCGCTCAACCATACCATCCGTTTGCGGATGGTATGGGGATGTCCGGACCTTCTTAGTCCCTAGGCCCGCGCATACTTCCGCCAATAATTTCGAAGAAAAATTTCGGCCCTGATCCGTAAGGAGTCTCTCCGGCGCACCCTTGTCCATAACATATCCGAACAAAAAGGCGTCGGTAATGGCCGCGGCCGATTGATCGGGCAACGGCCAGGCCATCGGCCAACGGGAGAGGTACTCAACCCCGACCAGCAAATATTTATTACCCCTCGCCGAAGGTGGGAAAGGTCCCAAAATGTCCAGTGCCACCAATTCATTGACCCGAGACACCCGAATTGACTGTAAGGGTGGCACATAAGGATGTTTAGGAGGCTTACGCCGGGCACAGTCAGGGCACGCGCGGACGTGCCCCACGACATCCGTCGACATGCCGTGCCAAAAATAATGACGTTGCAACGTCAACAAGGTCTTCTGCACACCCAGATGTAATAGCGTGTCACAATGGAGAGTTCTAATCAACTCGTATCGGAGGGACGCAGGCACCACTAGACGCCAGTGTTCCTGGAGACTTTCCCTCCACATAAGCAGACCATCTCGGACCGCGGTTTCCGGCGCACCCTCCGTAACCGGACCCCCAACCTCCACTTTGGATCGCTTCCGCAAGGACACTAACGACTCATCCATCATTTGCTCCCTTATCCAAACAGACCGTGGCAGATTCAAAACCCCATCAGTCGGCCCCGGTTCCACAGTAGCATCCGACTTCTCCACAGCCAATACCACCGGCTGAGGGGGGGGTAGGCTGGGCGCACATCTCTGCGTCCCCGACGCACATTTGCAAGGGGAGCGCTGCGGCAACCTAGAAAGTGCGTCTGCGTTCGCATGGCGCACCCCTTTACGATGGTGAATTTGAAATGAAAATTCTTGCAGCGTGTCCAACCAACGCGACAGCTGGCCGGAAGGTTGATCCATTTTAAGGGCATATTGCAAGGCCGCATGATCCGTACGTACGATAAAGGAACGGCCGTACAGGTACGGTCGAAACTGACGTAGGAAAAAAACGACGGCTAAGAGTTCCCTGCGAGTGACACAGTAGCGTGTTTCCGCGGGCGACAGGACCCGGCTACCATACGCAACGACGCGCTCTACGCCCCCTTTAGACTGAGACAACACCGCGCCAATACCTGTGTCGCTCGCATCCGTATCAAGAATGAACGGTTGATTGAAATCCGGATAATCCAATGTTGGGGCGGTAGCCAACAGATTACGCAGACTCTGAAAGGCCGCCTCTTCCGGTGGTCCCCACGCAAACTTACGTCCCTTACCCGTAAGGAGGTGCAAGGGCCTCGCGATGGTCGCAAAATTCGGTACAAATCTTCGATAATACGAGGCAAATCCCAGAAAGCGACGTACATCCCCCACGGTGACCGGAGTCGGCCAATCTCGGACGCACGCCGTTTTTTCCGGGTCCGTAGACACCCCCTCAGCACTCACGATGTGCCCCAAATAACGGACGGACCGTTGCAGTAGGTGACATTTCTTTGGTTTAAATTTCAAGTTCGCGGAGCGCATCCTCGCGAACACCGTCTCCAGCCGCCTTAAATGTTCATCAAATGTGCGGCTGAAGACGATGATATCGTCCAAATATATGAGACATGTCTCCCACTGCAACCCCGTCAAAACGAGTTCCATGAGCCTTTGAAATGTGGCAGGGGCCGCATTCAGCCCCATCGGAAGGCAGTTAAATTGAAACAACCCCTGCGGCGTACGGAATGCGGTCTTCTCCCGTGAGGGCTCGTCAAGGGGAAGCTGCCAAAATCCCGAAGAGAGGTCCAGTGTAGAGAAATACTTAGCCCCCGACAATGCGTCGAGGGAGTCGTCCATACGCGGCAGGGGATACGCATCTGCCACCGATATCTTATTCAATTTTCGAAAGTCAACACAGAATCGCAATTTGCCATCCTTTTTCTTAACCAAAACCACAGGCGCGCCCCATGGGCTGTTCGACGGCGATATAATATCCGCAGCCAACATATCCTCCACTGCCCCCCGAACGTGTTCTCGCTCGGCCGGACTCATTCGGTGCGAATTCAACCGAATAGGGGCAGCGTCGCCTGTAGCAATGTGATGGTGAAGCAATGAGGTGCGTCCCAAATCCAAATCATTGGAGCTGAACACATCGGAATACGTCAATAACAATTTATGAAGCGCACCCCGTTGATCCACAGACAGGGAAGAATTTCCGTCACATAAGCTAGCAATCCAGCGGTCATCCGAAGCCACAGGCTCGGAAACACCAGCAACCACTCCCTGGCTATGCGAACAATCGTGAGCCGTAAATGCCGTGGTGGCATGTGCCACAACCGTGCCGGCTGGGACACAGACATTTTCCGTACCCGCATTGAGCACCTGCAAAAACGGTAATTGATCTGGCCGGACGATGGTCTGCGCTCCGACCAGCGCCGATCCGGCCGTTATCGAGGCTGAAGGTGACAACAAGATCCCAACCGCTCCCAGCCGACCAGGCAGGGGCTTCCGATACCGCAGGGGAATAAGCATCTGTGAACCAGGTGGAATATCAACAGATGCCACGGATAGCGCCTGCACTTGTACGGCCGAAGCAGGTCGCCCCCAGGGCGACGGCAGAAACGAAATTTGACGGCCACCCGGCAGTTCAATACAATTCTCATTAATTTTGATCAAAATAGGCATCTTAGCCAGAAAATCAGTGCCCAATAAACAGGGAACTGCCAAGGATCTTGAAATCAACACAACGCCCGAGGCCGACACATCCCCAATAGATATTTTAGCGTCCACCTGGCCCACGATGCCCATACTACCCCCGTTCGCAGCGACGCACGACCCGTAAACCGGACGCACGGCCCCGGGTGGGATGCCTAACAGATGAAAAATGACATCCGAAATAATAGTCGCGGACGCCCCGGAATCGACCAAAATGCGCACGTCCACCCCTTGTATAGACCCCGGCACGGTGGACGAACCCGTAGCGGCCGCAACAACCCTCCGTGCCAATTTGCGCCACTGCGTCACAGAGCGACAAGGCCCCGTCGAAGGTCCCTCTTTAACAACAACACTATGACCGCACAACGAAGGTGATGGGTGAGGTGTAAAGCCTTGCCGGGTGTCTGGTGCGTGCCGACTTGCCTGTTTCGGTGGATCCTTGGGCGGCTTGGCCGGTAATGAGGCCTCCTGTTGTGGCGGACCCGGGATGCGGGCCCAGCAGTCCTTCGCGTAGTGGCCCTTCCGTCCGCAGCGGAAGCAATCGGCGTCGTTGCGCCGAAGCGCAGGCCTTGCATCGCGCCGCCCGCGTATCGGCGGTGCAGCACGAGAGGCCGGTCCACCGCGGCCTGACCATGGCACCGAGGCGGCCGTCAGCTCCTGAGGGCCCCGCTCATCCGGCACGTATACCGACTTCGTAGGGTCCCAACCCAGAGCGCCACCCTCCGCGTCGGGCCCCCCTGTCCACGCCGTGACCTGTTTCCATCGTCGTAGGTTGAATTGTGCATCCAGACATTTCGCCGCCGCCCGGGAGGTGAGCTTCTCATGCCCGCACACCGGCATGGGAATCCCAAGATCCCGCGACAGCTCGAGCATCTTGCCCAAGATGAGAGGCTCGAGCAGGTCAGGTGTTGTATCTGGATACGCGGCCATAGCCAAATCAAGCACTGCACCCCTGTACGCCACAGGCGACTCCTCGGGCGCTCGTTGTCGTTGAGCGAATCGCCGATGCGCGTCGTCAGGTGGCTCGTAGGCGTCGGCCATTTCTTGAAAAACTCCATATAATGTCCTCTTCTTCTCGGCCTTAATGGAGCGAAAAAAACGAACAGATTCGTCGTCCAGAAGAGTCGGCAACACTTCCAAGGCCTCAGCATCGGTCCATCTCGCAGAACGGACCGCCGCTAAAAATCTGCAGGCGAAAGCGCTCCAGTCGCCCCCAATGGCGAATTCCTTGACCGTGGTGAGATGGCGACTCCGACTTCGCTTCACTCCGCCCTCCGCCGATGGTTCCTCCGGAGGCAAATTCAAAATGGCGTCGAATCGCGGCGTGGTCAAGATGGCGGATTCCCGCCGCGGCACGCGCAAGATGGCGGCCTCCTGCCGCGTGGCCCATGGCGCCGGGAGTGAAGAACCCGTGGCGGCCTGTGGAGCACTCTCCGCTCTCTCCGTCGCCGTGCTTGGGGTGACGAGATGACACAATTGGCCCAGGGCGTCCTTGAGAGTCTCCAGTTGCTCAGCCACCTGCAGCCATCGCCGATCAGCGTCTGATGGTGTCGGCGGCCCTGACACTGTGGCTACATCTTCCACTCCCGTCCCCGCACTCGTTTCAGCAGGGCTCTCCTCCACCACCCTGGCAGGATCCATGTTTGGAGGGAAGTCTTCGTCTTCCGACGAAGAAGCCGATGCCGGCGCTGGAACATTTTTCTTTCTCACTTGTTTCGACATGCCGTTGCACTTCCGACACCAATGTAATAAAGGACTCGACCACGATGTCTGGCTTGGTGTCCTTTATTCGGTTCTTCTCTCTTAACCCGCACGGCTGTCCTTCTATAAGACTCTATACTGACACTGATACTGCTCTCCTGCAGTTTCTCCCCTCGTCGTTCTCTCAGCCTCTCTCTCCTCTCGTCGCTCTCGTAGCCTCTCCCTCACACACAGCCTCGCCGGCTGTGTTCCCCGCAGCTCCTCGTCCGCCTTCTCTCCAGCCGCCCCACCGCTGTCTTCTCTCGCAGCTCCGCTGGCTGCTCCCTTAGCTGGCCACCGCTGGCCGCCGCTGCCACCCCTTGGCTTTGCCCACGTGGCCTTACTCTGGTCCAGTCCCACTCGTTCTGCCTTCCTCTTCCGGTCTCCTCCCTTAAGAACCTTAACCTTTCCTCCCACGTCACCTAACTCCACCTCTCCGTGACGTCACATCCGGGAGGTCGCCCGCGCCCGCATTACACTAAGATAGTGGTGGCGATGCTAGGTTGGAGGAGTATTGTGTTATTGGTGGTGGATGGGAGTGAGTGTTATGTTAAATAGGGGCGGTGGTGGTGGATGGGAGTGACTGTGTTATTGGTGGTGGATGGGAATGAGTGATGTTTTAGATCCTCGGTTTGCTTTTGACAGTTTGCTGGCTTTGATTTGAGGGGTAGGGGTGTTGGTGAGGGTATGGTGGGGGTACGGTGGGGGTGCGGTGATGGGTGTTGTTGGGTTTGGGCGGAGGTGATTCATTGGTAGCTGCTGCGACCCAGCTGGCCTGATACTGTGCTCACCCAGCCTCTTCTGCTCGGCCTACTAATCAACTTTAATGGGCTCCATTAAATTCAGAATGATGCTATGCCGGGAAAGGTTTTAATATCGTCAGTTAAAATGAAAGTTGCGCTACAGTAAAAATGACAAATTGGGTTCCTGAGGATTTAAGAAATTGAGTCAAATTAAATTAATAACGAGATTTTAACTTCCTTGAAGTAGTTTGTCATCGTCTCATTCTACATATGCATGCTGTGAGTCTCCGCTGTAGGAACGAGCATATGCTGTGCATCTCTCCGATTCACAATAAGTTTCTTTAATACCAGACGAGCACTCGGTGCTGCGGAGACGTGGAGTCACGTTGATCATTGTACTGTTATGCTGCTTAATTGGAGCATTTAGGCTCTTGATGTGAAAGTTGAGCATTGTTTTATTACAGTTATTTCTTATTTCTTTCCAGTAAATAAGTCAATATTGCAAACATATCAACTCACGATTTAATAGTGGTGTCGTTATATATATTAACTAAAACAGTATTACATTTTAATATACAATGTTAACTGTCTTGTGGCTTTGAAACTGCCCAGGATTTGCCAAATGAGTGTTCTTGCATTGGTACATTTGGGGAGGACATTTGCACGATGGTGGGGTGAGTGATCACGCAATGATTGTTCAGCCTTGTGGGTCAGGTCACCAGTTTTTCCACAGAGCAAACCCAGATATATTTCTCAGCCAGCTGGGTCTTTCTAAATTGTAAAGAATACTGTAGAAAAGTACAACACAATACCGTCACGGTACAAATCAACTTTTGGCACCTGAACGCAGGTGCCAAGTCCTGGACTGACTGGCAACCCAAGGGACTGTCTGGGTCAAACCTGGGTCACACCTAGCCCTTGTAATTGTATGAATGTGCATCACCCCGCTGACATCGCCTGCATGCGGGACACCTGTGAACCACGCTTGTGCCGTCGTCAGCCGCACGTGTGTTTGAATGTGTCGTCGCCGCCGCGGTGCTAAGATGTTAATTCCCTCGCCTGGTATGCAGGAGGTCGTGGGTTCAAATACTGGTTGGGGGATAAGTCAGCCCCTCATCCCTCTCAGAGTGATAGAATGAGTACCACTTTGTGGGGAAATCAACAGTGGTTGTCCTGTGGATAGACTCGCCCACACCATAAAATGCAGAATTTCCACCACAGGCTTAGGTCTGCAAACAGATGTTGAACACCACTTTAATAGCAATTTGAAGAGGACAGCTCTTTGAGTTTATTTGTGAAATGCACTGGGCCTGTGAAATGTTCACAGTATGCCAGACAGCTGATGTTATTCGCTTCACTTCAATTTCAAAACATAAAACGAGTTCGTTCATTCGGTCACACGCACACAACGCACGTATGCACACACGGTGTTGAATAGCACCGTTGGCGGTCGATTACCGGTGACTTTAATGAAAATTTATGGCAGGAGTGGGATACAAACGACCCACAGCCAGCACAGTGACACACAGGAAAGTCACCTGGCCCAGGATTAATAACCAGCCAAGTAATAGATTGAGCTACGTGTAGGTGAGCGCACTGCGAGACGGAAGCTATGCAACGGGTGCAATCATTTTTCATTCTAATTGAGAATAGGACTTCCCCCACCTCCCAAAGCTGAGCCCCCTCTCCCAACCGTCGGTTTCTCTTCTGCGACAGGAATACCTGGGGCGACCGCAACTGGAGGAAGACTTGCGCGCTTTCTGTCAGGCCCGGGGTCCGGCTGATGGCTACGCTGCACTCGTGCTCATGGCGGTCTCCTTCCCGGAGGGGAGCCCCGTGCCCTCTCGACAGGTGGCTGTGTACAGCTGCTGTGGAGCACTGCAGGCGCAGGTGTGTCTGGGTAACCGCAGATTCAAATGTAGTCTCAAGTGGAGTTAGTCTAACCAGTTGGGAACTTGCGAGGTTGGGATCTTCTCATTTGCCAAGTGACCTGTGTGATATTTGCTTGATTTATTTTGATGACCAATGTCACTCTTACGACTGAGTCAAGGTCTTGGTCGCTCTCGTTCTCACCTGGTTGGGAAATATATGTGTACATATTTCATCTGAAATTTCTCTTTGAGATGGAACATTTCATTTTCAGGGGTGTCCATGGTATCCGTTCACACATACTTGGCAAACACATACTGACACATCTATTAATGTGTTAAATCTATAACATACACAGTATGCATTTATGCAATGAACATCGTACCCAAACAAATCAAATACATAATTAGATGGTATACATCGCTGGTTCATATATAATGCACTCTAGTTGTACATAGATTAAACTTCATATATATGTTATGATGTTTCGCTCTCACCGACTCATGGTTTTTCTTCGTGTAGATCTGTGGGGCATTGCAGGCGGCCGATAGCCCCGACTTGCAGCTGCGTGCGATGGAGAGCAGGTGCCCCGTGGTGTCCAGCTTCCAGCAAGGCACACACTCTGCTACCCGCAAGCACGTGCTGCCCATCCTCGCAGGCTTCCTGCAGAGGTAGCAGCAGTCACCGTCCCTCTGCCGCCTTGCAGACGCCGCGTTGGCTCCTGCTGGTTGGGGTGGACCAGGGCTGCCACCTTGTCCAGAGACTAAAGCCGGACAAAGTTTTACTGCCATTTATACCTCTTCCAGTACATTAATCAATATTGTGAACATATCTATATACACTTTAATACTAGTGTTATTATTATTTTTTTTCTTTCCTTAAACAGTGCCAGTTTTATTATACTGTATTGTGTTTAACCATGATTCATAATTAGTTTATTTTGGGTTAGATCGTATTGGTATGTACATTTTTTAATATAGCCCTCCACCACTGGAGAGCCAATCAAATTATGTTGTAACTTGGGTGGAAATGTGCCAATCGATTTGGTTTATCAGCAAAACTGGAGGAATGTTAATGTTGCACACTCGAAATGAAGGACGTGGGCAGGTGCTCCAAATCGAGGGCAAGCACATTTATTTATTATGGTTAATATTAATCTTGGGAAGAACAGCACCGTCACTCTGTAAAATGCAACAACACGTGTGTTACAACCAGCCTTGCGCCCGAGTCGCCATTAACCATGTGACTGGTTTACACGTACGGTTATTCATTAACCCTTTCTCTTAAACCCAATTCTACTACTGATAAACCATCCTTGTCTTTGACAATCGCATTTGCACATCACTATTCGACTATTACTTTAATCCTAAGCTGTATGTCTATCTATACCATCCACTTATATCGGTATATTACACCCATTATATGTACTGTATGTGTACAGTATACGTACTGTATCTCACCGTTGTACAGCTTACTACTTTACATGTGTTCTATTCTCAATAGCATTGCAAGTAGTCATACTCTGGGTACATGGGCATGGTTATAGACTAAACAGTATTAGAGTTAGAGAATTACAATGACAGTAACTAATTACAGTGCGTCATCCCTTTACAATGCACAGTGCTAAAACGCCTCTAATTGCATATATCACAAACGAACAATTCAAAGCAAAGGCTTAAAGTCTAGAACAAGTCTAGAACAAGTCTAGAACATTTATATAACGATCAAAAACAACATTTGGGTCCTTTACCTGTAAAATGCAACAACACGTGTGTTACAACCAGCCTTGCGCCCGAGTCGCCATTAACCATGTGACTGGTATATCCGCGTGGTCATTCAATAACCCTGCCAGCCACCTTACAGGCCCGACTCAGTCATCACATGCTGCTGTACATACATGCATTGATGCACTGCACAGCCCATCAGGACTTTCACAGAACCACACTTTACTCCCTTGCTGCACAAGGACATACTTAAAAGAGTGATCCATTCCTAATGTGCCACATTAAAAAGTAAAATGTTTACAATTTGTATTCGACCTTTAGCTGGAGATTATAGCCAGCATCATCAGGCATTTAATAACAGCTCAGCTTTTGAAGACCCACATCAGGAAGCTCTTTTATGCAAGAGTATGAGCTTTTGTTAAACGCTTGATGATGCTGGGTGTAATCTCCAGCAAAATGTCATATAAGCATTGTCAGCATTCTGCTTGGGCTTTTCTAGTTTTGTTGGTCAACCAAACCACTCAGCATATTCGCCCCCACGTGACAACTTGATATGATTGGATCTGTCGGGCGGAGGTTTATGGTTAACATTGACAATACCTACATGACCATTTAACCCAAAATAAACTAATTATAAACCATGAAAATTGGTTATGAACGTCTACCTATAAAACTAGTATTTAACTGTGTTGTGGCTCTTAAACTGCCCTACATTTGCCAATTGAGTGGACATGGACTTTGCTCTTGTAGTTCCATTGGTACATTGGGAGAGATTTGCACGATGGCACCGTTAGCGATCACGCAATGATTGTTCAGCCTTGTGGGTCTAGCCAGGTCGCCAGCTTTTCCACAGCAAACCACCCAGATATATTTCTCAACCAGCCTGAGACTATCTAAACTGTGCAAGATACGGTATGAAAGTAAAACACATTACCACCAAAGTGTTTGGATTCTGTATGGCTTTCCTGGGTCAATAATTACATATTACTCGCGGGAAGCACCCGGCGCTGCCCGGGCGAAAAAGGCACACACACGCATCGACTTACACACAAAGACATCGACCCACACACAAGCACATCGACTTACACACACATGGACTCAAACACACACATACTCACACGCATCGACTTACACACACACATATCGACGTACACACACAGTGACTCACACACACACACAGCGACTCACACACACATCGACTTACACATGCATCAACTTAAACACACATACATCGACTCACACACATCCAACAACACACACGCACATATGGACTTACACACACACATCGACGTACACACACACACACATCGACTGACGCACATAGACTCACGCACACACACATTGACTCACAACAACAACAACAGCCATTCGCCACTAAGTGGCGGTGACATCACCACGACGCTTGTGCCAGGCCAAGTGCACCTTGAGGCCACGTGAAGTGTCGAACGCCCGCTGGCAGGAGGTCACGGGGCAGACCCAGGTGCCACGGGTCGACTGACCGAGATGACTGGCTGATGCACCACCTGTGCCCCCTACTGTGCCAACTTGCTGTGCTTTAGCCACCCGGCGCTCCGCTCGTTGTTGTGAGCGTCGCTCTTCCTTCCTCCGTTGTTGCTGGAGGGCGACTGCCTCCAACTGCCCAGTAGCGTCCTTCACGAGCCTCCTCCAAAAAGGCCGATCTTGACACTGCTGGTACCAGTCCTCCTGCACCACATCACTCCATCTCCTCTCTAGCCCGTGCCGCGCCCATTTAGCCCCCTCGATCCGGCCGAACAAAAGCTGTTTAGGCATGCGGTAGCTGGGCATGCCGGCTACATGACCCAGCCAACGCAGCCTTGCCTGCCGGAGGAGATCACCGATGGGACTTTGCCCAGATCTTTCAAGGATTTGTGAGCTCCTCACACAATCCAGCCTGGTTAAACCCAGGATGGATTGTAGGCAGGCCAGCCTAAATGTTTCCAACCGGCGAAGATGCTCCATTAGGGGGGTCCACGTTTCGCAAGCGTAGAGAAGGGAGGGAATGACCGTGGCCGAGAAGACCTGAAGCTTCGTGCGGAGCGACAGACCAGGTAGCTTCCACACAGCGTTACGCAACCAATGAAAAGATATTGCCGCTCGACTGATTCGGAGTGAGACCTCTGCTGATAAACTGGAGCCGGTCATAAGCACACTGCCCAGGTATGGGAAACTCTCCACTCTCTCCACAACTGCCCCATCACCGATTGGGAGTTGTGGGGGTGGAGTGTCCAATGGTACAAAATACCCAGGCAGGTGCTTAGTTTTGGTGGGGCTGATGGTAAGGCTCCACCTCTTAGTGGCACGCTCCAATCTCAGCAGCAGCGTCTCCAACTCCTCTTCTGAATGAGCAGCTATTACCAAATCATCGGCATACATAACGTGGTTGACCAATAGGGAGCCATCCCTTGATCGCACCCGGGCGTCGATCAGCCTCCCATTATATCTGTACCAAATGGAAATTCCCCCGGTACAGCTATTGAAGGCTTCACGAACTACGCAGTCGAAATAGATGTTAAATAATGTAGGAGCCAGAGGACATCCCTGTCGCACCCCAAGGTGTACAGGGAAAGGCTCCGACTCCCGGCCACGTAGTTTTACCCAGGCCCGCTCACCATCATGAAGGTCCTTAATGATCGTGAGCAGAGGGTCAGGGACTCCGAAAGCACGAAGAACAACCCAGAGCCCAGGCCTACTGATGGTATTATAGGCCTTGACCAGGTCAATAAAGCAGAGATGTAGATATTTTTGGAATTCCCTACACCTCTGCTGTAGCAGACGGACAGAAAATATGGCATCTGTGCAGGACCGCCCTTTCCTGAAACCGCATTGGGGTTCCGCAAGCCTCTCCTCAGCGTGCCTAGCAAGGCGATGTTAAATAATCCTTGCCAGGACCTTTTCCGGCACACTGAGGAGTGAGATTCCCCTGTAGTTGTTACAGTCTGTGCGGCCCCCCTTCTTAAAGAGGGGGACCACCAGGGCATCCTTCCAATCCTGCGGAACCCGTCCAGTGGTCCAAACTGTTGTTATGATGTCATATAGGGCAGTCTGTGCACAAACGCCACCCTCCCTCAGCATTTCGCTTGGGAGATCATCTCTGCCCGGTGCCTTTCCTGGTCTCAGACTCCGGATCGCCTTCAGTACTTCCTCAACAGATGGCACCTCAGCCAGCCACTCACAGGGGGTGACCTCTTCCATTATTTGAGGCACCGCAGCCTCAGCAGGGTTATCCCCACTTTGTGCCATGATGTTTTCCTGACTGAGAGATTTTCCCTCCCCCAGGACCTCACAGAAATGCTCAGCAAATCTGCAAACCTGTTCCTGGGTGTCGGAGATTGGATCACCGTTTTTTCCCCTAATGATGGTAATAGGTGTGGTGCTGCAGGTTACTTTTTTGATGGAGTTAAATAGTGATTTGTGATCGCGGGCCACTGAGGCAGACTCCATCTCCTCAGCAACCCGCGACCACCACCCATCCTTGCAGCGCCTTACGGCTCTCCGAACCTCCGAGCGAAGGCTGCGGTAAACCTCATTCTCTGATGTGGGATGCTGTAGCCGATGAGAGTGGGCCTGTCGCTTCTTCTCAATTAACCTGAACACCTCCTCTGTCAGCCAGGGTTTCTGGGGAGGTCTGGACCGCATCCCCAAAGCAGCCATTTCAGCTGCATGAGTCAGTCCTAAACCTCGCCCATTTACCCTCGACATCAGGAGGAGTGGGGGACGATGCCAACCCCAGCTGCAAGCGATGATGAAATTCTCGCTTGCAACTTTCATCAGCTAACTGAGACCAGGCCACTTTTTGTTGGAATGGGGTCCTGGGTGTACACCCACCACCGGAGTGGAAGAATGGCAGGCGCATCTTACAGATGACTAGTCGATGGTCAGAGGGCAGATCAGCTCCATGGTAGGTCCTGGTGTCAAGGACATGGGCTCGCATCCACTGGTCCGTCACTATGTAGTCCAGCAGATGTTCTTGCTTGGACCCGGCATGCATCCATGATGTGTGGATGCGCCGATGCCGGAAGAGCGTGTTGGTAATTACAAGCCCATGGGCTGCACAAAAATCTAGCAGCCTCCTACCGTTGTTATTGAGCTGATCTGGCCCATGCCTTCCAATCACTCCAGACCAGGTGCCAGCATCATGACCAACTCGGGCATTGAAGTCACCCAACAAGATGACTCTGTCCCGAGTGGCCACTTTAGTCAGCACCTGTGACAGGAGGTCATAGAAGGCATCTGACTCATCGGCTTTGCCTGCATCCCTCCACGGATGTTCGTCTTCGGTGGGGGCATAAGTAACCACGACCACCACTCCTTGCCTCCGGTTGATGGGAAGGCGAGCCCAAAGTATCCTGGGGCTTACAGTTTCCCACTACCTCACTGCCACGCTCCCACGCCCCCTTCATTCTTTTGTTCAGAAGAAGAGCCACACCCTGTTGTTTGGCAGTCTCCTGCCCCAAGTGGAGGACTGTCCACCCCTCATGGTGGCAGGAGCCAGAACCGGTCCACCGGACCTCCTGAATGCCACAGAGATCCAGGCGGTACCGGTCCAGCTCCCGACAAAGGAGTGGCAGCCTCTCCTCCGCAGTGAGCGTTCGAACATTCCACGTGGCCATCCGCAATGGTTTTTCGTTGTTTCTGAAGGAGCCCCGAGGGTGAAGATTCAATCTCCTGGCTCCGCCAAATGGGGTTTGGCCAGGAGACGTCATAAAAGCCTGTCCCCCCGGGGCCTCAGGCACAAGCTTATTTGTTTCATGTTTATATCGTTGTTTAGTGGTAATTAATTGAAGGTGGAGGCGTTACCAGCCCCTCGCACCCGTCCAGAGCCCCTGTTTAGCCACTGTGGTGGTCACAGACGCCATGAGGGGAGAGGCCAATGGGCATTGGACCTCCCCACACAGCACTGCCCACGACAGTGTTGCCCGTCCGGCACCGCGAGGAGGTAGGAGGTTGTTTTGCCGGACTCACGCACGCACATAGAGCCACACACACACATCGACTTACACACATTGACTCACACACACACATCGACTGACACACATCGACTTTCACATACACACATCAACTCAGAAACACACGTAGATCGATGCACACACACATCAACTTACACACATCAACTCACACACACACACATCGACTCACGCACACACACACACATGGGCTTACACACACAAACACAGCGACTGTCACGCACACGCATATGGACTCAAACACACATCGACTCACACACACACACACATCGACTTATACACACAAATATCGACATACACACAGCGACTCACACACATCGACTTAAACACACACATCGACTTACACACATCCATAGACTCACACATCGAACTACACACACACACATGGACTTACACACACACATCGATGTACACACACACATCGACTTACACAGCGACTCACACACACATCGACTTACACACACATCGACTTACACACACATCGACTTAAACACACACATACATAGACTCACACACACATCGAACTACACACACACATATGGACTAACACACACACATCGACGTACACACACACACATGTGTAGTGTAGTAGAATGGGGGCTGCAGGCAGGTGTCACGGGGGTCGTGTCGGGCCGTGACACTCTGCGTGAACCCAACAGGACACGTGACCGGATAAAGGGGGGCCAGGGCCACCAGGGGGGTCCACGTGGTTGGGGTTCGGGCCTTCCCGAAGGATCGGGAAGGAAGGCATGGCCTGGGGTGGTGCCGGAGTGGTTCTAAGCGGGGCGTGGACGGAGAGCTGGGGCTGTTCTGTGCGGTTCTGCTGGGTCAACTCTGGGATGAAGCCACCATCTACGATCCTCGGTCTCCAGTCCAGAAATGTAGTATCCCCGTGTGTTCGCTAAGTTAGGAACGGTGGTTACCACCACCCTATGTCGTTATCCTGCTAATGTTAAGAGTTACCCGTTGTGTTTAGCTAATAAAGTGTTGCCTCCAAAGTTCCAATGTCCGCCTGAATTGAACCTACTACACATGGACTTACGCACACACACACATCGACCTACACACACATCGACCTACACACACATCGACCTACACACACACATGGACCCACACACACACACATCGACTCACACACACAGCGACTCTCTCACACACACACATGGACTTACACACACATCGACTCACACACAGAAATATCGACTTACACACACACACATCGACCTACACACACATGGACTCGCACACATCCATACATCGACCCACACACAGACACATCGACTTGCACACACACAGTGAGTCACACACACACATCGCGACTCACACATACACATCGACTAACACATGGACTCGCACACAAAGACAAAGACCCCCCATATAGCCTTAGCAGACTGTAGGGGCAAGTGCTGTTAGCGAGAAACTATGAAGGCCGGAACGGTACATGAGGGGGTGGGTGGTCAGCACCACGCCCGACCGCCTTTGTCTCCCCAGTGGCGATGTTTACACACCGCACCAGGTACTCATTTGAGGCTGAGTCGACCTAGGGGAGACCCAGGACCGGTTCAGATAATCATTACTGGTGTTGGCCGTGAGTGGGAATCGAACCCTTGTCGCCAGGTTAATAGCGCAGCGCGCTAACCGCTCCACTACGCAGACATATTGACTTACACACACACATCAACTCACACACACATCGACTGACACGTCGACTCACACAACAACAACAACAACCGCCATTCGCCACTAAGTGGTGGTGACGTCACCACGACGCTTGTGCCAGGCTATGTGCACCTTGAGGCCACGTGAAGTGTCGAACGCCCGCTGGCAGGTCACGGGGCAGACCCAAGTGTCACAGGTCGACTGACTGAGATGACTGAGATGACTGGCTGATGCACCACCTGTGCCCCCTACTGTGCTAACTTGCTGTGCTTTAGCCACCCGGCGGTCCGCTCGTTGTGAGCGTCGCTCCTCCGCCCTCCGTTGTTGTTGGAGGGCGACTGCCTCCAACTGCCCAGTAGCGTCCTTCACGAGCCTCCTCCACAGAGGCCGATCTTGACACCGCTGGTACCAGTCATCGGCAAGTCCACTCAGCTCCACGTCCTCCTGTACCACATCACTCCATTTCTCTAGCCCATGCCGTGCCCGTTTAGCCCCCTCGATACAGCCGAACAAAAGCTGTTTAGGCATGCGGTAGCTGGGCATGCAGGCTACATGACCCAGCCAACGCAGCCTTGCCTGCCAGAGGAGCTCACCGATGGGACTTTGCCCAGATCTTTTGAGAATTTGTGAGCTCCTCACACAATCCAGCCTGGTTAAACCCAGGATGGATCGTAGGCAGGCCAGCCTAAATGTTTCCAACCGGCAAAGATGCTCCATTAGGGGGGTCCACGTTTCGCAAGCGTAGAGAAGGGAGGGAATGACTGTGGCCGAGAAGACCTGAAGCTTCGTGCGGAGCGACAGACCCAGTAGCTTCCACACAGCGTTATGCAACCGATGAAAAGATATTGCCGCTCGACTGATTCCGAGTGAGACCTCTGCTGTTAAACTGGAGCCGGTCATAAGCACACATCGACCCACACACACACATCGATGCACACGCACATGGACTCACACGCACACATGGACTTAGACACACATTATTGTAAAATTATGTAACCTAGTTGTTTAATATTAGTTGTGTACACACGCACACACATTGACTAACACACACATCGACTGACACGCGGACATATGAACTCACGCACACACATCGACTCGCACACACATCGACTTATACACAGATACACGGCCGTACACACACACAGTTGCAGACACGCACATAGACACATTAATATTGTAATATTTAGCAGCTAAATATTAGTTGTGTACACACACACCACGCACACACATTGACTAACACACACAGAGACATCGACTGACACACACACATATGGACTCACGCACACACACATATAGACTTATGCACACACACACGGACGTACAGACACACTAACATCGTCGCAGACACGCACATGTACTCATACGCACACCAGGACTTAGACACTTGAATAATACTCTTATATAATCGCAAAACTTTATCTGTGATGAATGCTGCACTTTCTGTCGTTTTCATGCAGGGGGCGCTGCAAACCTACGCGCTCCTGCATGAACGACGGAGGCGCAGGGACAGACGTTCGATTACGTTGGAATCGATCTGCAGACGGTGGTCTTCTCGCACGGCCAGCTCTGTCGCCTTATCTCGATCTCACAATCCCAAACAGGTAAAGGTCCGCGTCGAGCCGAACCCCCAGCAAGGCCATCTACTTAACGACGAGAGAAAATTCACACGAAATGTCCTATTCAATGAAGTTTTCCAGATGTAAAATGATATAAGCTTTTCATGAATACAATTTTAAAAACATAATACAGGGTGTTTCAAAAGATTGGACACAATTTCAAAGCAGTATATTTCACGATTGCAACATGTTACAATTACACAAAAAGTTACAAACAGTGCTCTATGTGCCCTCCACCTGCTGTACGGACAACATCGAGACGATAGTTGAATTCGCCCCAAACGCCTCTCAAAGTGTCTTCTTCCACTGAAGTCACCGCTGCCGTGATTTTGTTTTTGAGGTCATCCAGATTAGTCGCAAATGGTGGCACAAAAACACGGTCTTTGACGTATTCCCACAAGAAAAAGTCGCAGGGTGTGATGTCTGGGGATCTTGGGGGCCAAAGAGTGTAGCGCCAAGTCTTGGGGTCCCGTGCGACCTATCCAACGTTGTCTTGCGAATGACTGAGGCTAGGGGCTGTTTGTGCGCTGGGAGAGGCATCGAGTGGTCATCATTTGAAACTCTATGCCCCGCCCCCTCTATGCCCCGCCCTTTCCAGTGGTAAGAGTTTCATTCATGGGCGGTTCGTGGTTGCAGAGATATAGTGATTTTAAATCGGGGCCCATCTTTTTAAAACATCCTGTTCAATTCAAAGATGTTTCATTTTAAAACTTCTAAACGGAGCATTGGGTGCTTGCGTGAATGTGTCGTTCATGTGAAATTATTTTCGTGACTTTCCTGGCCGAAGGCCGTAAATGGTTGCGCAGGGCGCCACAAGCGCCCCCGAACAACCCCTATAGTAACAATTACCAAGTAAATTTATAAATATTCGTTGTCAACACACAAAAAAAATATTTTTATATTTCCAAGGTGATTATTAAAATAATAGGTTTCTATGTACGTGAGTTTAGCGAAAGAAGCAAGAAATAGAAATATTAGTTGTCTGCACAAAACATAAATGTTATATTTGGAAGGTAATTATTTGAATTGGTTTCTATCAAAGCGAATTTAGCGAAAGATACAAGAAAATAGTACATCGCCGTGGTGAGGCCTAGTCCCGTACAGAGCCTCCGGACTCGCCTAGATTGGCCAGCCCGCTGTGCAGTAATATCTATGGCCTATAGTGTATAGTAGTAACTGCACGCATTGGGCTGGGGGGGGGACATCACACTGTGAATAAGTTATCTGAGCGTTTTGTGTATTTTATTGCATTTTTAACATGAAAGAAAATGTCCCCCTCACCTCCACTGAACGCGCGTGACTTGGTAGGGCCAGTCCCCCCCATCGAAGGCGTTTGAGTTGGTATGGTCGAGCGCACGTAATAAATAAATAAATCCCCCTAAATCGCTAATTTAAGTACTTGTACGTTGAGGGATGATACAACGGAATAGCGCTTGCTCACCACGGGGCTCACGGCGTGGTGCCTGGAATTATTTATTTATTTTGTAAACCCCTTTTGAGAGCCAAATCCTTCGCAAGTGTGTGTGAACACATACACAGACGAAAATGACATTTATATATAAGAAAAATTGTCTGGGCCCATCACAGGAACCCAGACTTATAAACCGGGGTCATGTGCCACGTTTCCACAACCATAAAGGAGGGTGCTGCTTAGTCTGTGAACCTGCTACTCAGAGCCGTGCTTCCATTGGCAGCCCCGTAAACCCAACATTAAGCACACTTGTAAAATGGTCCCAGGAACTACCTTTGATTAAGGAAGCACGCATTTAGTCGGGCTGATCTCAGAACCATTAGTGAATTGCTTTTTTAAATGTTTCACCTGCAAAATCCCTATATGGAACAATTCCGTTTTCAAGGGTGTACATGGTGTTCGACAC
Organism: Lethenteron reissneri; assembly: GCF_015708825.2. Classification (NCBI taxonomy): domain Eukaryota; kingdom Metazoa; phylum Chordata; class Hyperoartia; order Petromyzontiformes; family Petromyzontidae; genus Lethenteron; species Lethenteron reissneri. The sequence goes on from NC_083802.1 coordinate 20,671,653, forward strand.
ATACGTAGCTGACACATATGAAAAATAATCAAGTATCAATAATGAACGTGAAACTCAAATACTTGGTCAATGGCAGATCTTGTTTATTTCACACAGGGCCATGTTTAAAACAAATAAAATTACAAAATAATATCTTTAGCTTCAAATAGTTGAACTTAACCCTGGGTTAACACGAAGTAATTCGCATTGTTGTGGAGAATGTAACAATAAATAAGCAGACAATCACCTCTATTCAATATCTGTCCCTCCACATAAAAATACAAGTACGTTTCACACATCCCATTGGTTCAATACAAGCAAAACTCTGGACCTGGTCCGATATTTACGGTCTCATCAGGAGAGCCAGGCTTGCTTGAACTAATCCTGGGTAAAACGATCCACACAAATATTGATTTAGATTGTTTCCTAAGCCTTTCCGAGCTGGCCATGTAGGGGATGGGTAGGGGGCAGTTGGAGGAGCAGAGGGACTCATCCCCCACAGAGCGTTATGAATTGTGACCACTTTAATATTTGGGACATGATGCCAGTGCCATGTGCTGCTGCTGATTCTCGAACAAGAGGTACTGGATTCCAGAGCCTTGTTGCAGTGGTTGTGGAAAAGTAACAATTAGAGGAGCTGCTTAATAATTCAGAAATGCCAATAGCATTAAACTCACTATTGCCGATCAAGACAACTCGTCTTCAATGGTATTTTGCTTGTAATTGCATGTGTACCATGCCGAACGTCAACATGGCTGGCTGTTACTGCTAAATCTTCTAGCTATTTTTGTTCTGATTAAAGTTCACAGAATAGGAGCCGGTGTCTGGGTCTTGCTGAAATTGAAAATTCTGAGTGGAGAGACCAAATGGCCGCAGAAGCAGATTTCCCAGGTCCTTAAGTTTGCCTGCGAAGACAAGGCAAACCAAAACAGTTGTTGAGTACAGCCCCAAATGTCAAGCAGCCAGCAACAAAAAGCACTATCCAAGTTGCAATAAAAACTCATATTTGTCAATAAACACCACATTAAATGGAATAATATATTATTGGCAACAATTTGGGTAATGGCCCGTCTACATAGCACAAAGGCCAGAGAGATGGTGTGGAGTTGTAATGGATAATAGTGAACGTTTCTTCAATTGAGCAAGGTTATTATAAGAACTTTTGGAAAAGAGACTATGGGAGGGAATCCTAAAGTGGAAGAGTGTGAGGGAAGAAGCGGAGAGAAGTGTTGTGACCTGCAGTGTGGCAAGTGAGTGAATGAGTTCGTGTGTTGTTGTGACCTGCAGGATAGTAGTTGAACAAAGTGTGGTGGTTGAGACAAAACAGGCAGTGACTGATTGACCGAGTCCTCAACGTGGGCAGAGGAATCAACAAGTACAATTCACAGGAACAGTAACCACAGTAGTATGGATAGAAGTGCGATACCGGGGCGCCAGACCACTAGTGAATTGGTGAGTGACGTAAACACCAGGGCATGTTCATGACAGCAAGCACACATCATGTGACGAGCACTGCGCGCGCTGTGTGTGCGTTCTCACCCAACATTTCCTCCTTCATCTTCTCATTCCTCACATGGATTTGCTCTGGTAAGCGCTGCACACACACATTCATGTAATTGCAACCACACACAGATACTGTATGTTGGTGATGAATTTCACGTGCATGTATGTATGTACTAGATGCTAATTTCCATTCAATATATCAACCTTTAAAGCAGGAGACATAAAAAGCTGAAATAAAGCAAGATAAACATTTTGCTTTCATTTTGAATGATTTTCTATGGATTGTTGTGCCATTACAAGCCTTGTTGGTGGCTTGACTCGTACACCCTCCCTGCCTGCTTTTTGCTCTGGAGCGGTGTTAATGTTTTTTTCCATAGACAAGGGGGGTGGCAGCCAGAACAAGTGCCAACAACTGCCCAAGATCTGTCCTTAAATTGGAACTCCGTCAATAAGGGAGGAAACTCATAGCACCCCAAGAAAACCCAGAAGTATCAAGGGGCAACACTATCCCATAGCGATGGAACAGGTGAAGGCCACATTTGCTCTAACACCTTCTGGCGAGCCAGGATATGGCACCCCGACGTTTATGGGAAGGGAGTTTCACAACATTTGTGTGATCCACCAACCCTTGCTAATCACAAAGCTGCTGCCAAGGAGCTACTCCACATTCTTAGGTTTTTTCGGTAAAGTCACGTAGGTAAAACATCAAAATTAATAACAATAAAATAAATCAAAAATCACGACGTTTCGGAGGCAACACAAGTCTCCGTCATCAGGTGGGACCGTCACAGCCGGAATAGCTGCATCAAGTGCATCAAGTTATGAATCCTTGCAGTCACGAAAGCTTCAAATCTAGAGCTACTCCACGCGAACGAGCGACCCCTTATTGTATTTGTGCTTGCGAATTTTGCATTAGATGATTATCATGGTTGGCTACGTATGGTGCAAATAAAGTTCAACATACGTACAAGACTATTAAGCATTTACTTACTTAAAAGAGAGACAAACATGGAGACACAAAGCGAGAGTTTCGAAACAGGGCCGCCCATGGTGCTCGCGATGCCTTGCGGTAAGTCACGTGCTGCGGGTGGCGCTGGACACAGCACACTTCTGACAAATATTTTAAACATTGAGCAAAATCAAAATTATTTCAGACTTTGCTCATACTGAAACGTCTAAACGCCAAATGCTTAACACCCCAAGTGTGTGCACGTACCACGCAGGCTTCCCTCGCAGCGCCGTGGGTGGGTTCCAGCACGAGGAGCGCTCGGTAATCCTCCAATGCCTCGTCCAATTTGTCGCTCGTCTCGTACAGCTCCGCTCGACGACCCCGTGCTCGTGCATAGCCGGGGTCGAGCCCCACCGCTATGCATAATGCCGGGGAACACAAATAGTGTCACATGCAACCCCGGAGACACAAGTGATATAATTCATTCATCTTTTATAGCAATATGCATTACATGCTGCGATGAAATATGAGAGGCGAGACACCGTTTCCAGTTGAAATGCCACGATCATGGAAATTAACAAATCTTCATTCACAAACCTTTGGTACAGTCTTGAATGGCTTTTTCCGTGTTGCCCTGTGAACATATGCGCAAGTACATATCTGCTTCAGGCTACTGTAAAAAAATGTCAAGTGATTTCCTGCTCAAATGAGCAGAGGCATTGGTGCTCATCTCCTGTTTATAGCCCTGAGCCAGTGGTATAAGTTCCACATTCCTATGGGTGGCAAAGTATATCCGTACGCCAACCACTCTTAGATATCCCCGCAAAGTGGTAGGTTTATTCTAGATTTGAAGCTTTCGTGACTGCAATGATTCATATTCTTAGGTTTTTTTCGGTAAAGTCACGTAGGTAAAAACATTAAAAAGTAAAATAAAATAAAAATGACGACGTTTGTGTTGCCTCCGAAACGTCGTGATTTTTATTTTATTTTACTTTTTAATGTTTTTACCTACGTGACTTTACCGAAAAAACCTAAGAATATGGTAGGTTTATCCCTTGTTTTACGGCAACTCAAAACATGCAATTGCACTCGTAAATTAGAGAACACATTTGAGATACATTATGTTAATTTCGCATTTACAGAATTCTGAATCTCTAAATCATTATTTGTTCCCACTGCGCTCACTCCCCACGCTCCCCCCGTGCCGTTCCCACTGCGCTCACTCCCCACGCTCCCCGTGCCGTTCCCACTGCGTTGACTCCCCACGCTCCCCCCGTGCCGTTCCCACTGCGCTCACTCCCCACGCTCCCCGTGCCGTTCCCACTGCGTTGACTCCCCACGCTCCCCGTGCCGTTCCCACTGCGCTCACTCCCCACGCTCCCCGTGCCGTTCCCACTGCGTTGACTCCCCACGCTCCCCGTGCCGTTCCCACTGCGCTCACTCCCCACGCTCCCCGTGCCGTTCCCACTGCGTTGACTCCCCACGCTCCCCGTGCTGTTCCCACTGCGCTCACTCCCCACGCTCCCCCCGTGCCGTTCCCACTGCGTTGACTCCCCACGCTCCCCATGCCGTTCCCCACTGCGCTGACTCCCCACGCTCCCCGTGCCGTTCCCACTGCGCTCACTCCCCACGCTCCCCGTGCCGTTCCCACTGCGCTCACTCCCCACCCTCCCCCCGTGCCGTTCCCACTGCGCTCACTCCCCACGCTCCCCGTGCCGTTCCCACTGCGCTCACTCCCCACGCTCCCCGTGCCGTTCCCACTGCGCTCCCCCCCCACGCTCCCCGTCCCGTTCCCACTGCGCTCACTCCCCACGCTCCCCGTGCCGTTCCCACTGCGCTCACTCCCCACGCTCCCCGTGCCGTTCCCACTGCGTTGACTCCCCACGCTCCCCGTGCCGTTCCCACTGCGTTGACTCCCCACGCTCCCCGTGCTGTTCCCACTGCGTTGACTCCCCACGCTCCCCGTGCTGTTCCCACTGCGTTGACTCCCCACGCTCCCCGTGCCGTTCCCACTGCGCTCACTCCCCACGCTCCCCGTGCTGTTCCCACTGCGTTGACTCCCCACGCTCCCCGTGCTGTTCCCACTGCGCTCACTCCCCACTCTCCCCCCGTGCCGTTCCCACTGCGCTCACTCCCTACTCTCCCCGTACCAGGCTCTTGTTGAACCAACAAGAGCCTGGTACTATACTGTGCAGGATTTCACCCTTTTTAATGTTATTCAGTAAAGTCAAGATGTCTAGAGAGGCCATGAAGTGCAAGTTACAGCAGAAATTAAAAAAGAGACTGGAAAGCAATTACCGTGAACGTAAGTTTGGTACGATGTTTTTATTTCACTTCATTTTGAACTATTAATATTGATTAAAAAAGATCTATTTTGCATTATGTACATGCTTCAAAAAGGTTTTCTGCATTCTTAAGTGTGATTTTATTACGTCTTTGGGCCGAATTTATTTCTGTAAGAACGCATCTTCAGTTCTATAATGGAAGTCAATGGGTAAATAGGGCTCGATATATGGAATTTGGCTTTACGGTCAACTTTTCAAGAAAGTATCCATTCCAGAGTCGGTTCCCAACCAAAATTTGTTCAGATACAGTTTCCTCTAGCAGTAACTATGTGTGTACGGTGTGTACGCAAACGCGTTCCATGTTGTATCAAACCATTTTTTGGTGAGCGGCGGCGCGGTTAGAGTAGAGCACGGCGCGGTGGCTGGAATAGGCACGCAGGCAAACTTTGAGCGCACGTGTGTACGTATCTGCAGCCTGTTGGTACTCTAGTCACACACACACACACACATCTAGAGTGAGTGCATTGCAACCCTACGACTGCACCGAAGACTGCAATCTCCTGTTTTACAGTAAACCGTTTCCTTCCTGTCAGTTTACAATTTTAATACAGTACAAAATATATAAATGTTAATATAAATTGTCTTTGTTTACAATACGAATGGTAAGTAATGAAATAAGTTATGAAGTGTTTATAGTATGACATGTTAAGTTACGAAGGCTGGGAACGAATCCTCAGTACTGTTATAAGTTATTCAATATACGAAGTTTGAATATACAAAAACAGCTCCAGGAACGCATCTACTTCGTATATCGAGGTATTACTGTAAACCTGAAAACACATGGCCTCGTTTTACGAGCCGGTTGTAAAAATCGTTGACTTAATGTGGTTGGTAGCCAGGTGGCTCAGAGGCTGAACACCTGCAGTTGTTTACACTAGACATTTTTAATTTTGCATCTTTGGTCTTACAAAAAAATTGTTTGGTTTTACACTGAGAGACATAGAGAGCACAACATGATGACATTAATACATAGGTAAGTGGCATCCAAACAGGACGGAATAGGAAAGTGGGCTTGGGTAGGATGTGTCATGGCTAGAAGGGACAATGACGATGGTCAAGAATGATGATGGGAGTGGCGGCCAAGAATAAAAACACTTCGGAGAGGACGTTCCCTGATGAGATGGATCAATTAATTCAGTTCATCTACAGGTGCTCGATAGAATGTTGAATTGCAAGATTGTGAGAGGTGACGACGACTGAAGGAAGCCTTTGTCCAACAGTTGACTGATCATGACTGACGATGGCGAATGGAAACCGATTGAGGTGTCTTGCTCCATCTGTGACCACTCGTACCTGCTTGTTTGAATAGCTGGTTGCCACTTTCCTTGAGCATCATGGCCTCATCACGGCGACGCTGTGGACCGTTACACAACTGTGTTAGTGAAAACAATATTAACACAAGACCAGTTACACAACTGTGTTCCTGAATACAATATTAACACAAGACCAGTTACACAACTGTGTTCCTGAATACATTATTAAGACCAGTTACACAACTGTGTTAGTGAAAACAATATTAACACAAGACCAGTTACACAACTGTGTTCCTGAATACAATATTAACACAAGACCAGTTACACAACTGTGTTAGTGAATACAATATTAACACAAGACCAGTTACACAACTGTGTTAGTGAAAACAATATTAACACAAGACCAGTTACACAACTGTGTTCCTGAATACAATATTAACACAAGACCAGTTACACAACTGTGTTCCTGAATACAATATTAACACAAGACCAGTTACACAACTGTGTTAGTGAATACAATATTAACACAAGACCAGTTACACAACTGTGTTAGTGAAAACAATATTAACAAGACCAGTTACACAACTGTGTTCCTGTGTACACAACCCAGAACCCTCGTCACCCCGTGTTAGTCTCACCTCTTTTTCCTCATCGCTCAATCGCATCTCTTCCTCCAAAATAGATTCTGCATCAGATTCTTCTCCCAGATCTCCACTTTCATCTGGCTCCACCACCTCCATTCCACACAGCAACACACAACACGTATAGTATGTTCACTTATTTTAGGGCCAGTGTTGTTGAAAGAAGATTCCTAAAAATCACAGGCATGTCAACGTTTACCTCTGGTTCAGAGGACACATTTGTGTTGGCAAGATATACTTTATTACTTGCAAATATAGTCATCAAAATTAATTAAACAAAAAAAATGTTGCTTTAAGAGGGTGTGAGGCACCTGTTACATGGTGCCTGTCGAGCTGATTCTATACTTAGAAAATAAAAACAAGTTGGCTTGTGTAAAGCCATGAGAATGATCGATTGGAAACTGGGGCAACCAAATGGGCTGAGGGATGGTGAAATTGGAACGATGCTCACAATATTTCTCAAGAGGGCATTCATTGCCCAGGGGGTGCTGGGTTATTGGCTCAGCTCCTGCTATATAAAGGGGCTATATCAGCCAGAGAAGCAGGAAAGGATCTGTATAGAACTCCTGTTAGTTCACCTGACAGCGCAGCTGCCCTAAGTTCCTCTTACACATTGGGGGCAGCAGTGCCATAGCGCCACTGACTCATCAAGTTCGCAAACACGGAGCAGGTCTTGGGACAATGGCTGGTGGAGCTGATACAGCAGTGCGCCTAGCAGCAAATGATCCAGGCACATCAGCATCAGCACTACCCAGCCTCTCACCAATTAGGTTAACATTGCACTTGTTTAATCATTCACCAGCCTGGTTTAACACGTTTCTTGAATTGAGCAAAGTCGGGGAAATAAACGATGGGAGGGAATTTGAAAATGGTGCAGTGAGGGGGAGGAATAATAAAGAGGTGTTGTGACCTGCAGCAGCATGGTGGTCACTTTGTAGTTGCAACGGAGTATGGATTCACTCATCTTTAACATTTTTACTTTTTTTTTCTAAAACTCTGCATTTAGCTTGTATGTACAGCAACCCCCTTATCCAAACTCACCACTTCAGATTTTTCTTTCATTCTCTCTTGACTGTTTTCCACATCCTTGATCACGTCTTCATCCCCACGCTTGTCAAACATGTCTGAACAAAGCTCTTTTTCCAAACTCCCTCCGCTCCCCGTCGCGCCCACTATGTCACCATGGTTTGAATCATCATCCAAGCAGCTGTCCAGCAACACCGCTCCCTCGCCCACCTCTGCTGCCACCTCATCAACCTCGTTACCACCGGGTACCCCCACCGCAGCCTCCTTAGTCAAGGCCTTGTCACGTCCTGCGCCGTCCCGCGAGTCGTTTTCTTCCTCCATTAATGAGGCAGAGCAGTCGTAAAATGCCTCCTCTTGAATGTCCGACTCGTACTCTTCCATTGGTCAAGGCAACACCGAGACTACATTGGGTGCAGACACACCGTGCGTAGCATTAGGGATTGCACTGGAGACAAGGTAGCAGGCAGTGGCCCTGTACGCAAACATGGCTACGAGGTGAAAATACGTGACGTAAGTCGATGGGAATTTGACATCACAAACTGAAAACATCGCCAGTCAGTATTGATCACTTTCCATCAGCACTCTTTGCCACTGCAATCGCCATGCCTCATCACCATCAACAATGCAAATGCCTCTCGCCACGCGACCTGAAAAGGCAGAGCAACAACAGCTACCATCAGTCACCAGGTGGCAGTGTCACATCGACTGGACTGTGCCGGTGCACTTTGAGGGCCACGTGAAGTGTCCGAGGCTCGCTGGCACGGGATAGACCCAGGAGGTGCCATGGGTTGACTGGCAGATGCACCAACTGTGCACAACTTTCCACCTTTCATCTGTCCGGCGCTCATTTACATACATACACACACACATGCACATTTACATACATACACACATGTACATTTACATACATACACACATGCACATTTACATACATACACACATGTACATTTACATACATACACACATGTACATTTACATACATACACACACATGTACATTTACATGCATACACACATTTACATTTACATACATACACACACACATGTACATTTACACACACACACATGTACATTTACAAACACGTACAAAAACCGCCAGTCGCCACTAACGAACACACCTTTGATTACCAAGGTTGGCTACGTACGGTACGAAATAAGTTAAACTATAAGATACAATATCATAGATTTGGGGGAAATGCTGTTGGCGAGTGTCTATGAAGGGCGTAATGCCGTAATGCCGTAATGGTACACGAGGGGGCACGTGACCAACACCACAGCTGACAAGTGGCGATGCTTTTTACACACCACAGACGGTACTCAATTGAGGCCGAGTCGACCTAAGGGAGGCTCAGGACCGGTTCAGATCATCGCCACTGGTATTGGCCGTCAACGGGAATCGAACTCGGGTTTCCGAGTTCGGAGCAAAACGCGCTAACCGCTACACTACCGCCCCTCATTCATTCATACACACACAACACCACGTACACACACACACAACAACACCACCACACAACACCACCACCACCACACACACAACACCACCACCACACACACAATACCACCACCACACACACAGCACCACCACACAACACCACCACCACACAACACACACAACACCACCACCACACAACACACACAACACCACACACACACAACACCACCACACACACACCACCACACACACACAACACCACCACACACAACACCACCACACACACCACACACACACACCACCACACACACACCACACACACAACACCACCACACACACACCACCACACACACACACAACACACCACACACACCACCACACACACACACACACCACCACACACACACACACCACACACACACACCACTACACACCACACACACAACACCACCACACACACACCACACACACACACAACACACACACAACACCACCACACACACACCACACACACACACAACACACACACACCACCACACACACCACCACACACACACACACACAACACCACCACCACACACACACACACACCACCACCACACACACACACACAACACCACACACACACCACCACACACACAACACCACCACACACCACCACCACACACCACCACCACACACACCACACACACACACACCACACTCAACACACCACCACACACACACACACAACACCACCACACACACACACACAACACCACACACACACAACACCACACACACACACACCACACACACACACAACACCACACACACACAACACCACACACACACACAACACACACACACCACCACACACACCACCACACACACACACACACCACCACACACACACACCACCACACACACACACAACACACACACACCACCACCACCACCACACACACACCACAACACACACACACAACACACACACACCACCACACACACCACCACACACACACACACAACACCACACACACACAACACCACACACACACACACCACACACACAACACCACACACACACAACACCACACACACACACAACACACACACACCACCACACACACCACCACACACACACACACACCACCACACACACACACCACCACACACACACACAACACACACACACCACCACACACACCACCACACACACACCACACACACACACACAACACACACACACCACCACACACACCACCACACACACACACACACACCACCACACACACACAACACCACACACACACCACCACCACGTCGAGCCTCACCACCACCTCACGTACCGCGCGTCTGCGCCGCGCTGCGCCCGACTTCTGCCCCGCGGAACCAATGGGGGAGCGGGACGAGGGACACGTGATCGGAACGCTCCTTGCGATTGCAACGCGGCGTCAGTTTGCCTCTCAGCGCGTTGTCGAAGCGGAGGTTTTACCTCGTTATTTCTAGAGTCGCCCTTCAGAGTCAGACTACTGGTAGGAACCTCCTGGTTACACCAGCCCACAGGGGATTAGTGTGTCCGTCCGTCGTGCAGGGAGGGGCTGGGTGGGTGGGGAGGGGCTGGGTGGGGCTGGGTGGGGAGGGTGAGGAGGGTGGGGCTGGGTGGGGGATGGGAGGGGAGGGGATGGGTGGGGGGTGGGAGGGTGGGGCTGCGTGGGGGGTGGGAGGGGTGGGGCTGGGTGGGGAGGGGTGGGGCTGGGTGGGGAGGGTGAGGAGGGTGGGGCTGGGTGGGGGATGGGAGGGGAGGGGCTGCGTGGGGGGTGGGAGGGGTGGGGCTGGGTGGGGCTGGGTGGGGGGAGGGGCTGGTCACCCCGTGGTGCCCTTATAAAACTCAACGTTTCACCTACTCACGCCGGCTTGTGCCCGCCCTCACAGTCGGGCATATTTGCGGAATACACCACGCCGCCGTTGACCCTGCAGGCCATTGAGCGAGCAACCCAACAACGTTCCTACCAGCTCCCTCCGCAGCAGGAATGTGTTGATATTGGAGGAATCCGATAAGCTATGAAGCTCTTTTTTCACAAATGTCAGGTGAGATAGTTACAACAACAATACAAACCCAACAGGAGTGCAAACGGATATGAAAGGTAAGCAAGTCACTAAAATAAATCAAGTACAAATTGCGAAGGTATGTCAATGCATTCTGATTTAAAACAATACATTCAAACGTTGGCAAGGCAGCAAAACAACAGCAAAAGTCCCACGCCACAGCAAGACAATACACAGTCCCTCAATAAAATTGCACATTCAAATTGGACTATCGATACAATGTTTGCAGCTCACCTTCCTCATGACGCAGAGCATCTTGTGTGCTCGGAAGAAAGCCCATTGCCCGAAACGTCGCCGACATTCCAACTCACTGACTCACCCACCCACCCACTTTACCGTGTGCATCTCTCTGTGTCTAAACTGTCTTGTTTCATTCTACCAGGTAAGGCCCACTGTGATATACAAAATAGCTCTTTTTCAGAAGCGACCTAGCCACAAATGATAGTTCAACGACGTGGCTTATCATATGGAAATTAATAGCAGCCAAATACTCGAAATGCATGTTTCTAAATGTGGAGGGAAAAACCGGCGGACCCACAGAAAAATCCACGCGACCACGGGGAGTGAAACACGCAAACTCCAAATATACGGGCGTCAGTGTCAGGACGAATCCACGACCTCCTGTGCACCAGGCGAGGTCGTTAACATCTCACGGCCACCGTGATGATGATGAGAGAGAGACGCAGACTCCACATAGACCTCCTGTGCACCAGGCGAGGTCGTTAGCATCTCACGGCCACCGTGATGATGATGAGAGAGAGACGCAGACTCCACATAGACCTCCTGTGCACCAGGCGAGGTCGTTAACATCTCACGGCCCCCAAGCCGTGATGATGATGAGAGAGAGACGCAGACTCCACATAGACCTCCTGTGCACCAGGCGAGGTCGTTAGCATCTCACGGCCACCGTGATGATGATGAGAGAGAGACGCAGACTCCACATAGACCTCCTGTGCACCAGGCGAGGTCGTTAACATCTCAAAGCCACCGTGAAGATGATGAGAGAGAGACGCAGACTCCACATAGACCTCCTGTGCACCAGGCGAGGTCGTTAGCATCTCACAGCCATCGTGATGATGATGAGAGAGAGACGCAGACTCCACATAGACCTGCCTGTGCACCAGGCGAGGTCGTTAACATCTCACGGCCCCCAAGCCGTGAGCCGCCGTGAGCCGCCACCCGGCGACTCTGGCTCGCTCACGTTGGTGCCTCGCGAAGGCTCGCTGGCTCGCTGGCAGGTCACGAGTTGACCAACTTGATGACCTTTTTCTCGATTGTGCACTCCTGTCGGGTTTTGTATTGTTCGTTGATGTAACTTGCTGACCCGCCCATACTGGACATCTGTGAAAAAGAGCTTCATAGCTCATCGGATTCCTCAAGTCTAAATAAAGATTCTGATTCTGACTTGGATGACTGGCAGGTGCACCACCTCTGCTCCCCACTGCGCCGCTCCTTGTCAGCATCGCTCATTCGCCCGCCGCTGCTGTTGGAAGGCAAATACCTCCGAATGGCCCTGTAGCCTCAAGGTGCACCTAGCCTGGCAATGCCCAGTAGCGTCCTTCAAAAATGTCTTTCTCCACAGAGGCACACATCCTCCTGTACCACACCAGTTCAGCTCTTGCCTGTGCCACGTCCATTGAGCCCGGTCTTTGCGGTAAAACAAAAGCTGTTTGGTTGTTTTTATACTGTAAAAAAAACACTATTTCAAGAGCCGCAATGCGTGTGAAGAACGTCACGTCCTTAAAGAGCCAAATGCGGCTCCGAAGCCGGAGGTTGCCGACCCCTGGATTTGGAGTTCGGGGTTCGGACTATAGGGTCAGAACTATAGGGTTGAGGTGGTTGTATGTGCATTATAGGCTAGGGATATAGGGTTAATCGAGGATACTGTGCAGGCGTGTCTTGCTTAACAAGTGTTCTTTCTATGAGAACTCGCTAAAACAATACATTTGAATTTACACCAATGTTTTCGCAAAACGACCAAATTTTCGTGTAACGAGCGGAGATCAATAGGGTTGGGGCTATAGGGTTGAGATGGCAATATGTGGATTCCAGGTTAATGGTCAGGGCAAGCGAAAAGGGTTGAAATTTCTGTATGTACTTGTGGATGTACACAAGTCACGTGATGCCCTCTTGTGGACAAACGCATTGTAGCTGCTGTCTTGCAAAGAACAAAGTAACTGAGCAAGAAAGACATTCTCCAGTCGCCTCTCCACATGAATAATGCGAGTGGTTACATCTCGTCAGCTGGACGACCTCCTGCGAGTGCATTGATTCAACACGAGCAACAGCCTGGCCAGACTTCGACACTCCGTGCCTCATCAGCAGTCAGGCTCGCTTGCAACAACACTGGCATAGCTATAGTAATGTATCAGTACCTAGCACTCTACAGGCTCGCTTGCAACAACACTGGCATAGCTACAGTAATGTATCATTACCTAGCACTCTACAGGCTCGCTTGCAACAACACTGGCATAGCTACAGCAATGTATCAGTACCTAGCACTGTGCAGGCTCGCTTGCAACAACACTGGCATAGCTACAGTAATGTATCATTGCCGAGCACTGTGCAGGCTCGCTTGCAACATGTTATTGGCAGGGACCCACTCTTACATTCAGGACCTAGTTCAGCACCACACTCCTAAACGGATTTGCTCGAGCCTGGCTTGCACGGACAAGCGCCGCCCTCTCGTGGACAAATCTCTGGATGCAGATTATTTGGTGTAGCTGCCTTGACAGCGGTGCACGAACGCAGTTGTCAACTACATGAAGACACGTAGTGGGCTTTCGCGACCAATATCATCCATAATAGAGGGGTTTTTTTGGGGTTAGATCGCGTAAATATATAAATGTGTCGTTAAAACCCGCCACCACCCGACACAGCCAACTAGAACGGTTACAATGATGCACAAATCAACAGGGCATTGAATACTCTTTGGTTCTTTCGGTAAAGTCACGTAGTTAGAAATAAAATAAAACAAATCACGACGTTTCGATCGCAACACAAGCGGTCGTCATCAGGCAAAGAACCAAAGAGTTTGGATTCCTGCAGTCACGAAAGCTTCAAATCAGAGCATTGAATACCAAAGCAAATAACACGAACATTGAAACTGCCCAAATAATTAAAACGATCAAAATACCGAACATTGCGGGAGTAACTGATAAATTAGCCAGATGTTTGGAAAAACATCCGAGTCAGATTTAGCACGGTACATAAAATACAGAATTTAATATCTGGAACAAAAGATGCATCACCGAAGCTATAAACAGAAAGTGTGTACAGGAGTAACTGCACGTGTGGTAAATGTTATGTTAGGCAAACAGGACGAATGATCAGCACGAGACTAAAAGAAAATCAGGGAAATATTAAATTCTCCCAAATGTAACTGTCAGCAGTAGCAGAACGCGCGTGCCAACAAGGACACTCAATTGATTTTTATAATGTTGAATTTTGTGGAAAAGCAGCTATTACTGGCCAAGACTAATTAGAGAATCTATCGAAATTTAAAGAAATCTAAATAACTTTAACCATTCGGATAGCTACCGTCTTAGTGCTGCGTGGAAGCGATCATAAAATAATACATTGTTTAAATGCTTGCCTACAAAGGGCAGCATACTTCAATAGGGATTACCGTTGGTCGGGCTATTTTAATAAACACAATAGACAGGAAGGACAAGTTGAAAGGGCTCGCATAATGCACATGCATCATGTACGTTGCCTCAGTAATCCCCCCCCCCCCCCCCCCCATCATTGGGCAAGAGCACACCTACGCCTCTATATAAGGAATGATACAGTAAGACTTAATTACAAATCTGGCTGTCGCCTGATGAAGCTAGTTGTAATTACTGGCGGAACGTCGTACTCAGATTATACATGTCGTGGCTTGGCTCTCCAACACACCGGTGTGCTGGACTAGTGACGAATTGGCCACGTTCTGTTTACGTGACAACCCTTACTAGTTGGCTGTGTCGGGTGGTGGCGGGTTTTAACGACACATTTATATATTTACGCGATCTAACCCAAAAAAAGCATCTATTATGAACTACATTAAACTCCACACATTCGTAAAAAAAACCATAACCCTTAAAACACCATCAGGCAACGTTTCAGAGACGACCTTCCGCCCGAGATGCTGGGTCGGTGCGTGGCCTGGTCCCGCGCCCTCTGGTGGTGGAGGTAGGAATAGGACCTGGATCCTGGGAGGAGGCCTCCTGCTCGTTCGCTAAATAACCTAACCAACATGGACACTCGCTAAGTAACCTAACCAACATGGACACACGCTAAATAACCTAACCAACATGGACACTCGCTAAATAACCTCACCAACATGGGCACTTGCTAAATAACCTAACCAACATTGGACACTCGTTAAATAACCTAACCAACATGGGACACTCACTAAATAACCTAACCAACATAGGACACTCGTTAAATAACCTAACCAACATGGACACTCGCTAAATAACCTAACCAACATGGACACTCGCTAAATAACCTAACCATCATGGACACTCGCTAAGTAACCTAACCAACATGGGCACTCGCTGAATAACCTAACCAACATGGACAATCGCTAAGTAACCTAACCAACATGGACACTCGCTAAATAACCTCACCAACATGGGCACTTGCTAAATAACCTAACCAACATTGGACACTCGTTAAATAACCTAACCAACATGGGACACTCACTAAATAACCTAACCAACATGGGCACTTGCTAAATAACCTAACCAACATTGGACACTCGTTAAATAACCTAACCAACATGGGACACTCACTAAATAACCTAACCAACATAGGACACTCGTTAAATAACCTAACCAACATGGACACTCGCTAAATAACCTAACCAACATGGACACTCGCTAAATAACCTAACCATCATGGACACTCGCTAAGTAACCTAACCAACATGGGCACTCGCTGAATAACCTAACCAACATGGACAATCGCTAAGTAACCTAACCAACATGGACACTCGCTAAATAACCTCACCAACATGGGCACTTGCTAAATAACCTAACCAACATTGGACACTCGTTAAATAACCTAACCAACATGGGACACTCACTAAATAACCTAACCAACATAGGACACTCGTTAAATAACCTAACCAACATGGACACTCGCTAAATAACCTAACCAACATGGACACTCGCTAAATAACCTAACCATCATGGACACTCGCTAAATAACCTAACCAACATGGACACTCGCTAAATAACCTAACCAACATGGTCATTCGCTAAATAACCTAACCAACATGGACATTCGCTAAATAACCTAACCATCATGGACACTCGCTAAATAACCTAACCATCATGGACACTCGCTAAATAACCTAACCAACATGAGACACTCGCTAAATAACCTAACCAACATTGGACACTCGTTAAATAACCCAACCAACATGGACACTCGCTAAGTAACCTAACCAACATGGGCACTCGCTGAATAACCTAACCAACATGGACAATCGCTAAGTAACCTAACCAACATGGACACTCGCTAAATAACCGAACCAACATGGACACTCGCTAAATAACCTAAGCAACATGGACACTCGCTAAATAACCTAACCAACATGGACATTCGCTAAATAACCTAACCATCATGGACACTCGCTAAATAACCTAACCATCATGGACACTCGCTAAATAACCTAACCAACATGAGACACTCGCTAAATAACCTAACCAACATTGGACACTCGTTAAATAACCCAACCAACATGGACACTCGCTAAGTAACCTAACCAACATGGGCACTCGCTAAATAACCTAACCAACATGGACAATCGCTAAGTAACCTAACCAACATGGACACTCGCTAAATAACCGAACCAACATGGACACTCGCTAAATAACCTAACCAACATGGACACTCGCTAAATAACCTAAGCAACATGGACACTCGATAAATAACGTCACCAACATGGACACTCGCTAAATAACCGAACCAACATGGACAATCGCTAAGTAAACTAACCAACATGGACACAAGCTAAGTAACCTAACAAACATGGACACTCGCTAAATAACCTAAGCAACATGGACATTCGCTAAATAACCTAACCATCATGGACACTCGCTAAATAACCTAACCATCATGGACACTCGCTAAATAACCTAACCATCATGGGCACTCGCTAAATAACCTAACCATCATGGAAACTTGCTAAATATCCTAACCAACATGGACACTCGCTAAATAACCTAACCAACATGGACACTCGCTAAATTCCCTAACCATCATGAACACTCGCTAAATAACCTAACCAACATGGACACGCACTAAATTCCCTAACCATCATGAACACTCGTTAAATTCCCTAACCATCATGAACACTCGATAAATAACCTTACCAACATGGACACTCGCTAAATAACCTAACCAGCATGGACACTCGCTAAATAACCTAACCATCATGGACACTCGCTAAATAACCTAACCAACATGGACACTCGCTAAACAACTTAACCAGCATGGTGCTGTAGCGCCACCGTGTGGTCACGTGGTACCACTGCAGCGCCTGGCGCGGTGACAGCAGCAGTGGCGCTGTGCGGCGTCTTCACGGCTTCATCGCCGCCAACCCGCTTGGGACTCACGCCAGGACGCCGCAGCAGCAGCGACTCACAACTGCGGGGAACGCGCGGGGTGACGCCTGACAGCGGCAACTGCTGGCGAACTGTGTTGGCCTACACTGCACATGTCCACCACATAGCAGACTTCACCATGAATTGAATGCTTGTGGTAGTAAATCTTGACTTGTGGTACTGCATTTGTCCACCAGAGGGCACACGTAAGACGTTCAGCGTCAGGAAAAAACTAAACTATCTGGCCGATTTGCACTGCAATTCTTTATTTCTTCACGGATTTCAAGTAACAAACTGCTGCATTGCCATCTATAACTGTACCATATGTTTACACCGTTGAATATTTGGTGAACATCGGTGCTGAAATAGTGAAACGCACTGCATTCCCAAACAGTGCGCTTCAAATCGTCAACATTCACACCCATCATTGACTTCAATGCAAAATGCCGCCCCGGTTCCACACGTCACACAAACAAGTGGTGTGTGCCCTTCGACTCTACTCGACAGAGTCGCGCCATATACGATTCAACTCATCTCGCTGAGACGCGTTTCAAGGCATTTTTGAGGCATCTCACTTGCAACCCTAAGAAGTCAAAATTCCAAAGCAGGAGTCTCAATTCCAAATCTCGGAGTTCCGATTCCTCATCCGGGAATGTGAACACCAAGGAATTGGTTGTGGGGCTCACGGAAATGGAATAGGGACTCTCAAAATAATCCATATACCCTGTTAGCCTAGTCAGGGTTATGGTAAACGGTTAGGGGTCAATGAGAAGTGAATTCCTCCATTGAATTTACAATGCTGTATACAAACTGGGGAATTTAACATGTATATTTTTTCTGCGTGAAAAAATCGACATAGCAGTCAAATACACTAAACGCATGTGGAGGGGAAAGCCACACGACCGTGGGGAGAACATTCAAACTACAAATACACAGCAGGTGTGAGGGTCGGGGCTGAACCTACGACCTCCTGTATACCAGGCAAGGTCGTTACATTCTTGCTACTGTGAATTCTTCCGTTGACATTAGTCTTACTACGTGATGTATGAAACAAAAACTGTTAAATTAAACGTACTACGTGTTTTCTTGCAAAAAGATTGCCACATTTTTAACATGTAATTTTACAATTAGAAGTTCATTCCTCCAATGCCTTGAGGCATACTATGCTATATATAAAATAAAATTGGGTGATTATACAAATATGTTTTTTCTCGAGAAAAAAAACCAACGCACTAACCCAATTGAATTAGGGGTAGGTTTAGCTTTAGGGGTTATGAAGGTGCAAAGTTAACAATTTTTCAGTGCAATTTTCCATTGGAAAAAGTCTAATTGTTGCAAAACATTGCTAAAAAGCCCTTAATTTTGTTTGTTAATAACACTGCAACCAAAGGACATGGAGAGCCAGTTGTTGCATTTCCTGCTTGCAGAATATGGAGGCTACAAATTGTCCAGGGGTTTGACGAAAAACATTTCGAAAGCATTTGCAATTTCTGCGTCCCAGAATTGTACGAAAAACATACTTAAAACTGGTCTGGAAGATCTGTATATACTGCAACTGATGTTGACCCAGTCACCCCTTGTCTCAATGAAGCCCCCCAAGTCAAAAACAGTTGCATTTGAGCCACTGAGTTGAATGGTTTTCCAAAAAAGTGGGCTCTGTGCTCAAAATGACATTCTCTTTCACAGGCTTTCATTGACAGATCAAAGATTGTTGGGCATTGACTACTGAACAATCTAAAGCTCCACAGAGTCAGTTTTAACATTTCCTGATTTCAAAATATGTCGGCTACAAATTGTCCCGAGGGATTTAAAAAACACTTCCATCGTGAAATGAGCCCCCAAAAAGCATTTGCAATGTATACATCCCCGAATTGTACTAAAAACAGAGGCAAACATCGGATAGCATAAAGGGGGGGGGGGGGACATTTTTTTTTCAAAATCCCTTTCCTCAAATAACTGAAGTATAGCAACTGAAAATATAACAATCATTGTGGCATGCAAGCCAGATATTCAATTAAATCAAGGCCATAGGGTTTGAGGTGGCTATATGAGCATTACAGATTATGGTCAGGGCTATAGGTTCTACACAAGTCACGTAGATACGTGGACAAATGCACAACTGCAGTACACAGTCGAGGGTTTTCAGCGGTTTTACTTAACTTGATACCTGTGTCGTGGTCACATCTTGTAATCAACATTTAGTCTACTTCCTGCTGTCCAATCAATTCCAAATGTGACAATGCATACCTGTATCAAAATCGGCATCATTTAATACATTAATTCGCTACTTTAAAGCAATTTACATTTTGTATGGACGCCTTATTATTTATATATATTTGTGTAGGTCAAAAACTTCGCGGTCCCTAAACTCTCGAATCGCGTCGCCCAAGAAGCAGGCGCCACGTGCCTCAGGCGCGCACGCTCCGTGTCAACGAGTTAAGGGCACCCTCGCTCCACGCAAACACAAAAGTTGTACATTGAAGATTAATTTATAAAATAACCAATTTATTCAAGTCAGCGTTTATGTGGGAGCAGGCGCCGCATCGTTGACATACTTCTCGACCGTGAGTTAAACGAAGTTGTGAATAAAACCGTTTTAAAAAACTTTTTTAAGGAGTTTATTTAACTTCCCTTGTGTTTGTCGTGGTCAAATCTTGTAATACAAATTTAGTCTACTTCCTGTTGTCCAATCATATTCCAAATGTTGCACACGTACTCAGATCCGGAGAAAATGCATGCCTGTATCAAAATCGGCATCAATTCAGGTCAAAAAACGCCGCGGTCCCTAAACTGTGGAATCGGCTCGCACAAGAATCAGGCGCCGCGTGCCTCAGGCCGCACACGCGCCGCGTGGGCGAGTTACGGCCGCCATCACTCGACACAAACACAAGTTGGACATTCAAGACGCAGTTATAAAGTCATCAAACTATTCAAGACGCAGTTATAAAGTCATCAAACAATTCAAGACGCAGTTATAAAGTCATCAACTAACACAAGTCGGCGCTGATGTGGGAGCAGGCGCCGCATCATTGGCGTACTTCTCGACCGTGAGTTGAACTAAGTTGTGAATAAAAACTTAAAAAAAAAAGTTTTAAGGAGTTTTTTGGGGCTCTAGTTGCGAATGGCACTATTATATGATGGATTAACAAAAGCTATTTTTTTTATTTGCACGAAGTAGTCTGGAAATGAATTTAAAGGAAAAGATGAAAGGCACCCGCATCATGTGCCTTGCCTTTTGAGAAAAACAAAGATGCGTACTTTAACGAAAATAAGTGTGACGACTAAAAAAGAGATTAATTAACACAATGCATTGCTGCACCTTAATATGCTGCATTAATATTGGTAGGAACCACCTGGTTCCACCAGCCCACAGGGGATTATTGTGTCCGTCCGTCGTGCATCCAAATGGGAGGGTTGGGGCTGGGTGGGGAGGGGCTGGTCACCCCGTGGTGCCCTTATAAAACTCAACGTTTAACCTACTCACGCCGGCTTGTGCCCGCCCTCACAGTCGGACATATTTGCGGAATACACCACGGCGCCGTTGACCCTGGCCATTGACCGAGCAACCCAACGTTCCTACACCAGCTCCCTCCGCAGCAGGAATGTGTTTATCCGTGCGATTGTTATGATGACAAGATCTGACATCTTTGTATTTCATGTAGTTAAAAAAAAATTTTAAACGGTGGGGAAAAATACGTTTAAGAAACCGAGTCATGTTATTCGTTACATGATTTGCATGTATCGGCATTTTTGTTATTTCTAGTGGTCGTATATTATATAAGCGCATCTGCATTCACGTGTGACGCTTTTGATAAAAAAAACCCAATGTTATATAGATAACTAGCTTTACTACCCAGCTTCGCCCGGGACTTGGATTCACCACACCCGACCGCCTTTGTCTCCCCAGTGGCGATGTTTACTACACACCACACCAGTTACAGGTTTGAGGCTGAGTCGACCTAGGGGAGGCCTAGGTTCAAATAATTGTCACCAGTGGTAGCCGTGAGTGGGAATCGAACTCGGGTTGCCGGGTTGAATGAAATGCAGATGGCCGTCTTCTCGCACGGCCAGCTCCATGTCGCCTTATCTCGATCACATCGAACCGAACCCCCAGCAAGGCCTTCTACTTAACGACGAGAGAAAATTCACGTGAAATGTCCTTTTCAATGAAGTCTTCCAGATGTAAAAGATATAAGCTTTTAATGAAGAAATAAAATTATCTAATTCAAAACATAACACAATTCATCATGGGATCTCCTTTGCCAGTACCAAAATATGATAATAGGGTTTTCCCCTTTTTTCTGGCAACAAAACTGGTGTTAAGATTTCGATTTAAAGCTTTCGTGACTGCAGGGATACATCTTCTTGGTTCTTTCGGTAAAGTCACGTCGAATGGAAATAATAGAGTAATAAAAATTAAACATAATACAATAATTCTCACGACGTTTCGGCCACAACGCAAGCAGCCGTCCTCAGGTGGAGAACAGGTCTGTCGAGAAGACAGAGTCTATTTAAGCTGGGATGGAGGGGGGAAGAGCGCCTTGACAAAATAATTTGCATATCAAGATGAATTTAGCATATTTATGGGAAATGCAGATATGCGATTAGTACCACTTGTGAAAAGCGTAGGGGGTTTGGCGGGGGGGTTAAAGTCATATTATGCCCATGCATTATGCAGGATTAGCAGCATCAAAGGGAGGGGATAGGGGGAAGCATTAATAAAGGGAAGGAATGTTAATAGTATGTAGCTGCAGTAACTGAACAACCACGTAAACAACTAAAGTATAAACTACATAGTATCATCAGTATACTAAATATACTCTCCAATAAGCTGAGCTACTAACAGTAAGTAATACATTACAATTCTATGTCGCAAAACATATAATATGCTTCCAGCTAAACTTTATTCTCTTACATCACACGGGTATACCCCGTACTATATACTGCCATAGACAGACCCAACATTAAATTATATACTGTATTACTATACACTACCCTATACCTTATACATTGTAATAGTATAGTGTATAGTCAATGGTATAGTGTATAGCAGATTGTATAATAATAAATAATATAAAATTGTAATGTTTAATACAATGTATAAGGTAATATACAGTATCGTAATTGTATAGTGAATATACAGCTGTGTGGTATACAGTAGGGTGGGTAGAATAATACTTAGGGTAATATTATAGACGAAGATGCTGCTAATCCTGCATAATGCACGGGCATAATATGACTTTGAAACCCCCCTGCCCACCTCCTACGCATTTCCCATAAATATGCTAAATTACTCTTGATATGCAAATTATTTTGTCAAGGCGCTCTTCCCCCCTCCGTCCCAGCTTAAATAGACTCTTGTCTTCTCGACAGACCTGTTCTCCACCTGAGGACGGCTGCTTGCGTTGTGGCCGAAACGTCGTGAGAATTGTATTTTATTATGTTTTATTTTTATTATTTTATTATTTCCCTTTTACGTGACTTTTCCGAAAGAACCAAGAAGATTATTTGATTTTGTTTTCTCCGTGACTTTACTGAAATAACAAAAGAGCAGCATGGTGCTGTAGCGCCACCGTGTGGTCACATGGTACCACTGCAGTGCCTGGCGCGGTGACAGCAGCAGTGGCGCTGTGCGGCATCTTTACAACTTCATCGCAGCCACAACCGCGCTTGGGACTCACGCCAGGACGCCGCAGCAGCAGCAGCGACTCGATACTACGGGGAACGCGCGGGGTGACGCCTGACAGCGGCAACTGCTGGCGTGCTGTGTTGGCCTGTACTAAGCATGTCCACCACAGCAGACGTAACCACGAATTTAATACAACAGCCAAGTTTGGTGGCGATTGTTTTAACGGTGGGGATTTGTGTTTGGAACAGACTTTCATTTTCATATACTGTACATAGATAGAAGATAGATGGTATGTTACGTATTATGGAAGTGTAGGAGATTGAATAGAAAATACACGTTACATGGAGTTACTAAATACTTTTAAAATATGAAGAACACAGGTGCTGAGAGAAATGAGAAATGGGGAGAGATACTAATGAAAGAAGCGGCACTGTAGTTGTAATGATTGAGGGCGCACCGAGCAGTAGAGGCCAGGTGGTGAACGAGAGCCATGACAGGCGGCTAGATGATGATTGATGGGAAGGCGTGTGCGGAGCGAGGCGTCACGTGGGGGGAGATTGAGGGCAGGGAGCGTCGTAGACAGTGGGGGGGCCCCACGCAGAGCGCCGTCTCGCTGGGCACGTGGGCCACGTGACGGTCGTGGTGGCTTGGCTGGGCACCACGTGGACGTGTTTCTTGTTGCGTCGTTGAGTTTGTCTTGAAGCATCGATCACCAGCTGGTCCATATGGCTTACCAGATCGTCCATGTGGATTACCAGCTTGTTCATGTGCATTACCAGCTCGTTCATGTGGATTACCAGCTCATCAAGGTGGATTACCAGCTCGACCATGTGGATTACCAGCTCGAGCATGTGGATTACCAGCTCGTCAAGGTGGATTACCAGCTCGTCAAGGTGGATTACCAGCTCGTGTTCTGGATTACCAGCTCGACCATGTGGATTACCAGCTCGACCATGTGGATTACCAGCTCGTCAAGGTGGATTACTAGCTCGTTCATGTGGATTACCAGCTCGACCATGTGGATTACCAGCTCGACCATGTGGATTACCAGCTCGTGTTGTGGATTGCCAGCTCGTGTTGTGGATTACCAGCTCGTGTTGTGGATTACCAGCTCGTTCATGTGGATTACCAGCTCGACCATGTGGATTTCCAGCTCGACCATGTGGATTACCAGCTCGTCAAGGTGGATTCCCAGCTCCTCAAGGTGAGTTACCAGCTCATTCGGTGGAATGTTTTGTCAACACAAAGTTACGAGGCCTGTCTTGTGTTTATAGTTAGTCATAGCTAGACTCGTAGACCTTTGCTTTTTTTAAGCGAAACATTTAAGCTATTTTAAGCGCAAAATCCTCACAGATTGTTTTTCATTGTAATGAGGTGAGGAGGAGGCTGTAACACATCCCCAACAGGGATGAAGTTTAACTTCCTGCATCAACACGTGTTGAGATTGCAGCTTGCGTGGTGATTATCGGCAGCCTATGCATAATTTAGGCGAGTCCATGCTCGTTGAATATTGATTTTTTTGCGAGGGTTTTAAAAATATATACTTCTCTACGATCGTTTTGTTCATTTTGTGTAATATGACAGTGATTGTCAACCTTAACCCCCCCCTCCAAAAAAAAATTTCCCGAAATGTATTTCAGAATAAATGTTGTTAAGGTTCATTGTTGACAATTTGTCAATTCAATTTCCCTTAGGAAAAGTCAAACCTGAAGCAAAATATTACTAAAAAGCCTTTAGTTTGCTTGTCCATAACACTGCAACCAAGAGACAGTTGTATCACGTGGTGGCCACACGGGGGCGCTGCAGTTGTATCACGTAGTGGCCACACGGTGGCGCTACATTTGTATCACGTAGTGGCCACACGGTGGCGCTGCAGTTGTATCACGTGGTGGCCACACGGGGGCGCTGCATTTGTATCACGTGGTGGCCACACGGGGGCGCTGCATTTGTATCACGTGGTGGCCACACGGTGGCGCTGCAGTTGTATCACGTGTTGGCCACACGGGGGCGCTGTGCAGTTGTATCACGTGGTGGCCACACGGGGCGCTGGCAGTATTTTATCACGTTGTTGCCACACGTGGCGCTGCAGTTTGTATCACCAGTGGCCACACGGTGCGCTGCAGTGTATCACGTTGTGGCCACACGTGTGGCGCGCATTTGTATCACGGGTGCCACACGGTGGCGCTGAAGGTTTGTATCACACGTAGTGGCCACACGGTGGCGCTGCAGTGTAATCACAGTGTTGCCCACGGGGGCGCTGTGGCAGTTGTATCACGTGGTGGCAACCGGGGCGCTGCAAGTTGATCACGTAGTTGCCACACGTGTGCGACTGCAGTGATATCACTTTGTGGCCACACGGGTCGCGCAGTTGTATCCGTAGTGTCCACACGGTGGCGCTGCGTTGTACACGTGTGCCACACGGGGGCGCTGCATTTGTATCACGTATGGACCACACGGCGGCGCTGCAGTTGTAAATCACGTGTTGGCCACACGTGAGCTGCATTTGTATCACGTAATGGCCACACAGTGGCGCTGCAGTTGTATCACGTGGTGGCCACACGGGGGCGCTGCATTTGTATCACGTAGTGGCCACACGGCGGCGCTGCAGTTGTATCACGTGTTGGCCACACGGTGGCGCTGCAGTTGTATCACGTGGTGGCCACACGGTGGCGCTGCAGTTGTATCACGTGGTGGCCACACGGGGGTGCTGCATTTGTATCACGTAGTGGCCACACGGTGGCGCTGCAGTTGTATCACGTAGTGGCCACACGGTGGCGCTGCAGTTGTATCACGTGGTGGCCACATGGTGGCGCTGCAGTTGTATCACGTAGTGGCCACACGGGCGCGCTGTGCAGTTGTATCACGTGGTGGCCACACGGGGGCGCTGCAGTTGTATCACGTAGTGGCCACACGGTGGCGCTGCAGTTGTATCACGTAGTGGCCACACGGTGGCGCTGCAGTTGTATCACGTAGTGGCCACACGGTGGCGCTGCAGTTGTATCACGTGGTGGCCACACGGGGGCAATGCAGTTGTATCACGTGGTGGCCACACGGGGGCGCTGCAGTTGTATCACGTGGTGGCCACACGGGGGCGCTGCAGTTGTATCACGTTGGCCACACGGGGCGCTGCAGTTGTATCACGTGGTGGCCACACGGGGCGCTGCAGTTGTATCACGTGTGGCCACACGGGGCGCTGCAGTTGTATCACGTGGTGCCACACGGGGCGCTGCAGTTGTATCACGTGGTGGCCACACGTGGCGCTGCAGTTGTATCACGTGTGGCCACACGGTGGCGCTGCAGTTGTATCACGTGGTGGCCACACGGGCGCTGCAGTTGTATCACGTGGTGGCCACACGGGGGCGCTGCAGTTGTATCACGTGGTGGCCACACGGGGCGCTGCAGTTGTATCACGTGGTGGCCACACGGTGGCGCTGCAGTTGTATCACGTGGTGGCCACACGGGGCGCTGCAGTTGTATCACGTGGTGGCCACACGGGGCGCTGCAGTTGTATCACGTGGTGGCCACACGGGGCGCTGCAGTTGTATCACGTGTGGCCACACGGTGGCGCTGCAGTTGTATCACGTGGTGGCCACACGGGGCGCTGCAGTTGTATCACGTGGTGGCCACACGGTGGCGCTGCAGTTGTATCACGTGTGGCCACACGGTGGCGCTGCAGTTGTATCACGTGGTGGCCACACGGGGCGCTGCAGTTGTATCACGTGGTGGCCACACGGGGGCTGCAGTTGTATCACGTTGGCCACACGGTGGCGCTGCAGTTGTATCACGTGGTGGCCACACGGGGCGCGCTGCAGTTGTATCACGTGTGGCCACACGGTGGCGCTGCAGTTGTATCACGTGGTGGCCACACGGGGCGCTGCAGTTGTATCACGTGTGGCCACACGGGGGCGCAGTTGTATCACGTGGTGGCCACACGGTGGCGCTGCAGTTGTATCACGTGGTGGCCACACGGTGGCGCTGCAGTTGTATCACGTGGTGGCCACACGGGGGCGCTGCAGTTGTATCACGTGGTGGCCACACGGTGGCGCTGCAGTTGTATCACGTGGTGGCCACACGGTGGGCGCTGCATTTGTATCACGTGTGGCCACACGGGGCGCTGCAGTTGTAATCACGTGGATGGCCACACGGATGGGCGCTTGCAGTTGTAATCACGATAGGGGCCACACGGTGGCTCCATTTGTATCACGTGTGGCCACACGGTGGCCGCTGTGCAGTTGTAATCACCGCTGGTGGCCACACGGGGGGCGCTGCATTTTATCACGTAGGTGCCACACGGGGGGCTGCATTTGTATCACGTGTTGGCCACACGGTGGCCGCTGCAGTGGTTTCACGTAGTGGCCCACACCGGGGGCGCTGTGCCGTTGTATCACGTAGGTGGCCCACACGGGCGGCGCTGCAGGTGTATCACGTGTTGGCCACAACGGTGGCGCTGCAGTTGTATCACGTAGTGGCCCACACGGTGGCGCGTCAGTTGTATCACGTGGTGGCCACACGGGGCGCTGCATTTGTATCACGTGTGGCCACACGGTGGCGCTTGCAGTTGTATCACGGTAGGTGGCCACAACGGTGGCGGCTGCAGTTGTTATCACATGGTTGGGCCACACGGGGGCGCTGCAGTTGTATCACGTGGTGGCCACACGGGGCGCTGCAGTTGTATCACGTGGTGGCCACACGGGGGCTGCAGTTGTATCACGTGGTGGCAACACGGGGGCGCTGGAGTTGTATCACGTGGTGGCCACACGGGGCGCTGCAGTTGTATCACGTGGTGGCCACACGGTGGCGCTGCAGTTGTATCACGTGGTGGCCACACGGTGGCGCTGCAGTTGTATCACGTGGTGGCCACACGGGGCGCTGCAGTTGTATCACGTGGTGGCCACACGGGGCGCTGCAGTTGTATCACGTGGTGGCCACACGGGCGCTGCAGTTGTATCACGTGGTGGCCACACGGGGCGCTGCAGTTGTATCACGTGGTGGCCACACGGGGCGCTGCAGTTGTATCACGTGGTGGCCACACGGTGGCGCTGCAGTTGTATCACGTGTGGCCACACGTGGCGCTGCAGTTGTATCACGTGGTGGCCACACGGGGCGCTGCAGTTGTATCACGTGGTGGCCACACGGGGCGCTGCAGTTGTATCACGTGTGGCCACACGGGGCGCTGCAGTTGTATCACGTGGTGGCCACACGGGCGCTGCAGTTGTATCACGTGGTGGCCACACGGGGCGCTGCAGTTGTATCACGTGGTGGCCACACGGTGGCGCTGCAGTTGTATCACGTGGTGGCCACACGGGCGCTGCAGTTGTATCACGTGGTGGCCACACGGGGGCTGCAGTTGTATCACGTGGTGGCCACACGGGGCGCTGCAGTTGTATCACGTGGTGGCCACACGGGGCGCTGCAGTTGTATCACGTGTGGCCACACGGTGGCGCTGCAGTTGTATCACGTGGTGGCCACACGGGGCGCTGCAGTTGTATCACGTGGTGGCCACACGGGGCGCTGCAGTTGTATCACGTGGTGGCCACACGGGGCGCTGCAGTTGTATCACGTGGTGGCCACACGGGGCGCTGCAGTTGTATCACGTGGTGGCCACACGGTGGCGCTGCAGTTGTATCACGTGGTGGCCACACGGGGCGCTGCAGTTGTATCACGTGTGGCCACACGGGGCGCTGCAGTTGTATCACGTGGTGGCCACACGGTGGCGCTGCAGTTGTATCACGTGGTGGCCACACGGGGCGCTGCAGTTGTATCACGTGGTGGCCACACGGGGCGCTGCAGTTGTATCACGTGGTGGCCACACGGTGGCGCTGCAGTTGTATCACGTGGTGGCCACACGGGGGCTGCAGTTGTATCACGTGGTGGCCACACGGGGCGCTGCAGTTGTATCACGTGGTGGCCACACGGGGCGCTGCAGTTGTATCACGTGGTGGCCACACGGTGGCGCTGCAGTTGTATCACGTGGTGGCCACACGGGGCGCTGCAGTTGTATCACGTGGTGGCCACACGGGGCGCTGCAGTTGTATCACGTGGTGGCCACACGGGCGCTGCAGTTGTATCACGTGGTGGCCACACGGGGCGCTGCAGTTGTATCACGTGGTGGCCACACGGGGCGCTGCAGTTGTATCACGTGGTGGCCACACGTGGCGCTGCAGTTGTATCACGTGGTGGCCACACGGTGGCGCTGCAGTTGTATCACGTGGTGGCCACACGGGCTGCAGTTGTATCACGTGTGGCCACACGGCGCTGCAGTTGTATCACGTGGTGGCCACACGGTGGCGCTGCAGTTGTATCACGTGGTGGCCACACGGGGCGCTGCAGTTGTATCACGTGGTGGCCACACGGTGGCGCTTCAGTTGTATCACGTGTGGCCACACGGTGGCGCTGCAGTTGTATCACGTGGTGGCCACACGGGCGCTGCAGTTGTATCACGTGGTGGCCACACGGGGGCGCTGCAGTTGTATCACGTGGTGGCCACACGGTGGCGCTGCAGTTGTATCACGTGGTGGCCACACGGGCGCTGCAGTTGTATCACGTGGTGGCCACACGGGCGCTGCAGTTGTATCACGTGTGGCCACACGGTGGCGCTGCAGTTGTATCACGTGGTGGCCACACGGGGCGCTGCAGTTGTATCACGTGGTGGCCACACGGGGCGCTGCAGTTGTATCACGTGGTGGCCACACGGTGGCGCTGCAGTTGTATCACGTGGTGGCCACACGGTGGCGCTGCAGTTGTATCACGTGGTGGCCACACGGGGCGCTGCAGTTGTATCACGTGGTGCCACACGGCGCTGCAGTTGTATCACGTGGTGGCCACACGGGCGCTGCAGTTGTATCACGTGGTGGCCACACGGTGGCGCTGCAGTTGTATCACGTGGCCACACGGGCGCTGCAGTTGTATCACGTGGTGGCCACACGGGCGCTGCAGTTGTATCACGTGGTGGCCACACGGGGCGCTGCAGTTGTATCACGTGGTGGCCACACGGTGGCGCTGCAGTTGTATCACGTGGTGGCCACACGGGGCGCTGCAGTTGTATCACGTGGCCACACGGGCTGCAGTTGTATCACGTGGTGGCCACACGGGGCGCTGCAGTTGTATCACGTGGTGGCCACACGTGGCGCTGCAGTTGTATCACGTGGTGGCCACACGGGGCGCTGCAGTTGTATCACGTGGTGGCCACACGGTGGCGCTGCAGTTGTATCACGTTGGCCACACGGTGGCGCTGCAGTTGTATCACGTGGTGGCCACACGGGGGCGCTGCAGTTGTATCACGTGGTGGCCACACGGGGCTGCAGTTGTATCACGTGGTGGCCACACGGGGCGCTGCAGTTGTATCACGTGGTGGCCACACGGTGGCGCTGCAGTTGTATCACGTGGTGCCACACGGTGGCGCTGCAGTTGTATCACTGTGGCCACACGGTGGCGCTGCAGTTTATCACTGGTGGCCACACGGTGGCGCTGCAGTTGTATCACGTGGTGGCCACACGGGGGCTGCAGTTGTATCACGTGGTGGCCACACGGGGGCTGCAGTTGTATC
>NC_083802.1:20703141-20758890 GCF_015708825.2 Lethenteron reissneri
CCCTGCTCCCATATCACCCTGCTCCCCCTCACCCTGCTCCCCCCTCACCCTGCTCCCATCTCACCCTGCTCCCCCCTCACCCTGCTCCCATCTCACCCTGCTCCCACCTCACCCTGCTCCTCCTCACCTGCTCCCATCTCACTCTGCTCCACCTCACCCTGCTCCCTCCTCACCCTGCTCCCATCTCACCCTGCTCCCCCTCACCCTGCTCCCATCTCACCCTGCTCCCCTCACCCTCCCCCCTCACCCTGCTCCCCCCTCACCCTGCTCCCCCTCACCCTGCTCCCCCTCACCCTGCTCCCCCCTCACCCTGCTCCCACCTCACCATGCTCCCCCCTCACCCTGCCTCCCCCCTCACCTGCTCCCATCTCACCCTGCTCCCACTCACCCTGCTCCCACCTCACCCTGCTCCCACCTCACCCTGCTCCATCTCACCTGATCCCACCTCACCCTGCTCCCACCTCACCTGCTCCCATCTCACCCTGCTCCCCACCTCACCTGCTCCCACATCACCCTGCTCCCACTCACCCTGCTCCCCCCTCACCCTGCTCCCACCTCAACCCTGCTCCATTCACCCTGATCCCACCTCACCCTGCTCCCCATCTCACTCGGCTCACCGACGCTGACTCTCTCTCTCTCTCTCTGCTCCAGCAACCAAAAGCTCCCGGTCAAAGCCCTCCCTCCCCCCCATTGCTCAGCGGGAGGTCGCTCATTCTTCTCTGCTGCCCCCATTGTCTGGAATGTCTTCTCCCCACGGTCCGTGCTGTTGACTGCCGGGCCCCAGGACTAGTCCCCGTCTCGCACTGACGATGGCCGACTGCCTCTCCGCACAGCGACCCGTGCCCTCTCTCACTCCGCGCGGCGTCTTGAGAATGTGGCCGCATGTCCACGCCGTCTGCCGCTGCTGCTACGACTGCTGTTGCTGTTGCTACTGCTGTTGCTGCTGCTGCTACACACGCTATTACTGCTTTTGGTACTGCTGCTGTTGCTGTTGTTGCTGCTGCTACTGCTGCTGTTGTTGCTGCTGCTGCTACTGCTGCTGCTACGACTGCTGCTACTGCTGCTGCTGCTACACACGCTATTACTGCTTTTGGTGCTGCTGTTGTTGCTGCTGTTGCTGCTGCTGTTGCTGCTGCTGTTGCTGCTACTGTTGTTGCTGTTGTTGCTGCTGCCGCTGCTTTAAGTTTCAGGATGCGGTTAAACTAAATGAATTATTCGCCGAGAAACTGCCAACATTTCTCGGAAGCTTAATTTAATATTTAAAAAACCCCATCGCCACCAGCACCACCACGGCTGAGTACGTTTTTCAAACACGGGTGTTATTCCTGTTACATACTTAACAAAAAATGATAATTGTAATAACACGATGGAACATTTTAATAAATATACTCGCGACCCCCCCAGACGGCGCGAGGAGGAGTCGCGAGGAGCTCTGTGATTGGTCCACGGACCGAGGGCAGAGCGGGCAGAGCCGTGCCCGCCACCCACCACTCGAGCATCTGCCAACACTCTCTCTCATCTCTCCTCTCTCTTCCTACTCCAGCCCCTCTAATCTCTCTCTTTCTCTATCGCCAGCTCCTTCCCCGTGTACCCCACTCTCTCTCTTCTCTCTCTTTATTTACGATCAGAGGAAACAAGAAGATGCTCGGTGTAGTCGGCACTTTGCTTCATTCGTAATTTAATTTTTTTTTATAACTTTGCTTTATGTAACCCCCCACCTCTCGCACTACACTCGCCACTCTCGCCACACTCGCCACTCTCACCACACTCGCCACACTCACCACACTCACCACACTCGCCACACTCACCACACTCACCACTCTCTCGCTCTCTCTCGTTCTGCACGCAGCCCTTCTCGCAGTCCAACGGCCTCCGACGGGTAGCTCATAACAGCACGCAGAGCTCCCCGTCATCTGCCACCAAGCACACGGCCGCCTCCATCGCCCACTGCTCCTTGAAGGCCGGCACGGCGTGGGTCAGCAGCCGCGCATGGCGGAACTCCAGCCCACACACCCTGGCTCCGACCAGAGCGCGGAAGATGCCCAGGCTGCTGGCCGGACGTTTCCCCTCCAGGGCCACCTTCCTCGCCCTGTGCATGGCGAGCTTGGCGTAGCCGACGAGCACGTTCACCAGCCCTGAAGATGTTGGGGTCCCTCTTCTTGGTTCTTTCGGTAAAGTCACGTAGAAGGGAAGTAATAAAATAATACAAATAAAACAAAATAAAATTATTCTCACGACTTTTCGGCCACAACACAAGCAGCCGTCCTCAGGTGAAAACCAGGTCCGTCGAGGCGACAGAGTCTGAATGAAACAGCACACGAGCTTGGAGCATATATATAAGCTGGGCGCCTTGACAAAGGAATTTGCATATCAAGAGGAATTTAGCATATTTGTGGGAAATGCAGTAATGTGATTAGTACTACATATGCATGTGCATATGCAGGATTAACAGCATCAAAGGGAGCTGCAGTTGCTGCTGCTGCTGCTGCAGTTACTGCTGCTGCTGCAGTTGCTGCTGCTGCTGCAGTTTCTGCTGCTGCTGCAGTTGCTGCTGCTGTTGCAGTTGCTGCTGCTGTTGCAGTTGCTGCCTTATCCATTTTAATATAACACTATGTATTATTCTACCCACCCTAATGTGGGGTTCGTCGCCCTTTTCTTTCGTGTTGTGCGCTCTGGATTTAGCGCCACAGCGCGTGGATTTATAGCGATTATTAGTTTGTTTGCTGGTGGCTTTGTGTATTTCATATCAGAATCGCCTCCAGTGCCGTTGCTGCTGGCGGCAATAAAAAGTTGTTTAAAAGTCAAAGTCTCTCTGCTTTAGCCGTTGCCGCCTCCTCTAGTTCCACTGCCTGTCTCCCCCCTCTCTATCCTCTGTCTACCAACTCTATTCTCTCCACTCTCGTGCCTTCCTACTTCCCCCACCCCCCTTTCTCTCTACCCTTCCCTCTCTTACTTCTCACTCTCTCCTTCCCCTGCCCCCAACGTCTCCCCCCCGCCCCTCCCTCCTGTTGACACTCTTTCTTCCGTCACTCTCTCCTGTTTCTCTCCCTCCCCTTCCTCGTCCCCCCTCCGTCTCCCCGCACACACGAAGGCCTTGCTAAGTCGCGGCTGCTCCTGCGGGAGCGAAGGCCCAGCTTGTTCTCATCTCGTGCCCGCGGACGCCCTTGAACCCGATTCGTGATTTATTCCGCGCCGACTCAGGTGCTCCACGCCTCTTCCGAGCACGAGACTCTGTGTCTGTGTGTGTGTGGTGGCTGGGTCGTCTCTGTGTGTGTGTGTGATGGATGGGTCGTTTGTGTGTGTGTGATGGGTCGTCTGTGTGTGTGTGTGTGATGTCTGTGTGTGTGTGATAGATGGGTCGTCTGTGTGTGTGTGTGTGATGGCTGGGTCGTTTGTGTGTGTGTGTGTGATGTCTGTGTGTGTGTGATGGCTGGGTTGTCTGTGTGTGTGATAGCTGAGTCGTCTGTGTGTGTGTGTGATGGCTGGGTCGTCTGTATGTGTGTGATGGATGGGTCGTCTGTGTGTGATGTCTGTGTGTGTGTGGTGTCTGTGTGTGTGTCTGTGTGTATGTGGTGTGTCTGTGTGTGTGTGATGGCTGTGTGTGTGATGGCTGGGTTGTCTGTGTGTGTGTGTCTGTGTGTGTGTGATGTCTGTGTGTATGTGATGGCTGGCTCGTATTGTTGAGCAAGGTCACGAGGTCACTGCGAGAACAATGGACCCAGGTCACGCGTGATTACAGCCGATCTCCCTTCTCGTTCCTCCCCCTCCGCTCCACAGCTCCTCGCGAGCTGAACAAAAAAGTGTTCTGGACTAATGGGCAGAGAGAGAGAGAGAGACAGAGAGGGGGACTGCCCGAGTGAATTCTGAGAAAAAGCCATCAAGAGACTCGCATTTCACAAATTCCAGCGCTCCCCCCTCTCCTTCTCTCTGTGTATCTCTGTGTCTCTGACTCACTCGCGCACACCCGGGCATCTCGCCTCTGAGAAGACATCGCCAATCGTCGCATCTCTCCACGCACTTTTCAGCGACCGTTTCCGACCTACCAGAGGCGCGGCAAATGGCCGTGAGTATCGGAGGTGGATGTTCAACGACGGCGAGAGGGAAAAAAAGAGAGAGGCAGAGAGTGGGGAGGCCGTCGGACTTCGAGAAGGGCTGCGTGCAGAACGAGAGAGAGCGAGAGAGTGAGCGAGAGAGTGAGCAAGAGAGTGAGCGAGAGAGTGAGCGAGAGAGTGAGCGAGAGGTGGGGGTTTACATAAAGCAAAGTATAAAAAAATACGAAATGACGAAGCAAAATGCCGACTACACCGAGCATCTTCTTGTTTCCACTGATCGTAAAACAAAAGAGAGGCAGAGACAGCTTAAACAATACAATGTCAAATCATTGTGATTCACTTGATTCAAAATGCAAGTCAACTGCGTCTTAACAGCCAATGGTCATAATTCAATAGAACTGATGGAAAAAAAATCTAAATAGCAAAACCACAGTTCTCCAAAAAACAAACAAGTTTATATAACTTCATCCAGAGCACGCATTTGCAAATTAATATTTCTACCTCTCAAGCACATTCTTCCGAGGTTTAGTTCTTGTTTTCATACTGGGCCTTGATTTTCATTAAATATGCTGCAAGGTACTCAGTAGGACTTGGTGGTCTGTCCTTGGCAAGCACAGACAGCCTCTGGAGGAGGATCGGCACCAGGGCTTGGTGAAGATATGCACGCGTAGGCAGCGCCTGCAGGTCCACCTCCTGCTTGGAACGGTCCCCGCCAACCCTCTCGCTCTCCATGGTTTTCTGGAGACTGTCTGCAAGTCCGAACTCTGCTTGTGGATTTTTCAGGTCCCTGGGACTGCGACTCGGCCGCTTGCTCAGCCGACACCACCGCCTGTTCGTCCACCATCGCTGACGCCTCAGAGGGAGACTCGCTGTTCAAGGTCCTTAGAAACATCCTCCTAAGGTTCAGCCTCCATTTCTCCCCGACGGTCATCATCTTTGCACACCCGAAGGGCGACGGATCCCAACATCTTCAGGGGCTGGTCAACGTGCTCGTCGGCTATGCCAAGCTCGCCGTACACAGGGCGAGGAAGGTGGTCGTGGAGGGAAAACGTACGGCCAGCAGCCTGGGCATCTTCCGCGCTCTGGTCGGTGCCAGGGTGTGTGGGCTGGAGTTCCGCCATGCGCGGCTGACCCACGCCGTGCCGGCCTTCCAGGAGCAGTGGGCGCTGGAGGAGGCCGTGTGCTCGAAGACGGGGAGCTCTGCGTAGAGACACGAGCTGCCGTCGGAGGCCGTAGGACTGCGAGGAGTGCTGGGTGCAGATGCAGCACTTGTCGTAGTTTCAAAAAAATTACATAGAAAACAGGTGGATCATAGACAGAGAGTAGGGCGAGGGGGGTAGAGAGAGAGGGGGTAGAGAGAGAGGGGGTTAGAGAGATAGGGAAGGGGTAAGGAGGAGGAGCAGAGCGTGCTTCTTCGTGCTGATCTTTGTGTCTGCAAAGAAAGTAGCACAGATCGATGTTGTTGCACAATGGTAAAACACGTAAAATATTTCATTTTAAAAAAGGGGGAGGGGGGGGGCACGTAATGCAAAGCAATGGGAAAAAAACCTGGAAATGATGAACGAAGCAAAGTGCCGACTAAACCAAGCATCTTCTTGTTTCCTCTGATCGTAAAAAAAGAGAGAGGGGGGGGGACGGAGGAGAGAGAGACGGGGTGGGTGAGAGAGAGAGATGGGAAGGGGGAGATATTGGGGGGGGAGAGAACGATCTCGGCCTCTACACGAGATTAAGCGCGTGCGTGCGCGCAGGAAGCCACGCGACAAAAAAAACACAAATACAAAGACCACCCGTGTAGCCTTTAGAGGACTGGTGGGGCAAGTGCTGTTAGCCGGCAACGAAGGCACAAGGTGGAGGTGGGCGGCCAGGACCCCGTTCCGGCCGCCTTTGTCTCCGCAGTGGCGACAATTTCACAGCTCACCAGATACTCACTTGAGGCTGGGTCGACCACACACACAAAGATACAATAACACGGCGTTGGTGGGTAGGGCTGTGTGTTGGTGGTGGTGTAAGGTGGAGTGTTTGAGTCGTGTGTGTGTGTGTATTGGTGGTGTAAGGTGGAGTGTTTGCGCCGTGTGTATTTGTTGTTGGTGGTGGTGTTTTGTGGGTTAGCTCCTCCGGCAGGCAAGGCTGCGTTGGCTGGGTCATGTAGCCCGCATGCCCAGCCACCGCATGCCTAAACAGCTTTTGTTCGGCCGGATCGAGGAGGCTAAACGGACGCGGCACGGGCTAGAGAAGAGATGGAGTGATGTGGTACAGGAGGATGTGGAGCTGAGTGGACTGGCCGATGACTGGTACCAGCGGTGTCAAGATCGGCCTCTGTGCAGGAGGCTCGTGAAGGATGCTACTGGGCAATTGAATGCAGTCGCCCTCCAACAAAAACGGAGGGGGGAGGAGCGACGCTCACAACAACGAGTGGAGCGCCGGGTGGCTAAGCACAGCTAGTTGGCACAGTAGGGGGCACAGGTGGTGCATCAGCCAGTCATCTCAGTCAGTCGACCCGTGGCACCTGGGTCTGCCCCGTGACCTGCCAGCGGGCGTTCGACACTTCACGTGGCCTCAAGGTGCACTTG
Organism: Lethenteron reissneri; assembly: GCF_015708825.2. Classification (NCBI taxonomy): domain Eukaryota; kingdom Metazoa; phylum Chordata; class Hyperoartia; order Petromyzontiformes; family Petromyzontidae; genus Lethenteron; species Lethenteron reissneri. The sequence continues at coordinate 20,709,764 of NC_083802.1, forward strand.
GCCTGGCACAAGCGTCGTGGTGACGTCACCGCCACTTAGTGGCGAATGGCGGTTGTTGTTGTGTTGGTGTAAGATGGAGTGTTTGAGTGTGTGTGTGTTGGTGGTGGTGTAAGATTGAGTGTTTGAGTGTGTGTGTGTGTGTTGGTGTAAGATGGAGTGTGTGTGTGTGTTGGGTAAAGAAAGGCGCGGAGAGCAATGAGAGAGCGACACATGGAGAGACGTAATTATAATAATTATTATGCCGCAGTTATTTATTTATCCATGAGATCCATACTGAGTGGTAAGACTCGTTTTCAGGAGAGTGCTGCGGCAAATTTTGTTTTTAAAGATGTCATCAGTCAATTAATGATAAGTGTCGTTGATGACACACGTGGGAGCAAACCGGAGCATCGGGAGAAAACCCACGCGCCCGCAAGAGGGCAACGCTCTTAACCCGCCGTACAGATGGGAACAGATGGCTATTGTGGCCACCACCGCCACCGATACCACCACCACCACTGCCGGCTTCTACAGAGAAAGGGAGACCGAGAGGGAGAGACAGAGGGAGTAAGTGCGGTGGCTATCGGCGTCGCTCGCGCGAGGAGAAGTCGGCGGAGGCGCCGCGGTCGATGAGAAGGCGAATTCGGTGACTGGCGCTGGGCCAGGGTGGTGGTGGTGGCAGAGGAGGGGGTGAGCTGGGGAGGGAGGCGAGGGGGTGGGCTGGGGAGGGAGGGAGAGCGGCTGAGCGAGTCTCGCCCCAGGCGGAGGCAGCTGCCAAGCCCCGTTCCGTCTCACGCCACTCAGCAGCAGCGCCTCCTCCACCACCACCACCAACAGCAACGAGCAACACGGCCGCCACTGCTACTATCACAAACAATGACCACAGCCACCGCAGCTGCTGCCTTGATGATGATGTTTTATCCGCATGGCGGTCTGCTCGTCGTTGTGAACGTCGCTCACTACTTGCAACAAAGACAAAGATCCCCTGTGTAGCCTTCACATACTGTCGGGACAAGTGCTGTTAACGAGTAGCACCTATGAAAGCCGGCACGACACACGAGGGGGGAGTGGGTGGCCAGCACCACGCCAGGCCGCCTTTGTCTTCCCAGCAGCGATGTTTACACACCGCACCAGGTACTCATTTTAGGCTGAGTCGACCGCGGGGAGGTCCAGGACCGGTTCAGATAATCGTCACCGTTGTTGATGGCCGTGAGCGGGGATCGAACTCGGCTCGCCAGGTTCGCAGCGCATTGCGCTAACCGCCACACCACCGCTCCCCACCTCACCACGAAGCACCACTACATCTACCACCACCACCAACTACTCTAACTACCACCAGAGCCGGATTAAGGTGCGGGGCTTTAGGGGCTACAGCCCACGGGCCTCTGCCAGCTGGAGCGCCTCCAGAGATGAAGTGAAAAGTGATTTCACTCGCGAATGCTGATTTTATTTGTTGTTAGCCTTGTAAAAAATAAAATTCTATTTTTCATTAATTTTGTTTTCCTTTTGAAAATATTACTGGGGGGTGGGGGCTCACTGTACCTGTAGCCCAGGGGGCCTACACAATCTGAATCCGGCCCTGACCACCACCACATGCACCACTTATGATCACCAAAGACAAAGGTCCCCCGTGCAGCCTTTAACAAACCGCTGGGGGCAAGTGCTGTTAGCGTGCAGCACCTCCCGAAAGCCGGCACGAAGTGGTGGGTGGCCAGCACCACGCCCGATGTTGACACAGCGCACCAAGTACTCATTTAATGAGGGCTCAGTCAACCTACCACCACCGCCGCCGCCGCCACACAACAACCACCACAACCACCACCAGCGCCCATCCCCCTCGACTGCCTCCGGAGCGAAATCGCAACCAGCTTTGTGGAGCTCATTACGGGGGATGATGAATACGGGACCGTCGGAGGCTCGCTCCGTGTTTGTACAGATGTATGTACCCCACCCCCCACCACCGACCCCACCACAAAGGGAAATACGCGCACCACGTGCTTCGTAGCGCAAATGCCGATTACATTAAATAAATAAGTGTCCCCAATGTCGTTTATTTACCCGCAGAACGCCGCAGTCTGTTTAGTTGTCGCTCGCGAAGTTCTCTCCGCCGACGCACTCTAGGCACTAATTGTCGGAGCGCGCCTATTCTGTGCGAGCGTAGTACAACTGAATTGTGACGACGATGATGCGACTAATCAACTCGCCGTACGATATCGCCGGCTCTCTGTGTGTGTCCGCGAAAACCTCGAGACGTCTTGAGACTCCGCGATGGTTTCCGCCAAAACGATAAAGCGTCCGCTTCATACAGATCACCCACTCGCTTTCTCTACTTCCTCTTCGGCAGGGTCACCCTTTTAACCCCGTAGGCTGAACGCCTTCATGCGGAGGGTAACGGGGAGGGGATTTGTTTTGCTGTTAATTCCAGGCAGCTCAGAGGGCCAGACCAACTGCACGTGGCGGATTCTGGTGGGTTCGTCGTTATTTGCGAGATAACCTTTAATGCGGTTAAGGGCTAAATGTTAACTTCCCAGCATCAAAGAGTCACCCCATCCGATGCACTTTAGGAGCCGTCTGCTTATTCATTGTTAATGGCAACGCTCACAGAGAGAGAGAGAGAGAGCCGTGCGGACTAATGCAACTTTATGAGAGTCCTGCAATTCAATATGGATTTTCCCCCAAGTCTTCGCCGAGCCAGATTAAGGAACCCACTCAGATTTCCTCCGGTAAAAAATGTTAATTTATGAAGCTCACAGAGCCAGACAAAGGCACTTTACAACGTCTGCAAAGCGATATAAAATCCCAAGGTCGGCCGCAGAGCTAGACCAAGAAACGTATTTTTATTTCTAAAATAGTATAATTCATCGTCCATGTCGAAGTTACATCATCCCTTGCAAAACAATAGTTTACAACCCCGTTGCAAATCCACAACTGGATGCATGCCTCCCAACACCCCGTCGATCGTGTGGGGGGTGTTTTGACCTCACTGCACCACGCTGACGCGTTACGAACGATGTCGCTCGCCACACACTGGCGTTCGCAGCGGTCTGGAATTGAACTCGGGTGGCCAAAGTCTCGGGCTCAGCTGCGCCGACCACCGCTCCGCCGCTCCTCCCCACGACAACGAATGTGAACAACAGAAGCCAGAAGCGACATCGGAGAGGCAGGGAAGGGGCCACCCAGGACGGGTAAATTATTTGGCGGCGCGTCATCGATCCACGTGTCAATCCGTGCTCGCCGCCAGAGCCGAGTGAATTAGCGGTGAGAGGAGAGGGAGAGAATGGAGAGAGAGAGAGAAGGGAGAGAGAGAGAAGGGAGAGAGAGCGGGAATAGAGAGGGAGGGAGGGAGGAGGGGGAGAGAAGAGGCAATACATTAACAGATACGACGTTGGGGGGGGGGGGGGTTGTCTGTGTGGAGGGAGACCTGGGGTGGGATGACCCGGCACCCCCAGCTCCCCGCTGCTCGCCGCCACTCCTCACCCGGATTCATGAGCCAGACGAGGAAGCACCCAGAGATTCCCCCCCACGCGAGATCCTTTTAGGGTTCACATGTTCGACAATAACACTGCCCCCCCCCCGCTAAAACGGTAACGTAATTGAGTCGACGTTTCGGGTGATCGTCCTGGTTCAGAGCAGAGACAAGATTAAGGTTGGGGTGATATGGTGCGTGAAGAGCGTGGGAGTGGTGAGGTTAGTATCGTGCACGCCCGGCCGTTTTTGTACCCCCCCCTTAATACTTACGTTCAAGCAATGTATTAGATACTCGTTTGAGGCTGGGTCGACCTAGGGGAGACCCAGGACCGATTAAAATATTAGTGAATGTCATTTGTCAAATATTAATTACTGTTATTACACACACACACCCTTCACACACACCCCCCCACACACACTCCCCACTTACATACACTCCCTACTGACACACATACTCACACACCCCTAACACACTCCCCACCACACACATACACTCCCACCACACACACACATCACACACACTGCCCCCTCCCCACACACACTCCCCACTTACACACACATCCCACGCACACACATCCTACACACACACACTACTTCTCTCCCACACACACCCCACACACACACATCCCACACACACACATCCTACACACACATCCCACACACACACATCCTACACACACACACTACCTCTCTCCCACACACACCCCACACACACACATCCCACACACACACCCTCCACACACCCCACACACACACATCCCCCACACACACTCCACACGCACACCCCACACACACACACCCCACACACACACATCCCCCCACACACACACCCCACACACACCCCACACACACACCCCACACACACACATCCCCCCACACACACACCCCACTCTCCGTGTTCCCCACCCCCTCCCATCGCACGTCATCTCATCCAACACCGCGCGCTGCCATTTCCCCGCGAGGCGCCGGCCCGTGCGGTGAACACGTGTCACCCACCACCCCCCACAGCGCCGCCACCCCCCCACACCCCCCACACCCCCCACGCCCCCCCACACCCCCCACACCCCGGCACCACCTACCCATGACTGAGACTTCTTGGACCTCGTCTGTAGCCGGAGGCTCTAGAAGCAGCATCACAATTTGACTGCCCCCCCCATCCACCACATGCTGATTTGCCTCTCTCTTTTTTTCCCGATCCCCAATCCCACTGCTGACATGTATGTTGAACTTCATTCGCACCGTACGTAGCCAAGCGTGATCATTTTTGGTAAGGGGGGGATAACACAAACTGATGGCAAAAAAACAGTTCTAAAGAAATTAGTTCGTCAAGGTAGATGATTTAAAAGTGCACAGCTTCCAATGGCTTCCGAATGTCGAAAGGGAAGAGCGTTCCAGACGGCCGCAGGAGCGCTTCTGAAAGCGCGCGATGCGGTGACCGCCGCCTTTGTTCGATGGCTGAGCCAAATGCCGCTGCTGCGAGAATGACGGGAACATCTCTCACCCCTCCAGCTTCCTCTACCCCACCCCCTACCCAGCCCAAATCATACCCCCCCCCCCCGCAATCCTTCATTGTCTCTCTCTTGTATCCCACTGCTTTCTTCCCTCCCCCCCCAATTCTAGATTCTCTACAACTGCACCCCCCCACCCAGCCCCCCCAATTCTCTGGCTCCCCCACAATTCTGCTTTCCAGCCATATCCACCGATCCTCGAGGGCGATGATGAGCACGTGCCCACGTGGCCACGGTCACGTGCCCACGTGGTCACGTGGCACGTCGAGCAGCCGCGGTCGCGTGCCGGTGAGCAAAGCGGCACGTGACTCGACTCGCCGGTTCGATTCGAACTCCGGGCGCTCGAAGTTCTAAACGTGACTGGGCTTCAGAAGCAGAATCGGAATATTGTGTTTGTGCTGGAGGAGGAATCCGATGAGCTATGAAGCTCTTTTTCACAGATGTCCAGTAGGGGCACGGGGTAAGAGCGTTACAACAACAAACAGCGCAACAACAAACAGCACAACAACAAACAGCACAACAACAAACAGTACAGCAACAAACAGTACAACAACAAACAGTACACACAAACACGATAGTAGTGTAAAGTACAGAAAAGGTTAACAAAACACATTCCTGCGGAGGGAGCTGGTAGGAACGTTGGGTTGCTCGGTCAACGGCCAGGGTCAACGGCGGCGTGGTGTATTTCGCAAATATGCCCGACTGTGAGGACGGGCACAAGCCGGCGTGAGTAGGTTAAACGTTGAGTTTTATAAGGGCACCACGTGGTGACCAGCCCCTCTCCACCCAGCCCCACCCCTCCCCACCCTCTCCACCCAGCCCCTCCCCACCCTCCCCTCTCCACCCAGCCCCACCCCTCCCATTTTTGGATGCACAACGGACGGACAAAATAATCCCCTGTGGGCTGATGTAACCAGGAGGTTCCTACCAGTATTACCCAAACACATACCAATGAAACTAAGCCATCTCCATCCTACCAGGCAATGGCCAACTGAGATATTCAATTATTTTACAGAAGCCACCTGGCCACAAATGATAGCTCAACAAAGTGGCCCATCATTTCGACATTTATGGCACCAAAATAATCTAAATAATCTCAATGCGTGTTTCTAATCCAGAATCCGCCGGCTTAGAAACGTGACGGGACTACCAATCCAGAATCCGCCTTTTCGTTTTGAACTCCTGGCGCTGGAGTTACCAAACGTGATCCGACTTGCAATCCAGAATCCACGTCTGTCTAGATAAATAGTCTAAACAGCAACAGAAAACCGACGTTGTATTTTACCAGGTAAGGCCCACTGAGCTATGTAGCTCTTTTTCAGAAGCGACCTGGCCACAAATTATAGCTCAACGAAGTGGCTTATCACGTAGACATGTATAGCAGTCAAAGACTTGAAACGCGCGTTGCTAAAGGTGGAGAGAAAACCCGGAGGACCCGGAGAAAAATCCACGTGACCATGGGGAGAGAGAGAGACACGCAAACTCCAAAGATACAGCAGGCGTCAGGGTAGGGATCGAATCCACGACCTCCTGCATACCAGGCGATGTAGTTAACATCTCGTCACCGTGACTGAAATGACTGGCAGATGCATCAGCTGTGCGCCCCTACCGGTTCCACTCGCAGCGTTTTCGGCGTTTTGGCCTCCGTTGGGAACTTGGAAATTTCGCGAGGTTGTTTAGGAAGGAGGGATAGGGCGGAAATTAAAAAGAAACTGAACGAAAAAAAATTTCGGAGAAAATTTCTGATGGAGCCTGCCCCATCGCTGAGGGGAAATTGCCAGCGACACCCGGAGACGGGGACACAACTTTTGTTAGCGACGCAATAAATAAATAAATAAATAATCAACTCTCGCGAGACCTCATCAGATTAGACCCGAACTGGCGTGGTGAAGTATGGTCGCGCAAACCTCCACGGCCGGCACCGCGTGGAGTCTGAGAATAGGGCCGCTCTCCAAAAATGTCACCTTGACAGGAATCGAACGCAGGTGCATCGCCCGGGTCATAGTGCAGCGCGCTAACCACTGCGCCACCACTCCACTCCGGCCAGTGATCGGTTTCATGTTTCGCTTGGCCAGGCCTCGTCCTCGCGCTCTCTCTCTGCGGAGAGCATCTCGCGGTGGCTAGGAGATGTTAACTGCCTCGCCTGGTGTGCAGGAAGTCGTGGGGTTTGATCCCGACCTTGACGCCCGCTGTATATTTGGAGTTTGCGTCTCTCTCTCTCCCCGTGGTCGCGTGGTTTTTTTCTCCGGGTCCTCCGATGTTTCCCTCCACATTTAAAATCAACATCACGCGTTCAGTGTATTTGACTGCTGACATACATTTCCACCTGATAAGCCACTTCATTGGGCTATCATTTGTGATGGTCAGGTCGCTTCTGAAAAAGAGCTATACAGCTCAGTGGGCCTTACCTGGTAAAATAAAAATAAATGTTCGTCGTTTTATTTTTTATTTTTGCTGTACATCTCCCAGCGCAGAGCTCAGCGCGCTAACCACTGCGCCACCACTCCATCTGTCCGATACAAAAAATAATAATCTCGTGCACGCCTCGCTCGCAGGCAAATTAATCTCCCCACCCCCTCCTCCTGCTCCTCTGAACGGACCGAAGAGCGGGGGGCGGTGGGGGGAGGGAGGAGGGAGGGGAGGGGGTCTCTCCCTCTTTTTCCGACTTAAAAAAAATCAATCCGTTCCATTACCGCGTGTAGCCGACACAGCACCGAGCGCGCGGTTAACAGCCGCTGAGTCTACAATCCGTGTAATCACAAGGCGGCCGCCACACGGCTGGCGAGGTGTGTGTGTGTGAGCACGTGTGTGTGTGCCTACCTAGTGCCACTAGGGAGACAAAGGCGGCCGGGCGTGGTGCTGGCTACCCACCCCATCGTGTGCCGTGCCGGCTTTCATAGGTGCTCGCTAACAGCCCTTGCCCCAGCAATCTGTTAAAGGCTATAGGGGGGATCTGCGTCTTTGTTTGTACAGTCGTATGTATGTGCGCGTGTGAATAATGTGCGTGTGTAAATGGGCGCGCATGTTTGCATATATGTGTGTGTCTATATGTGTGTCTATGTGTCATCTCAGTCAGTCGACCCGTGGCACCTGGGTCTGCCCCGTGACCTCCTGCCAGCGGGCGTTCGACACTTCACGTGGCCTCAAGGTGCACATGGCCTGGCACAAGCGTCGTGGTGACGTCACCGCCACTTAGTGGCGAATGGCGGTTGTTGTTGTTGTGTCTATACGTCTGTGTGTCTACATGTGTGTGTGTCTATACGTGTGTGTGTCTACATGTGTGTGTGTCTACGTGTGTGTGTGTCTGTGCGTGTGTGTCTATACGTCTGTGTGTGTGTGTGTGTGTCTGTGCGTGTGTGTGTCTGTGCTGTGGGGAGCGGTAGTGTAGCGGTTAGCGCGCTGCGCTATGAACCTGGCGACCCGCGTTCGATTCCCGCTCACGGCTAACACCAGTGACGATTATCTGAACCGGTCCTGGGCCTCCCCTAGGTCGACTCCGCCATTCGCCACTAAGTACCTAGTGCGGTGTGTAAACATCGCCACTGGGGAGACAAAGGCGGTCGGGCGTGGTGCTGGCCACCCACCCCCTCGTGTACCGTTCTGGCCTTCATAGGTGCTCGCTAACAGCACTTGCCCCTACAGTCTGTAGGCTATACGGGGGATCTTTATCTTTGTTGTGTGTGTCTGTGCATGTGTGTGTCTGTGCGTGTGTCTGTGTGTCTGTGCGTGTGTGTGTCTGTGCGTGTGTCTGTGCGTGTGTGTGTCTGTGCGTGTGTGTCTGTGCGTGTGTGTCTGTGCGTGTGTGTGTGTGTCTGTGTGTGTGTGTGTGTCTGTGTGTGTGTGTCTGTGCGTGTGTCTGTGTGTGTCTGTCTGTCTGTGTGTGTGTCTGTCTGTGTGTGTGTGTGTCTGTGTGTGTGTGTCTGTGTGTCTGCGTGTGTGTCTGTGCGTGTGTGTGTGCGGTCACCCTCGCGTGGCTCGTCTGAGCTCCACGAGAGCGTGCGGAGCCTCGGAGCTTCTCGCCCGCTCCGAGCAGCTGCGAGCAGAGCCGGTTCGTGATGTCGGGGACACTCCACACGGGCGACGGGATCGCGGACGCCTGCTCCAGGATGGATGTCGTAGCTTTGTTCGGGGGTGGGGTGATGGAGGGGGGGAGGGGGCGGTGTGGGGTGGGGTAGGCGAGGGGGTGGGGTGGGGGGGCAGTGCGGTGGATAGGGGAGATGAAGGCGGGATGGAGATCAAGAGAGCGGTGCGTCTGGGCAGTGACGGGGAGCGGGGGGGGAATCGAGGGGATGAGCGGGGTGAGTGAGGGCCAGGAAAGAAAGGGGTGCGTGGGGGTGGGGAGAGAGAGAGATGGCTCTGGCGAACATTGACGGCAGCGATACAAATTGATGGAGCAAATGAAGACGGATGACTCGATCCCTGCGGTGTGACTCGCGTTGCTGTGCTGGGCTCGCGACGACGGCCCGAGCGGTCTCATCCTCATCATCGTCCTGCTCCTCCTGCTCCTCCTGCTCCTCCTCTTAATCCTCCTCTTCGTCTACCTCCACCTCATCCTCCTCATCCTCCACATCCTCCTCCTCTTCATCCACCTCCTCCTCATCCTCTTCATCCTCATCCTCCTCCTCATCCTCCTTCTCTTCATCCACCTCATCCTCTTCATCCACCTCCTCTTCCTCATCCTCATCATCCTCCTTCTCTTCTTCCTCCTCCTCGTCCTCGCCGCCTGCGCGCGCTCGCCCTGACTCGGGACGACGACTGCCCCGCGCTGCCCCTCCAGCGCAGCGGCACCTGCTGCCCCGCGTTCTTCCCTTCGCCGTCGCGATCCATCGGCCGCACGTGGAGCGATGCCTCTGATCAGCGAGCATTGCTTAGATGCAAGCACATTTGTTAAACAAACAAAAACAACCTCAAACAAACGTCCCTCTCCTCTTGTGCAGCAGGAACGTGTCTCTCTGGCCAAGAGCTCACCGTTTCCTGACGTGTCGGCACCGCCGATTTCACGCGAAGGTCACCCACTCGCGGCGCGTCTCTTCCTTAGCCGGAGCGTGTCGGTGACCAACTACGCAAACTCGAGTCAACGCAAGTGCTAAAACTTACAGGGTGGCCCAGATGTCTTGTGACCCCAACCCCCCCCCTCCCCCCACCTATTCAATTATCTTAAACGTAATATGTTTTTGTCAGTAAGGTTTCTTTAAAACAGAAATTAATATGCAAAGGATTTTTTAGGAGTCAATTAATTGGGGATCACAAGACATCTGGACCACACGGTAGTTTTTCGTTCATATTGTAGCTTTCGTGTTGATTGATATTTGCTTTATCGCTGTACTTTGATTGATATCGTTTTTGTGCCCTTGTCATGTTGGTGACCCAGGCCTCTCTCGCAAATGAGAATCTTCTTGACTTTCTCAGCTGGTTAAACAGAAATAAACTGCAAGCGGTATCGTTTGGATGATGTTATTAGCCCGCGTGTGCTCTCTCATCCACGTGTTCATCTCAGTCTCTCTCTCGGTGCAATTCCAAGGACGCGTCTACTCATTTCTACGCCACCGCCGTTCAATCTCCTTAAGATTGCGCGCCGTTGTTTAATTGTGATCGAGAATAATAATGACAATATGGCCACAATATTGGGTTCTTTTCATTTTGTGGTGTCACGCGAGGCGGTGTGCATTATCCACGCAATTCCTCCCTGGGGTGTCGTGATGGGTACAGTACAACATTCATATTCCCAGCCCGCCCGACGCGCCCGCACAATATTAATGCGTTTCATTTATCCAGCGAGGTAATTGCTTGCTTATAATTTAGATATTTATTTATTTGTGTATTTCACGCCGTCTCCTACGCGACCCCGGTTTTTTTTGGTTTGTTGCTGTAAAAGGAATTCCAGCGCGGTCCATCGCGCAAGTCGATCACCGCGGCCGTGACGGCGCTTCGGGTCATCGATTCATAATATCGATTGTTGAGCCCGTGATAGAGCTCGGGGAATATTGCGCGTGAAACACTCTGTCTCCGTTTTGCCTACAATCACCCTGCCTTTACCATCCCTTCCCCTCTCCAACGCTCAAACCCCGTCCCTCCCCCCCCCCCCCCATCAGCCAAATGCTAATGCACAATTTATAATTCTTGTAAAGCGCTTTGACAAAAGTGCCGTATGAAATCCTAGATAAGAGTCTTCGATTGGATTATTTGCGCGAGGGTAGAATTCGGTTCACGTGGTTTCGGAAGCGGCTACTGGCGGCTATATTCACCACCACAAGCTCACCCGTTCACCTTTACCATACTCACCCACTCACCCACTCACGCACTCAAACGCCCGCTCACATACTCACCAGAAGATTGTTTTCCCCCACTCACATGCTCGCTCACTCACTCACCCACTCGTCCGCCAACTCGCCCGCTCACTCACAATCCCGTCCGCTCGCTCGCTTGCTCACCCACGCACTCGTCCACCTACTTACCCACCCATCCACTTACCCGCATACTCACCCACTCACACACACACATCCTCCTCCCTGCCAAACCCACTGGCCCGCTAATCTGCTCAGCCACCCGCCCGCTGATGAATGCAGGGAAAACGCGTGTAAAATAAAATTGTAATTACACGTGCCAGAGATCGATTCACGGCTGGGCAGCTGGCACGGAGGGAGAGGGAGGGGAGGCAGGGAGCGATGGGAGGATGGAGGTGTGAGAGTGGAGAGAGCGGAGATGTAGAGACACTGCGAGAGACTGGGACCCAATGTCGTCCAGATTATTTAAGGACCTCTGCCCTCCAGAGAACTCTCACGCTCCTCCGGTCGCCACTGCCCACGCCCGACCCCACGTGAGCCGCTCCAATTCCAGTTCCTCACGAAGTTCCCAAGCACGTGGCGTGGAAGGTTCGCGGTCACGCGGCACCACACTCGAACACGCACCACGAGAGCTGCACAGCACGCATCGCGAAAACGTAGCGAGATTTAAGAGGCTGATATTGTCGGGAAAAAAATATTAAAATTAAATTCGAAGGAAGTGGAGTTGAGTGGATAAGGGAGCGATGAGGAGAGAGATGTGGCGGTTTATAAAGAGATGAGAGATTGGGAGGACGACGTTGGGAGAATGTAGATGGGATATGAGAGATGGGGAGAGATTTGGAGTTGGGGAGGATGAACGAGGGACGGGAGATGGCGAAGATTGTGGCTGGTGACCCCTTGTCCCCCCCCCTCTCTCTCCCCCGCCACCGCCCCCCCTACGATTATCGCGATCGAAGGAGCTGCCCCCCCCCCCCACCGCGGTGGAGAGGGGGGTGGGAGTCGAGCTCACGGCATTGCGGGTCGCGACTCTCCCCCAGGACATCTCGGGTGCCCTGTCTCTCTCTCTCTCTCTGTCTTCATCGTCACGGTCATCGCGATCAGCAGCCACGGTCAATCCGCTGCTGCATGGACACGTGACCTTGGGCAAGCACAACACCGTGGCTAGAAATAAGGAGGAGCAGAAGAAGGGGTAGTGGGGAGGATGAGGTGGGTGGGTGGGGGGAGGCGGGCGGGGGTGAAGGAGCCAGTGTGGGAATGAGAAGGAGGAGTGAGGTGGAGGAGGATGAGGAGTGAGGGGGAGGAAGTGGGAATGAGGAGGAGGAGGAAGGGAGAGGAGGAGGGAGGGAGGGATGGGGGTGGGGGAGTAGGGGGAAGTTGCTGTCCCCGTATTGAACGGAGGGAAGCGCAGGCTGGCGCTGAGACATATCGGGAGGTGATGATCGGAGCTCAGAGAGAATGGCTGATAAGGCTGCTTCAGGTTATTACTCTATCTACGATTTATCCGTCCGCGCGTGACACATCGCCGCGGTCGCCTGACAAATGTTTTGACAAAAAAAGGGCTCGCTGCTTCTTTCACAGAGAGAGCGAGAGAGAGAGAGAGATGCATATTTCTATGAAATCGTGAGTTGTCTGTCCGCATGTGAAATGTGCGCTTAGAGTAAATGCCGCAGATGTAATTTGACCTCCGACCCAATCCTCGGGCTAAGCAGAGTTGAGCCTGGTTAGTTGTTTGGAGGGGAGACACCAGGTCTTGTCGGCCTGGACCGCAAGGTAGCCATGGGATGGCAGGAACTAGCAAGCGGGTTCATGGACCCATCTGTGCGCTCTGTAGACTCTGTTTTCCTCGCACTCTGAAGGTCTTTATTGGAACTGGTCAAACAACCCAAGGCTGATAAAAGAGTCTTGGGACTCTTACGATTTGGGGGGAAGCAGGTGGAGGGCTTCACTATTCTGGCAAATCGCCCGATGATGCTGGTTGATGTAATTACCAGCTAAACGTCGTACTACTCAGATTGTGAATGTTGTTGATTCACTCTCCAACACTCCGGTGGGCTGAAGTATTAAACTATTTCGCGTTTTGTGTACGTGATAAATCCATTACTGATTGGCCGTGTCTGGTGGTGGAGGGTTTCGACACATTTCTACTTATGCGATCTAACCCAAAAACATTAATTATGAACATTAGTGGTCGCGAAAGCCTACGTTTTAAACTAGGGGGGGACTTGTTACATTAATTATTTAAATGCATGGGGTTCCACACGAGGCGAAGATGCCGAGGCACTTTGTAAAAAATAAAAATCACCTTACAGACTCCTGCTGCTGGTGAAATTGCCGAGTGCGTGCATTGTGAGTTCGTGTTATTTGATGTTCAATATACAGCTCGATCTATACGTGAAGAAGTGCCATTGCGTGAAATGTTAGCCTTTCACTTTATTGGTGATATTTTCTATATGTTTGTTGTAGTGCAGCGTTAAAGGCAAACGTGGTGACGTGTCTAACCTCACGTCATGCCATTTGCATGTTGTCCATGAAGGGTTTGCGTGACCCCTTCGGCCGCTAGGGACGCGACAATTCACGGCAGTGCTCAACGAAGCCGAGTTGGATGTCGGTCGGATCGCGGTCTTGAATCGTCACGAGTCATCGGATCGCTGCTGGGGGTGTGGGATTTATCTTCGGGGGGTGCGGGGGGGGGGGCGGGGATCATGGGGAGGGGAGGTCAATCGTTTGACCCCGTGCTAACGCTGACCTCTGTTGGCATCTCAAGGGCCACTCGACGCGGACACGGGCGCCGTTCGCGGTAAGAGGCCATCAGAGCGATAATTATCGCTAATTGCGAATTCAGTTTGCTCGACTTGACTGTGGCATTGCGACAACAGTGGCTCGTTCTGTTGGAACAACAACAACAATGTCACTGGGAATCTGACAAGCACGCAGGTGAAACAGACGGTGTGTTGCGTGTGCGTTCGAGCGACTGAAGGAGCGGTGGTGTAGTGGTTAGCGCTACGAACCCGGCGACCCGAGTTCTATTTCTCGCTCACGGCCAACACCGGTGACGATTATATGAACCGGGCCTGGGCCTCCCCTAGGCCGACTCAGCCTCAAAGGAGTACCTGGTGCCATGTGTAAACAACGCCACTTGGGAGACAAAGGCGGCCGGCCGTGGTGCTGGCCACCCACTCCTTCGTGTGCCATGTCGGCCTTAATAGGTGCTCGCAAACAGCACTCTCCACAACAGTATATGAACGATCATGCAGGGAATCTTTGTCTCCGTTGGTGCATCTGTCATTCTGGTCACATACTCGATAACATCTGGGTCTGACCCCGTGACCTCTCGCCAGATCAGCCAGCCGTCGCCACACTCCACGTGGCCTCGGGGTGAACCTAGCCTGGCACGACGCGCCGCGGTGATGTCACTGCCGCTTCAGTTAAGAATGGCAAGGTTGCAGCTCGTGGTGGATGCTGTCCACACCGACCCACGCATCATCGACATCATTAACATCATCATCATCATGAGCAACATCGTCCGCTGCTGGATGATGACGTTCCCACCATCAGCTGTGATCTACCCACTGCTGGATGAACACCCCCCCCCCGCTGTACACCTCCAAGCTATTGCCATTCCTCACGACAACCTATCTCGCTTCAGCACACGAGCAGGTGTGGGGGTGGGGGGGGGTGTGGGAGGTGTGTGGGTGTGAGGGGTGTGGGGGTGTGGTGGGGTGTGTGGGGTGTGGTTGGGTGTGGGGGATCTGGTGGGGGTGAGGTTGGGTGTGGTGGGGTATGTGGTGGGGTGTGTGGGGTCAGGGGGTGTGTTGTGGGGGTGTGCGGGGTGTGGGGGCGTGGGGGTGTGGTGGGGTATGTGGTGGGGTGTGGGGTGGGAAGAAAGCTGCTTTGTGCTTCACAAGGAACAACTCTCAATCTCCACAATCATTCACTCCCAACAGCCCCTGGGCGTGTTCACTCCTTTCGGCCGCTCTTCCGTCCACAGTCTCGGCCTTCGTTCCACGGCCACCCTCCCTCCTAGCGACGCGTCCGAGCCAGGACCCCACTCACCATCGCCAGCCTGCACTGACCAGCGCGGTGAAGTATGGTCAAGTAAATCCCCCATGACCGACACACACACAGCGTGGGGGGACCGTCACCCAGCGTCGCTTTGACAAATGCCAGAACGACCTCGTAGCAGTCGGAGGCTTTCGTGTCCAACATCATCCACAATGGAGGTGTTCTGGGTAAGATCGCGTCAATATAAGCGTGTCGTCAAACCCGCCACCACCCGACAGAGAAATTGCAAATGTCGTGGGTTTACTCTCTAACGAACTGGCATGTTAAATTTTGATTGAAAGCTTTCGTGACTGCAGGGATTCATATTCTTGGTTCGTTCGGTAAAGTCACGTAGAAGGGAAATAATAAAATAATACAAATATAAAACAATAAAAATCCTCTCAAGCTATGTGGAAAACCTCCCCGAAGAGGCGGTTAAATTTTGATTTAAAGCTTTCGTGACTGCAATGTTTTAATTGTTTTATATTTGTATTATTTTATTATTTCCCTTCTACGTGACTTTACCGAAAGAACCAAGAATACGAACCGGCATGTTTTTTTTATTTTGTTTACGTGACAAACCCCGTCGGGTGGTGGCGGGGTTTGACGACGCATTCACATGTACACGACCTAACCCAAAAGCCCCGCGACGGCTACGATGGGGTGACCTGCAGCACGCGAATGGCTGCATCTGACGAGCATCTCGCCATCGTGGGGCCCCCTGCCACCCCGAGCAGCCCCCTGGGACACTTGTGAAACGCGGTGTCCTCCACCACCGCTCGGCCGGGCGTCAGCGTGGCACCTCGCGCTTGGTATGCGCCACGCCGCGCGTCTCACGCCCAGCAGCAGGAGGAGGAGGGAGGGGAGGGAGGAGGAGGGAGGGAGGAGGAGGGAGGGCTGAGAGGAGGAGGAGGAGGGGAGGATGCAGGGGGGAGATTAAGGAGAGAAGCTTGGTCAGCGGTGAAGGGAGGAGACACGCGGCCATTAGCGCTGAGTTACTGCCGCTGGCGGAGGAGCCGAGGGGGGAGGGGCGGGGGTGGGGGTGGTGTGGGGGGTGTGGGGAGTGGGGGTAGTGTGGGGGTGGTGTGGGGGGTGTGGGTAGTGGGGGTGGGGTGGGGGTGGTGTAGGGGGTGTGGGGGGTGGGAGAATGCTGCTCCATGCATCACAAGGAACAACTCGCACGCTGCACAATCATTCACTCCACTACCCCCCCCCCGGGGGCGATTATTACCCACGGGAGATTGAATTAATCGCCTCGACTCGATTCAATTATATATATTTAAAAAAACACATCATATAAATAATGTCTTGCATTGGTTTCGTTTTTACACGCACGATTCGCATACATCTCTTCTTGTGTTTGTGTATATATGTTATTGTGTTTGTGTATTGTGTTTGTATGTGTTCTTGTATTTGTGCATATGTTTGTGTATATGTATGTGTTCTTGTATTTGTGCATATGTTTGTGTATATGTTTGTGTATATGTAAGTGTTATTGTGGTGCTTGTGTTTGTGTATTCATGTCTTGTGTTTGTATTTTCTCGTGTTTGTGTATACATGTTATTGTGTTTGTGTATGTATGTTATTGTGTTTGTGTATGACTGTTATTGTGTTTGTGTATTAATGTTCTCGTGTTTGTGTATACATGTTATTGTATTTATGTATGAATGTCTTGTGTTTGTGTATGAATGTCTTGTGTTTGTGTATGACTGTTCTTGTGTTTGTGTACGACTGTTCTTGTGTTTGTGTATGAATGTTATTGTGTCTGTGTATGCATGTTATTGTGTTTGTGTATGAATGTTATTGTGTTTGTATATGAATGTCTTGTGTTTGTGTATGACTGTTCTTGTGTTTGTGTATGAATGTGTTGTGTGTGTATATGACTGTTCTTGTGTTTGTGTATGAATGTCTTGTGTTTATGTATGAATGTTATTGTGTTTGTGTATGCATGTTATTGTGTTTGTGTATGAATGTTATTGTGTTTGTGTATGAATGTTATTGTGTTTGTGTATGCATGTTATTGTGTTTGTGTATGAATGTTATTGTGTTTGTGTATGAATGTCTTGTATTTGTGTATGCCTGTTCTTGTGTTTGTGTATGAATGTCTTGTGTTTGTGTATTAATGTTATTGTGTTTGTGTTTTCTTGTGTTTATGTATGAATGTTATTGTGTTTGTGTATTAATGTGATTGTGTTTGTGTATGAATGTGATTGTGTTTGTGTATTGATGTGATTGTGTTTGTGTATGAATGTGATTGTGTTTGTGTATGCACGTGATTGTGTTTGTGTATTAATGTGATTGTGTTTGTGTATGAATGTGATTGTGTTTGTGTATGCATGTGATTGTGTTTGTGTATTAATGTGATTGTGTTTGTGTATTAATGTTATTGTGTTTCTGTATGAATGTGATTGTGTTTGTGTATGAATGTGTTTGTGTATGAATGTTATTGTGTTTCTGTATGAATGTGAATGTGTTTGTGTATGAATGTGTTTGTGTATGAATGTGAATGTGTTTGTGTATGAATGTGAATGTGTTTGTGTATGAATGTGTTTGTGTATGAATGTGAATGTGTTTGTGTATGAATGTGAATGTGTTTGTGTATGAATGTGTTTGTGTTTGTATGTTCTTGTGTTTGTGGCGCACGGTTCGTGTCGCCCCATTGCGCTCGGCCAGACGACGACGATTTTGACTGTCGCCAACATTGTTCGAGACGACCCTGGAGAGACGGCGGCAACGAGCCAGGCACGGAACCAGCCGGCCCTCAATCGATTAAAATACAATCGGGAGTGAACGCCCGCCTGCAAGCGGTGGCTAGGAGATGTTGACTACCTCGCCTGGTATACAGGATGTCGTGGGTTCGATCCCAACCCCGACGCCTGCTGTATGTTTGGAGTTTGCCTCTCTCTTCCGTGTGGTCGCGTGGATTTTCTCCGGGTCCTCCGGGGGGGGGGGGGGGTGTTCCCCTTACATTTAGAATCAACATCACCACGCGTTTAGAGTATCTGGTTGCAATGTATTTCCACTTGATAAGCCCACTGCGTTGAGTTATCATTTGTTGTGGCCAGGTCGCTTCTGAAAAATACATGGCTCAGTGGGCTAAACCTGGTAAAATAATAATAATAATAACATAGTTTAATATTTTAAGCCGGAGTTTAATCTCTGGCGTCATGGTGGAATCCACGAATGGAAACGAGAATAATTCAGAATCAAAATCTTTATTCAGACTGCGGGAGGAGGAATCCGATGAGCTGGGAAGCTCTTTAATCCACATACGTCCTCCACTAGGGGCACTGGGGTCAAGCGACTCGTGACAACAACAACAACCACAACAACCACAACAAAAACACGGCAGGAGTGCAAGATGGAGAAACGGGTAAGAAGGTCACTTTATGTGAATGTATAATACATGAATGTAATATTAATCTAATCGCCAGTGGCACAGGAAGGGGGTGAGCTGGGGGGGAGCTGGGGGGGGAGTGGGAGATGGGGGGGGGGGGGGTCCGTGCGTGCGGTGATGATGGCGATGATGCTTCTGGCTCCAGCGCGAATGGCGCTCTAATTTGTTCATCCCGTAGCCGCCGCGGCGGCGACTGAGAGCCCGACAATAATCATCAGCGAGTTTGTAGGAAGCCGCTGCCAGCCAAGGCACGGATCCTCAAAACGCACCCCCCCACCCCCATCATCTCCCTCCCTACCCCCACGCCTCCCCACCCCCACCGAGACCCCCCACGTCTTCACGTGCCGCTCTTACAACATCCTCCCCCACCCTCCCCCCCCCGACAAATAAACACTCTTGCCCACAAACTGCACAGATGTGGATGCTGGTAATTTGTGAGCTGCGTGCTCAGATTCCGAGTGATTTTCTTATTTTCGGAATACAAAAAATTTGAATTATAGTTTAGAGCCAATTGTCAATGTCCTGCTGGATGACGGGCAAGCTCTCTCTCTCAGTGCCGTGTCAATTGCCGTGGGGGCTGCTTGACCATATTTCACCACGCTGGTCAGTTGCTGGAGTTGCTTGTACGTATGTAGAACTTACTACGCACCACCGTACGTAGTGGCCAACCGTGCAATATCGGAAGTTGCGGTGGAAGGACAACAAACGAAACACAACGAGGGTGAAGGAGTGGGGAATTGTGGGACTTGTGGGAATTGTGGAGGAGCGGTTCGACACTCTGGACCATGGAGCTGTAACCGTGACCGGGAAAACCCAAACTGAAGTTTGCGGCGGCACGAAGTTCAGAGGGCCACCGCTCCGCCCCAGCGATGCGCTCACACTACCGGCTTGGTCACTTCGCAAAGAGATGAAGGCACGAGACCTTTGAGATAAAAGGACTTTCGCTGCTTGCTCCGGACCCCCTGGGCAGCCCAGTGGCCGTCATCAAAGACATCGATCCTCCTCAGTGGAAGGGTCGAGATTCCGCGAACCGATCGAGAAGAGGAAGGTGATGATCACCCGGCGTGGGACACGGCCCTGACGTCTGGGAGAAGATGGAACCTCAAAGCTCGGGTTCCAGGACCCACCTCCGATGAGCGCGGTCGGCAACGTGCGCCGCGAACGATGTTCGTCGTACATGCAGACAGAAGAGCGAGCGTGGGGTTGGTGAACGCTGCTGTTGCTTGGACAGCGCACACAGCGTGTGGGGCCACTCCTCGCCAGAGCTCTGTACAAGCGAGTCCATCTGAACCCTCGAGTCGAGGATGGCTCGGCACGGAACGGCGGACCCTCACCCCCTGTCTCTCTCTCTCGCTCTGTCGCCTAGAGACCTCGCTGTCTGTCAACAACCCGTTGACAACAACAACAACAGCAGCAGCAGCAATTGTCGAGAGCGCAACAACAACAACTCCGTCACTGTAGAGCCGAGGCGATGAGATAGAGAGACAGTGATTAGTAGGCGAGTGTTAAGGACGCATTTCCACGCGGGAGCCTCATCTCAGATCAATCTGGGCAGGAGCGGAGGGAGGGGTTTTGGGGAGGAGGAGGTGGGGGGGCTAAAGTGGTGGAGAAGGAGCGGGGGCAGAGGGGGTGGGTGGGGGAGGGGCTTGCTGAGGAATGTTTGAGTTGACCTCCCGACCTCCGTGCAAGGCGAGACACGGGCAGCAGCACCGAGCGGCGATGATAATCGCGCGCCCACTCAGACCAAGGCTCTGGCGAGGCTCGCCCGCCCGCCACGCGCACGTCTCTTTGTCTGCGATCGCGATAATTCAGGGACGACGAAGCGAGTGCGTGTGGTGAGCGGTGGTGGTAGCGGTGGTGGTAGCGGTTAGCGCTACGCTGCGCTTCGAACCCGGACACCCGAGTTCGATTCCCCGCTCACGGCCAACACCGGTGACGATTTTTTGAATCGGTCCTGGGTCTCGCCTAGGTCGACTCGGCCTCAAATGAGTACCTCTCTAGGGAGACAAAGGCGGTCGGGCGTGGTGTTGGCCACCCACCCCCTCGTGTGCCGTGCCGGCTTTCATAGGTGCTCGCGAACAACACTTGCCCCAACAGTTTGTTCATGGCTACACGGGGGATCTTTCTACCGTATAGCCAACACAGACTGTTGGGGAATGTGCCGGAACGGCACACGAGGGGGTGGGTGGTCAGCACCACGCCCGGCCGCCTTTGTCTCCCCAGTGGTGATGTTTACACACCTCACCAGGTACTCATTTGAGGCTGAGTCGACCTAGGGGGGCCCAGGACCGGTTCAGATAATCGTCACTGTTGTTGGCCGTGAGCGCGCTAACCGCTATACTACCGCTCCCCAATCAACACACCACACACACTCATATACTCAACACACACACACACTCACCCATACACTCAACACACACACACCCATACACTCAACACCACACACACACACACCCATATACTCAACACACACACACACCCATACACCCAACACACCACACACACACACCCAACACACCACACACACCCATACACTCAACACACCACACACACCCATACACTCAACACACCACATACCCATACACTCAACACACCAAGACACAAACACACACCCATACACTCAACACACCAAGACACACACACACCCATACACTCAACACAACACACACACCCAACAACAACACTCAACACACCATACACACACCCATACACTCAACACCCCCCACACACACACACCCAACAACACACACACACCACACACACACAGCCAACAACACACACACACCCAGCAACACACACCCAACACAGCACACACACCCAACACGCGGTGTCTCTCCACTCGCGCCAGGAGGAGTCCCCGTGGCGTCCGACTCTGGGAGTCGCCGCTTCCACCCCCCCGCCCCCCGGGGGGTCCCGGAGCCCCGCGTACCGGGGTCGCCATTCCCGCGTCTTGAGAACAGAGACAAGAAATCCTCCGGCTATGCAGGGACGAGTTTCCCAGAGAATGGGATTAAGCGCAAAGGATGGAGGAATGGCGCCAGAGATGGGGGTAGGGGGGAGAAGAGTGGGGGGGGGATTTCAGCAGTGGATAAGGGAAGGATGCTGCTGATAACGATGCCATTCAGCTACTTATTTGGCCACCCACACAGACACGCAGTTGCCCAGATACACACCCCCGCCACCCAGCCACCACCAACTCGGCCCCACCCAGCCACTCAGCCACCTGCATGTACGTACTGTATGCTGAACTTCTTTCACACCGCACGTAACCAACCGTGCTGGGGCAGTATAGCAAAACTAACCTATCCACTCAGCCACCCAACTATCCAACCAGTTACCCAAACATCCATCCGCCTACCCACTCAGCCACCCAACTACCCACCCGGCCACCAGACACCCAGCCATCAACCCGCCTTTCTCCCACTCACCCACCCACCACTCTCCCACCCACTCACTCACCCACCCACCACTCTCCCACCCACCACTCTCCCACCCACTCACCCACTCACTCACTCATCCACCCACCACTGTCGCACTAACTCACCCACCACTCTCCCACCCACTCACCTACCCACCACTCTCCCACCCACCCACTCACCCATCCACCACTTTCCCACTCACTCACTCAACCCACTCACCCACCACTCTCCCACCCACCCACTCAATTCACTCACCCACTCACCCACCTACCCACCCGCCACTCTCTCACTCACTCACTCAACCCACTCACCCACCACTCTCCAACCCACCCACTCACCCACTCTCCCACCCACCCACCCACTCACCCACCCACCACTCTCCCACCCACTCACTCACCCACTCACCCACCTCCCCACTCTCCCACCCACTCAATTCACTCACCCACTCACCCACCTACCCACCCACCCACCCACCCACTCCCCCACTCACTCACTCAACCCACTCACCCACCACTCTCCCACCCACCCACTCACCCACTCACCCACTCTCCCACCCACCCACTCACCCACCCACCACGCTCCCACCCACTCACTCACCCACTCACCCACCTACCCACTCTCCCAGTCAGTCACACGTCCCTCTCCTCCTCCCCGTACCTCCGTTCCCACACTTGTGGCTTGCTCCGGCGGGCAATCAGCCAATCTGCACCTGGCCCGCGCCTCGCACGGCCGCTGACAGTCGCGAATAATTTAGTGGCAACGCGAATTCACTCGAGCGAGTCGGTGTCGGCGGCGTGGTTTTATTTGTCCGCCTGTCTGCCCGATATCAAATGTCTCGCCCTGCGGATCTCCTGACAGCGGCTGATGGAGGGAGGGTGGGGGGGGGTGATGAACAGCGTGGCCTCGTGGGACTCCAGGTTGTCGAGTAGGCGAAACACTCCACCTCGGGTTTTCCAGTCGCAAGCGAACACCGCGCGCAGGTGGATCGCGTGACGATTGGAATGCGGCGTGTGAGCGTGATGGTGGTGATGGTGGTGATGGTGGTGGTGATGGTGGTGGTGATTGCTGATGGAGGAAGCGGTGTTGAACGTCTTGTCCGTGGTGTCTTCTTTGTTCACCTGAACCGGTGGAGTACAGAGGAGGCGAGGGGCAGGAGCTGCCTCTGAATGGGGGGAGGGGTGTGGGGGGGGCTGCGATTCATTAGTGGGGTGCACGCTTCTCTCCACCGCAGGAGGCGGTCGATGGGGGGAGGGGAGGGGGGTGAGAGTGGAGGGTGGCACGGGTGGAGGAGGAGGCTGGTGGCTGCGGTATTCCCAAGGCGCAGACGAGTCCTGAGATATATTGAGACGCGCGTCAGCGCGGGAGGGGCCGGTTGGGAGGATTATCCCCAGCAGAGACGCAGCAAAGGGGGGAGAGAGACACACCGAGAGAGACACCGAGAGAGAGAGAGAGACACACCGAGAGAGAGACACACCGAGAGAGACACACCGAGAGAGACACCGAGAGAGACACACCGAGAGAGACACCGAGATAGAGAGCGACACCGAGAGAGAGACACACCGAGAGAGACACCGAGAGAGAGACACACCGAGAGAGACACACCGAGAGAGACACCGAGAGAGACACCGAGAGAGACACACCGAGAGAGACACACCGAGAGAGAGACCGAGAGAGACACACCGAGAGAGACACACCGAGAGAGACACACCGAGAGAGACACCTAGAGAGAGACACACCGAGAGAGACACACCGAGAGAGACACACCGAGAGAGAGACACACCGAGAGAGACACACCGAGAGAGACACACCGAGAGAGAGACACCGAGAGAGACACCGAGAGAGACACACCGAGAGAGAGACATCGAGAGAGACACACCGAGAGAGATACACCGAGAGAGAGACACCGAGCGAGAGACACACCGAGAGAGACACACCGAGAGAGACACCGAGAGAGAGAGAGACACATCGGGAGAGAGACACACCGAGAGGGACACCGAGAGAGACACCGAGAGAGAGAGACACACCGAGAGGGACACCGAGGAGAGAGAGAGAGACACACCGAGAGGGACACCGAGAGAGAGAGAGATACACCGAGAGGGACACCGAGAGAGAGAGAGACACACCGAGAGGGACACCGAGAGAGAGACACACCGAGAGAGAGACACACCGAGAGAGACACCGGGAGAGAGAGATCCTATAAGAGGAGAGAGACAAAACGCGAGATAGACACACGGAGGCTGTGTGTGTGTTAGGCTGTGCACAGAAGCTGTGTGTGTGTGTGTGGTAGGCTGTGGGGAGCGGTGGTGTAGCGGTTAGCGCGTTGTCAATCCGGCGATCCGAGTTCGTTTTCGCTAAGTAGCTTCAGCCTTATGAGTTCCTGGTACGGTGTTTAAACATCATCAGTAAGGATATAACAGGGGTCGTTCTGTTTGTAATGTGCTTGTTAGGCTGTGTGTGTGTTAGAGTGTGTGTATGTTAGACTGTGTGTGTGTTAGACTGTGCGTGTGTTAGGCTGTGTTTGTGTTAGGCTGTGTGTGTGTGTTAGGCTGTGTGTGTGTTAGGCTGTGTGTGTGTGTTAGCCTGTGTGTGTTAGGCTGTGTGTGTGTGTTAGGCTGTGTGTGTGTTAGCCTGTGTGTGTTAGGCTGTGTGTGTGTGTTCGACTGTGTGTGTTAGGCTGTATGTGTGTTTGTGGCCGAGGAGAGAGATGGGGTTGGTTCGCGACAGCTGTCTCCAGGTTCCGAGGCGTTAATCTCAAGCGAACTCACGCGGCCTCAGCCGATGTGAGACAGCGAGAGACAGAGAGACAGACAGAGAGACAGAGAGACAGAGAGAGAGAGAGACAGAGAGAGAGAGACAGAGACAGAGAGAGAGAGACAGAGAGAGACAGAGAGAGAGAGACAGGATGGGGCATTCCGTGGGCATTGGAGATGCGGAGTGCGAGGCGGTGGTGGTGGTGAGTGGCAGGATCGGGCTTGTGGAGTGCTGAGAGGGGATGGTGGAGGGCCAGTGGCTGTAGTGAGCGGGCAATGGACGGGGAGTGGGGGGGGGTGTGGGGGAGGGGTGTGTGTGGACCTTGTCTGTGGGAGAGGGAGGAGAGAGAGAGACGAGAGAGGGAGGGAGAGCGCGCGAGTCGTGTGGGGGACAGCTGTGAGGGGTGATGGATGAGTGAGTTTAACGCCGGGCGTTACAAACCCCCACCCACACCACCCCCCAAACCCCCCACACACCACCCCACACACACACCACCCCCACCCACACCACCCCCACACCACCCACACCACCCCCCACCCACACCACCCCCACACCACCCCACACCACCCCCCACACACCCCACACACCACCCCCTCACACCCCAACACACCACCCCCCACACCCCCCCACACCCCCCACAGGCACCCTCCACACCCCCACACACCCCCCCACCACCCACACACCCCCACACATCCCCCCACACACCACCCCCCACACCCCCACACACCCCCACACTCCCCACACACACACCCCCATATCCCCCCACACCCCCCCACACCCGCCACACCCCCCCCCACACCCCCCACACACCACCCCACCCTCCCCACACCCCCCACACCCACCGTGCAACAAAGCGGACAATTGCTCCTCGTTATCGTCCGATGGCAGTGGCAGCGAGGGGGGAGGTGGCATCGTCTGTGGCCGCTCTCCGTTGCCGCCGTCGTTCTGACACTCGGCCAGGTGACGTGAAGACACTCACGTGGAATACATCGCCTCAGCTTCTATTGTTGTTGTTGTTGTTACATCATGGGACGCGTTTCCCATTGTTCCTCTGCGCGCGGCCAATTGTCCGCTGCTGGTTGTTGACGTCGCTGTTGTTGTTGTTACTGCTGTTGTCGCTGCTGTTGTTGTTGTCGCTGCTGTTGTTGTTGTCGCTGCTGTTGTTGTTGTTGTTGTTGTCGCTGCTGTTGTTGTCGCTGCTATTGTTGTTGTCGCTGCTGTTGTTGTTGTCGCTGCTGTTGTTGTTGTTACTGCTGTTGTCGCTGCTCTTGTTGCTGTCGTCGCTGCTGTTGATGTCGCTGTTGTTGTCGCTGCTGCTGCTGTTGTTGTTGTCGCTGCTGATGTTGTTGTCGCTGCTGATGTTGTTGTTGTCGCTGCTGTTGTTGTTGCTGCTACTGTTGTTGTTGTCGCTGTTGTTGTTGTTGTCGCTGCTGCTGTTGTTGTTGTCGCTGTTGTTGTTGTCGCTGCTGCTGTTGTTGTCGCTACTGTTGTTGTTGTCGCTGCTGTTGTTGTCGCTGTTGTTGTCGCTGCTGCTGTTGTTGTTGTCGCTGTTGTTGTCGCTGCTGCTGTTGTTGTTGTCGCTGTTGTTGTTGTCGCTGCTGTTGTTGTTGTCGCTGCTGTTGTTGTCGCTGTTGTTGTCGCTGCTGCTGTTGTTGTCGCTGCTGCTGTTGTTTGTTGTTGTTGCTGTGCTGGTTTATGGTCGGGCGTGGTTCGTGTTTAGATGTTCACGTTCGCTGTTGGTGTTGTTGTTGTTGCTGTTGTTGCTGTTGTTGTTGCTGTTGTTGTTGTGAATGGGGATGGACGCACGAGAGAGACAACATCATGAGATGCGTTGTTGTTGTTGTCGTTTTGTTGATAGCGAAGGGTGTCGTCCGTGGCGGAGACGGAGCGATGGAATCAGATTCGTGGTGCGGCCTCGAGGCGGATCGTTGCATCCGACGACGGCGAGGGACGGCGACTGCTTGGGGCGGCCTTCTTCAGCTGACCGATGATGGCCACTTGTGCATTGAGGAATTCCCAGAGAACACCCCCTCCTCCCCCGCGCGCTCACCCGTCCGCACAGATGGGTTCACGAACCCACGACTTGCTGCACCGCCACGCGCTGGGGACCTCGCAGCAGCAGCAGCGGCAGCAGCGGCAGCGGCAGCAGCAGCAGCAGCAGTAGTAGTAGCGGCAGCAGCAGCAGCGGCAGCGGCAACGAAGATTTGGAGAATCTCACGAATCCCTCAGCGATCCACCAACCTCCTCGCTCGCCATCCAAAGCGCTTCGGTCACCGTCGTGGGCGAGCCGGCCAATGAGCAGGGTTGGGCTGCGTACGGTGCGAAAGAGGTTCAAGATACAGACACACAAAGTTCCCTCCGTGTCGCCTCAGCAAGTGCTGTTAGCGAGCACCTATGAAGGCCAGAACGGCACACGAGGGGATGGGTGGCCAGCACCACGTCTGGCCGCCTTTGTCTCCCCAGTGGCGATGTTTACATACAACAGCAGGTGCTAATTTTAGGCTGAGTTGACCTAAGGGAGGCCCAGGACCGGTTCAAATAATCGTCACTGGTGTTGGCCGTGAGCGGCAATTGAACTCCGGCCGCCGGGTTCATAGTGCAGTGCGCTAACCGCTACATCACCGTTCCTCACACGCTCAAAGACAAAGACAAAGATCTCCGTATTGCCTTAACATGCTATTGGGGCAAGTGCTGTTAGCGAGCACATATAAAGGCCGACACGGCACACGAGGGGGCGCGTGGCCAACACCACGCCTTTGTCTCTCCAATGGCGCAGAGGGTCACGAAGAACAACCCAGAGCCCAGGCCTACTGATGGTATCATAGGTCTTCACCAGGTCAACAAAGCAACGATGTAGGTCTTGTTGGAATTCCCTACACCTCTGCTGTAGCAGACGGACAGATAAAATGGCATCTGTGTAGGACCGCCCTTTCCTGAAACCGCATTGGGGCTCCGCAAGCCTCTCCTCAGCATGCCTGGCAAGGCGATGTTGAATAATCCTTGCCAGGACCTTTGCCGACACACTGAGGAGTGAGATGCCCCTGTACTTGTTACAGTCTGTGGGTCCCCCTTCTTAAAGAGGGGGACCACCAGGGCCTCCTTTAATTCTGCGGGACCCGTTCAGTGGTCCAGACTGTTGTTATGATGTCATGTAGGGCAGTCTGTGCACAAACGCCACCCTCCCTCAGCATTTTGTTTGGGAGATCATCTCTGCCTGGTGCCTTTCTTGGTCTTAGACTCCGGATCGCCTTCACTACTTCCTGAAAAGACGGCACCTCAGCCAGCCACTCACAGGGGGTGACTTCTTCCAATATTTGAGACACCACAGCCTCAGCAGGGCCATCCCCACTTTGTCCCACAATGTTTTCCAGGCTGAGGGATTTATCCTCCCCCAGGACCTCACAGACATGCTCAGCAAAACTGCAAACCTGTTACTGGGGGTCAGAGATTGGATCACCGTTCTTTCCCCTAATGATGGTAATAGGTGGGGCGCTGCAGGTTACTTTTTTGATGGAGTTAAAGAGCGATTTGTAATCGCGGGCCATTGAGGCAGACTCCATGTCCTCAGCAACCCGTGAACACCACCCATCCATGCAGCGCCTCACGGCTCTCCGAACCTCCGAGCGAAGGCTGTGGTAAGCCTCCTCATTTTCTGAGGGATGCTGTAGACGATGAGAGTGGGCCTGTCGCTTTTTCTCCACCAGCTTGAACACCTCCTCTGTCAACCAGGGTCACTGGGGAGGTCTGGACCATGTACCCAAAGCAGCCATTGCAGCTGCATGAGCCACAGTCCTTAACCTCGCCCATTTCTCCTCAACATCAGAAGGAGTGGGGGACGATGCCAACCCCAGCCGCAAGCGTTGATGAAATTCTCACTTGCAACTTTCATCAGCTAGCTGAGACCATGCCACTACGGGCTTTAATGGGGTCCTAGGTGTACACTCACCACCGGAGTGGAAGAATGGCAGGCGCATCTTACAGATGACAAGTCGATGGTCATAGGGCAGATCAGCTCCACGGTAGGTCCTGGTGTCAAGTACATGGGCCCGCATCCGCTGTTCTGTCACTATGTAGTCCAGCAGATGTTCTTGCTTGGACCCGGCATGCATCCATGATGTTGTGTGGGTTTGCCAATGCCAGAACAGTGTGTTGGTAATTACAAACCCATGGGCTGCACAAAATCGAGCAGCCTCCTGCCGTTGTTATTTAGCTGATCTGGCCCATGCCTTCCAATCACTCCAGACCAGGTGCCAGCATCATGACCAACTCGGGCATTGAAGTCACCCAACAAGATGATCTATATCCCGAGGGGCCACTTTAGCTAGCACCTGTGACAGGAGGTCATAGAAGGCATCTGACTCATCGGCCTTGCCTGCATCTCTCCACGGGTGTTCGTCTTCGGTGGGGGCATAAGTAACCAAGACCACCACTCCTTGCCTCTGGTTGATGGGAAGGTGAGCCCAAATTATCCTGGGGCTTACAGCTTCCCACACCTCACCGTCACGCTCCCACGCACCCTTTATTCTTTTGTTCAGAAGAAGAGCCACTCCCTGTTGTCCACCCCTCATGGTGGCAGGAGCCAGAGCCGGTCCACCGGACCTCCTGAATACCACAGAGATCCAGGCGGTACCGGTCCAGCTCCAGACAGAGGAGTGGTAGCTTCTCCTCCGCAGTGAGCGTTCGAACATTTCACGTGGCCATCCGAAGTGGTTTTTTGTTGTTTCTGGAGGAGCCCCGAGGGTAAGGATTCAGTCTCCTGGCTCCGCCAAATGGGGTTTGGCCAGCAGACGTCATAGACGCCTGTCACCCTGGGGCGTGGTTTGGTGGTAATGTGGTTAAATAGTGGTTTGGTGGTAATTAATTAAAGGTGGAGGGGTTACCAACCCCTCGCACCCGTGCAGAGCCCCCATTTGGCCATTGTGGTGGTTGCAAACGCCATGAAGGGAAAGACCAATCTAAGTTGGCCCTCCCCCACACATACACACATACACACACATACATACACACACACACATACACACACACATACATACACACAGTCGTCACCAACTCTCGGCTCAAAATTCCGCGCACGATTCCTCCCCGGTCTTGACAAACCCGGATGTCCCGACCACTTCCATCAG
This sequence comes from Lethenteron reissneri, assembly GCF_015708825.2. Lineage (NCBI taxonomy): Eukaryota > Metazoa > Chordata > Hyperoartia > Petromyzontiformes > Petromyzontidae > Lethenteron > Lethenteron reissneri. The sequence continues at coordinate 20,739,734 of NC_083802.1, forward strand.
CCTGTGACCTCCCCCCGCCTTCCTTGATCCCGACACCAAAGCGAATGGACGACAACGGAGACTAAAAAAACTAAAAAACTTACAACAACGACATAAAATGTTGAGAGCCCTCCCCCCGCCCTTCCTCCTCCCTATTGGGCAGCCCAGGAGGGTAGTGGAGGGCTGCGGGTGTTTGTCAAAGGAAAAATGAACACGTAAAGACCCTTCGCATGGGGGGGGGGGGGGGAGTTCATGGCCACGATTGCGGCTGCCCATCACCATCCTCCACCCCCCACCCCACCCACCCTCTACCCCCTCACCCCCTCTCCACCCTCCCCACCAACCCTCCCCTCCCCCCACCCCCCCTCCACCACTTCCAATTGGTCAACCGAAGCCCCGCTGCTCCGAAACACTGGGACGCAAGTCGTGCCGCGCCGCGCTTGCTGCTGGAAGTGTGTTCCCTTTCGATGCACGCGGATTGGCAAGCAGCGCGCGCGTGTTAACCACTGTCCCACCGCTCCCCCTCCCCCCCAGTCACTGTCGCACCACGGTTAATGAAATAGGTTCGTGAGCAGCACGCGCCCATTGTCGATGCATGCCGCTGTGGACCTCCGTGCATTCACAACCATGAGGTCAGTGTTCTTCGTGAATTCTCACCGCTGAAGATTATCGGCTACACATTGACACAACGATCGATGCGTGGCCCGGTTCTTAGCACGGTGAGCTGAGCATCGCTCCACGTATGCAACGAGCAAAAGCCTCAACGCGTTCGTCAATAGCACTGTTGTGGCCTTTAAAGGAAAACAACGTTTTGTACGGAGACCCCGTGGCCGGCCCGAGACACGATGGCAGGATGACGTCACTCAGCTGGCCTGGGAGCACCGAGGAATTCCCCCCAGCAAGGGCTCGAGTTTGTGTATTGTAGTGTATAGTGTAGTAGCGTCTAGTAGTGTAGTGTATAGTGTAGTCGTGTATAGTAGTGTATAGTGTAGTAGCGTCTAGAAGTGTATATTGTAGTCGTTTATATTAGTGTATAGTTAGTGTATAGTAGTCGCGTATAGTAGTGTATAGTGTAGTAGCGTCTAGTAGTGTATGGTGTTGTCGTTTATAGTAGTGTATAGTTAGTGTATAGTAGTCGTGTATAGTAGTGTATAGTGTAGTAGCGTCTAGCAGTGTAGTGTATGGTGTAGTCATTCATAGTAGTGTATAGTTAGTGTATAGTAGTCGAGTGTATATTCATGTATAGTAGTGTATAGTGTAGTAGTGTATAGTAGTGGAATGTATAGTGTCGTAGTATATAGTGTAGTAGTGTATAGTAATGTATAGTAGTGTATAATGCAGGAGTGTATAGTAGTGTATAGTGTAGTGTAGTAGTGTAGTGTATATTAATGTATAGTAGTGTATAGTGTAGTGTATAGTGTAGTGTAGTAGTGTAGTGTATATTAATGTATAGTAGTGTATAGTGTAGTGTATAGTGTAGTGTATAGTGTAACCGTGCTGGAGTCCGTCGCCAGGGCAAGGGAGGTGTGGACCGCCACTACTCACCAGGACAAGCGGACTGGGAAACTAACAAACGAACGTGTTACGCGTTGGCCCTCCTTCATAGCACGAGGATGAAACCACGTATGAGATTACCCCCCACTAAGATCACGGGGAGAAATGAGATAAATTATTGGAGGAGGCTGCGTGTTATTACAATAAAATAAAATCCTCTCCTCCACGTCTCCCACCAATGTGCACCCCGAACACACGAACAGAATCTGCCGTGGGAGCACGGAGCCGTCGCATTTCACGACACTCAATCAGCTGTCGAGAAGGTGAGTAAGAGAGAGAGAGAGAGGGAGAGAGTAGGGGGAGAGGGATGGGTCGTGAGAATCCGGTCTCTGCAATACTCTCACCCCTCCTGCAGAAGCGCCCAGACATCTCGATAATTATCAAAACACCCAGCGCGTAAAACGGTAAACACGGGCGCACGCAGCGGGGAAACGCTCCTCCGGCTGCAAGCTCGCTCGGACGTGCTTGCGTCTCGGTGTTCGTGTAGCCCCAAAGGAGCTTAGCCCGGATTGGGAATGTCACTACAGCTACCCCTTCCAAATCCCCTTTTGTGTAACGAGTGCCACTTGTAGAGCGGGGTTGTGTCGAGACGAGCGGCTGACTCAGGAGGGGGTCCAAGCCGGCTCAGAGGCACTGAGCTGGAACCGCTGAGAGCCTCGGTTCGAATGCAGGTTTCAGCTCTCATCATCAATCAGCCTCGGGCAATCTTAGCGCTGGGCGAATGCCGCTCTAAGCCAATGCTGTATAGCGAATACGCGTTCGCAAGGTTTGAAATGATGGGCATATGGAAAGAAAACTCAACGCATTCGTTATAATAATGTTAATAATAATAATGTTGTCATTTATGGTATGAGCCACGTGAGGTTAAAGTGGGTTCTCGGTAGGTGGTGTGTGGGTGGTGTGTGGGTGGTGTAGGTGGTGTGTGGGTGGTGAGTGGGTGGTGTAGGTGGTGTGTAAGTGGTGTGTGGGTGGTGTGTGGATGGTGTGTGGGTGGTGTGTGGGTTGTGTGTGGGTGGTGTGTGGGTGGTGTGTGGGTAGTGTGTGGGTGGTGTGTGGATGGTGCGTGGGTGGTTTGTGTGTGGTGTGTGGGTGGGGTGTGAGTGGTGTGTGGGTGGTGTGTGGGTGGTGTGTGGGTGGTGTGTGGGTGGTGTGTGGGTGGTGTGTGGGTGGTGTGTGGGTGGTGTGGGGTTGTATGTGGGTGGTGTGTGAGTGGTGTGTGGGTGGTGTGTGAGTGGTGTGTGGGTGGTGTGTGGGTGGTGTGTGGGTGGTGTGTGGGTGGTGTGTGGGTGGTGTGTGGGTGGTGTGTGGGTGGTGTGTGGGTGGTGTGTGGATGGTTTAGAGGTGGTGTGTGGGTGGTGTGTAGGTGGTGTGTGGGTGGTGTGTGGGTGGTGTGTGGGTGGTGTGTAGGTGCTGTGTGGGTGGTGTGTGGGTAGTGTGTGGGTGGTGTGTGGGTAGTGTGTGGATGGTGTGTGAATGGTGTGTGGGTGGTGTGTGGATGGTGTGTAGGTGGTGTGTGGGTGGTGTGTGGATGGTTTGGAGGTGGTGTGTGGGTGGTGTGTGGGTGGTGTGTGGATGGTTTGGAGGTGGTGTGTGGGTGGTGTGTAGGTGGGGTGTTCATGGTTTCATACCTGGGATGTGAACTGCAGTGATCTAAGACACACTCGCACAAAAACATGCAAAGACTAAGATCCCCTGTAGAGGCTTTAACAGACTATCGGGGCAAGTGCTGTTAGCAAGTAGCGCCTATGAACGGCACACGAGGAGGTGGGTGGCCAGCAACACGCCCGGCCGCCTTTGTCTCCCTAGTGTCGATGTTTACACACCGAACCAGATACTCATTTGAGTCCGCGTCGACCTAGGGGAGGGCCCAAGACCGCTTTAGATCATCGTCGCCGGTGTTGGCCGTGAGCGAGAATCGGACTCGGGTCGCCGGGTTCGTAGCGCAGCGCGCTAACCACTACACTGCCGCTCCCCACACGCTCACTGACACACGTACACACACACGCACTTAGCAACACACTGAAACGCACACATAGGTCTACACAAAGACAGGCACGCCACAGAACACACACACGCACATGCACACACTGAAACATCAACACCCCCGCAGACAAAAGACACGCACACACATTAACACCCACACACGCACGCGCGCACACAACCTCCCCCAACACAAACGTGCAGGGAATTTACTTTTACAAGCTCCGTGCTGCCACGAGGCAGGGGCGGCCGGCAGATACGAGCAGAGAGAGGGTGGGAGGAGGAGGAGGAGGAGAAGGGGGAGATAGGAGGGGAGACGGCGGGGGGAGGGGTGGGAAAGCAGGATGAGGAATTGCTGAATTCCAGGGAGAGATGAGACAATCCCGGTGGCTATGAGATATGAACTACCTCGCCCGCTATACAGGAGTTCGTGAGTTCGATTCCGATCTGACGCCTGCTGTATATTTGGAGTTTGTATGTCTCTCTCCGTGTCCTCCGGTATTTTCCCTCCACACTTATAAACATGCGCTGAGAATATTTGGCTGCTATACATTTCCATACCATAAACCAATTCGTCGGGCTATCAATCGTGGCCAGGTTGCTTCTGAACAGGAGCTATATAGCTCCGTGGGCCGTACCCGGTAGAATATTTTTTTCCTTCTAGTTTAAATACGTAAAGTATGAGATGGGGCAGTTCGGGAGCTAGGAGTCGGTGTCGTGTTTGACAAGTGAAGAATCACACCGCAGTAAACCGCTGCAAACAATTGACGCATCGAGTTGCCTGGCTGGCTGCTGGCTGGGCTCCTTTATACCCCCGGGGCTCCACGGCCACGTGGACGTCACGCCTCCTCCCCCCAGAATCAGAATATTAATTTATCCTGGAGAAATCCGACGGGCTCCGAAGCTCTCTCTCGCTGACGTCCACCCACCCACCCCACACCCTGCACGTTTGTCCTGCGCAAATGTGCGAGATAAGGCGATCATACTGCAACATATTAGTAACGCAATTTTTGCTCGCTTGCTGAATGGAGAGAGATGGAAGGGGGGGGGGAGAGAAATAGGGAAGGAGAGAGATGGGGAGGGAGAGAGATGGGGAGGGAGATGGAAGGAGGAGGGAGAGAGATGGGGAGGGAGAGAGATGGGGGTGGAGAGAGATGAGGAGGGAGAGAGATGGGGGAGGGAGAGAGATGGTGAGGGAGAGAGATGGTGAGGGAGAGAGATGGGGAGGGAGAGAGATGGTGAGGGAGAGAGATGGGGAGGGAGAGTCACGTCCAAAGATTTGCGGGCTGTTATATTTGGGAAAAAACTGTTTTGCTGGCTGGCTGGAAGGATGGGCTGCGGGCTGCCAGTATAAAATATAAACAAAAACACCGGACTGTGCACAAGCAGCAGCAGCAGCTGTTGCGAGTGAGCGAGCGAGCGAGACGCCGGTGCCCCCACCCCCTCGCCCCCCCCTCGCCCCCCCTCGCCCCCCCCCTCGCCCCCCCCTCGCCCCCCCATCGCCCCCCCCTCGCCGCGTCATTAAACACCCAGAGACCCGCGCCACGACGTTTCCTCGTCCAGCCGCTGCCACCACCGCCACCACCGCAGCGAGCGGGGTCAAGTTACGCGGGCCAGGTGTCTCTCAGTGCCAGAGCGAGCCGCTCGCAATCTGCTTGACGATCTCAACTGTGGATAAGGGCCATTTGCCCGACATGTCGCCTATTTTTTTTAAATTATAACACGTGCTTTGTTATGTCTTTAAGTGCCACGGTGTTATTTGACGATTGCGTTGAGGTTGTTGTGCTTGAGGACTATGGACAACGCAGCATCAGCAGCGGCGGCATCACGGGGATATGGGCTCGCAATCGGAACGGTGTGAGTTGTAATCCTGCTTGGCGATGGTTGACTCAGCTCATCATTCCTCCGCGGTAGATAAAGTGAGTAACACTTTTCGGAGCTGGGAGGCGGGGAAGGAGATGGGGGCGGTGGTGGGGTGGGTGGAACTCAATAGTGATTCTAGATTTGAACTTTTCGTGACTGCAAGGATTCATACTTTTTGTTTTTTTCGGTAAAGTCACGTAGGTAAAAAATTTAAATAAATTCAATCACGACGTTCCCACTTGATACAGCAAATTACTGCATCAAGTGAGATACAGTAATTTTGCTGTGGCGGTGCCACCTGAAGACGGAAGCTTGTGTTGCCTCCGAAACGTCGTGATTTAATTTATTTAAATTTTTTACCTACGTGACTTTAACTAAATAGTGGTTGTACAATGTATAATCTCGCACCCGATTTCCACCACCCGATCTGACTCGTCAAGCACGCACCTGTTTTACCCTTCTACGGGGTTATTGCTGTTTTTCCTATTCCCATTTGTTTAAAAAAGAATGCCTATCAGATTAACCATGCATTCCGGCTCTGCTATCGGTCTCTCTCTCTCTGAGCCGTGTTCTTTATCAACGACGTAGGCGATGATGGCTTTCTTCCATTTCGCTTTGCCCATGATAATTGCTCAAGAAGGTTGCAATGGATACTCCCACACAGTTGCATCGAGTTGTCCCTTGCTGACCGTGCAACTTCATCCGGCGCCTTCCCGGCTTCTGTTATGGGGTGTCCGGATGTTCAGCATCAGTTTCCCCCGATTTCCCTCCAAGCGAAGCCTAACGGTCAATAGCGAAATCGGCGAAAACATCTCAGATGGAGCGAGATCCTCCTGCACAAAAAAAGATCGGCGATACTCGGTAAGGCTTCCTTCAGACTGCGAGGTCAACATCTGAGACATCCAGATCGCACCATTTGCAGCAGCAGCAGCTTGCGGATCTGGCAGACGGAAGGAAGCGATGGCGAGAGTGGAAGCCGCGGCGGCAGTGGTGCATGAGCAGCATTGTCAGCGACGACCTCTTGATCTTGACCACGGTGTTGTCAAACATAGTTGAGCCAGGACACGCGGTCTGCACATTCTATTTAAACTCTGTTTTATCTTACTAGGCAAGAAAAATCCACGCGATCAAGGAGAGAGAGAGAGAGAGACATGCCAATTCCAAATATACAGCAGCAGGCGTCAGGGTCGGGATCTACCCCACGACCTCCTGTATACCAGGCGAGGTTGTTAACATCTCGCCACCGTGACAACTCCGCGGGGTGTTTCACGCAATTCCTCGTGACCCCATCTCGTGTTTGGGAGGATTTCGATGAGCTCTGAAGCTGCTTTTCACAGATATCCAGTCGAGCAAAGCACAAGGTGCGCGGTGGCTAGGAGATGTTAACTACCTCGCCTGGGATACAGGAGATCGTGGATGCGATCCCGACTCTGACGCCTGCTGTATATTCGGAGTTTGCGGTGTCTCTCTCCTCGTGGTCGCGTGCGTTATTCTCCGGGCCCCCCAGCGTTTCCCTCCACATTTAGAATCAACATCACGCGTTTAGAGTCTTTGCCTGCAATAAATTCCCACTTGATAAGCCCACTTCATTGAGCCATCATTTGTGACCAGGTCTCTTCTGAAATAAAATGAGCTACACAACTCAGTGGGGCTGTGTAGCTCTGTCTGTCCATTGACCCACACGATCTCCTGACCCACCAACCTCCCTCTAAACCCCGCACAATTCCCTCACTCCCAGGCACCCGTGTGTCTTTTCTCTATTGATTATTTGATTAGCTGTGGATGTGAGCGGTGGCGCAGTGGTTGACGAACTCTCTTTTTCTCTCTCTCTCCACCGCGGCTCCCCGCTGTTCTAGCGCCTCCGGGGGCGTCGGTGTTGTGCGCGGGCCGTGGCATTCGAGTCTTCTCGTCGGGCTATCAATCGTGGCCAGGTTGCTTCTGAACAGGAGCTATATAGCTCCGTAGGCCGTACCCGGTATAATTTTTTTCTTTCTAGTTTAAATACGTTAAGTATGAGATGAGGCAGTTAGGGAGATAGGAGTCGGTGTCGTTTTTGACAAGTGAAGAATCATACCGCAGTAAAGCCCTGCAAACAATTGCCGCATCGAGTTGCCTGGCTGGCTGCTGGCTGGGCTCCTGTACACCCACTGGTAGGCAAGCGGTGAGTATCCGGTACGTAGCGACGATCGGAGGCCGGCCCTGCGTGCGTTCTGGCTCGGGAGGAGCAGGCAGCTGGCGAGATTTGCGTTACTGCACGATTGTAATGATTGCGTGATTGCAATGATCGTGATGCCCGCGATTATTTGATTACATCGGATCGATACACTGGCCGCGGGCAATTGTTTGTGAATGGTCTCCCATTAGGGGTCGTCCTCCGCTCCCTCTCCCTCCGCCTCTGTGTCTCTCTCCCTCTCCCGACCTCCCTCTCTCTCGCACTTCCCCTGTATATCTACTCTCTCACCCTCGTCTATTCACTCCCCCCCACCACCACCTCTCTCTCATCTCTCTCATTCCTCAATCTCTCTCTATTTATACGCCTCCTCTCGTGCGCTCTCCTCTTCCTTTCCTTCGCTATTCCTCCAATTATATAAACCCTTGATATGCTCTTCTCGCTAAAGCTCAATATCTCCCTCTCTCCATCCCTCGTGTTTCTCATCCTCGCTCTTCACACCCGCGACGATCTCTCCCCTGCCGCACTCTCTCTCTCTCGTGCTCCCTCCACTGTCTCTCCTTTCCGTCTCTCTCTCTCACCTTCTCCCCCGCTCTCTCCCTCCCTTCCCTACCTCCCCATCTCCACCTCACCCCCTCCATGCATCCATCCATCCCCACCCACCCTCCCTGGACGCTTTCTCTCCGTTCCCAGACAGCCGCCTCATTAATAACGCAGCTACCGGTGGTCGCGCGGAAAGCAGCTTGCTGAACGCCTTTGATGGGGCTCGCTGCCGAGCAATCAGAGTGGGATATGAAATTAAATCTGCATAACATAGACGACCTCATTTGCATGTGGATGAGCGTTGCAGTTGCCCGGTCCGTCTTCGTTCTATTAAAATGATCACCATCAGCAGCAGCAGCAGCAGCCATGGCCAATCCACTGCTGAATAAACGACTTCATCAAGCAGCTGCCCGCAAACCTCGATCCAGCGATGTGAAAATCCACACCGAGCAGCCGCGCAGCGCGCTCCGTCTCCTCCGGTGGGACCTCCTCGGAGTCCCGATCCCTCGTGGTGTCGCTCCGTTGGTGTTCCCCCGACCTAAATCGGTCACCGTCCCTCCTGCTCGTGACGCGCCCTCTGGCCAATCCACACTCACTTCTCTCAATGCAGCGATTAGATCGATGCCACTGACTTGCGAATCTCCTCCAATGAACGTGTTCATTTGTATTATGCGAGTCATTTATATATATATACACGAGCGAAGGTTGTTTTAGTAATCCACGCAATACATTCCTAATCGCTGTCGAGCGACACGTCTCATCAATGACCAAAATCAGCACTTGGCAGATCATTTCAAGACTGGGACTTTATTATCTCAGCCGACGCGGCTTCCCTGTTGAGCTCGGCAGCTCTGCAACACGACCGACCGCAGCTACAGAGACCGACCTGAAGATGAGCGGGCAGCCACGGCGACAACGCAAGTGCCTATCTCGGCGTTCTTCACTCATTTTCAGAAGGGGGAGGGGGGTCGCTTTTGCTGATAAGAAGACATCATCAGCGTGAGGAGGGCCGCCACACATTTGCAACCATTGGGGGTTTGACAGCAGCGCGGTGATGGTGATGGTGGTGGGTGGTGTTGTCACTTTGTGTGCACTGTCAGGGTGATTGCGCGCGCAGGGGCCGCACCAAAGGCCACCAAGAGGCCTTCAGTGGCCTGCGGGAACTTGCGATGACGAACACCGACGTAGAGCCACGCAGAGACAAACAGTGGCACACACAGAGAGAGAGAGATACACAGACAGAGCGCCACAGAGATTCATAGAGCTACTACATACAGAGAGGTCCCCATTGAGCTGAGCAGTGTTGTGTTAGATCACACTGGTCAACACACTTTTTCTGGCATAAGGTATTCCAATGGTGTTAAGGTAATTTTGGGGTGCTGATTCCAAATATGGCATCAGTTTTTGTCTATCACATCAGGTTTTTGAGATATCAAATATTGCATTTTCAATAAAAACTGCAGAAGAAAAAGATTAAATTAATGTGGATATCTACATAAAATTATATTATAAACACACTATCCTAAAAATAAAGCACCATATTATAACACTAAAGCAGTCACTGACTCGCAACAACTTGCAATCATAAGTGACAGAGTTAATTTCGGGTAAAATCAATGAAAATGGGGTATGCCGATAGCATGAAAATGAGCAGTGATAGAGCAAATCTGAGATCAGATTTGGAATCAGCACCCTGAAATTAGTCTAAAACAGCTGCAAAAGTCTAGGCCAAAAAAATGATTTTTGTTGTTGTTGACCAGTGTTATAGGGGTCGGCAAAGTCTGCGGCTCCAGACTGCTGCGTCCTGACGGTTAACCGTGAAGGACTCCGCCGTCTCGTGTTTTATTCGAGTGCTTTGTGCGGCTCTTGAAATAAGGAGGGTTTTTTTGCTTTACCGAATTCTAAACAAAATGTCTCTTCTTGTTCTGTTGGTTTCCGGCTCTTTGTGTTAGAAGGACGACGATGGTAGGGGCGCCGCGGTGGGGAGATGTTAACTCCCTCGCCTGGTATGCAGGAGGTCCTGGGTTCGATACCGATCCTGACGCCTGCTGCTGTATATTTGGAGTTTGAATGTCTCTCTGTCTCTCTCCCCGTGTTCGCGTGGATTTTTCTCCGGGTCCTCCGTGTTTTCCCTCCACATTTAGCATCAACATCACGCGTTTAGAGACTTTGGTTGCTGTGAATTTCCACGCGATCAGCCACTTGGTTGAGCTATCATTTGTGGCCAGGTCGCTTCTGAAAAAGAGCTACGTAGCTCAGTGGGGCCTTACCTGGTAAAATACAAATTAAAGTTTGTGGTTATAGCTTGTATAAACTAACCAGAACGCAAACAACAACAACGACAATTATTTATACTTTATCGTGTGGTCACGATAACAAACACACATGCGTTAGATTCCTCGGTAACATGGCCCTTCCATAGCTTTGTGCAGTGGTCTGAATCCTGTGATCTCAGTTCGATTCACGGCTAAGATGTTGTTGTTGTTGCTGTTAGCTGGCGCGTACAGTTGCTGCAGGAGCTGCCGGTACGTGGATTGAAACGTCGGACATTACGCCGAAGAGCACGTGGTACAACCCGTACACGCATCAGGGCGCTATAGATCTGTCAACGTCACGGTTTGTTCATGGAGAACGTCGTCAGTGGCGAGTGGTATCTGAACCGGCGTGACGAGGTTTGGCCAAATAATAACAAAGACAAAGCTCCACCGTGTAGCCTGTAACAGACTGTTGGGGCAAGTGCTGCTAGCGAGGGCCTATCAAGGCCGGCACGGCACGCGAGAGGGTCGGTGGCCAGCACCACGCCGGGACCGCCTTTGTCTCCCCATTGGCCATGTTTACACATCGCACCGGGCTCTCATTGTATGCTGAGTCGACCTAGGGGAGGCCCAGGAGCGGTTCGGGACAATCGTAGATGGTGTTTGCCGTGAGCGGGAATCGAACTCGCGTCGCCGGGTTTTGTAGCGGCGACGCGCTAACCGACCGCGGACACGCGCAGGGCGCCGGGGAAGGCCGTCATCCAGCAGTGGATCGACCAAGTGCGCTCGCGTGCAGACGCCGTCGCGAGCTGAGAGCGTGGCCGCACGCACGGGGGAGACGCGGAGGCATCCGTGACAAATGCGATCTCGAGGGAGCGAGGAGGACTTTGAGAGGTGCAATTATCGGACAAATTGTGATGAATTGCGTCACGTCGCTTTCCCCAGAGGCATTTGATGAAGCGGGGGGGGGGGATAAATAATAAAACACAACCCAATGGGTCCGGTTTCTACTTTACTGAGGATCATCAGAAGGTTGTGCCTTGAAGGGGGCATTGGGGTTCACAACGCCCATTGGTGGAAGGATTTACGAATGGGTTAAAAAAAATTCATTTGAAGCTTTCGTGACTGCAGGAATCCATACTCTTCGGTCCTTTCGGTAAAGTCAAGTAGGTAGAAATAAAAAAAATATATCACAAATATATGTTATTTTTTATTTTATTTTTCTACCTACGTGACTTTACCGAAATAACCAAAGCGTATTAAAATATTTATTGTCTATATTAAAACATTTATTGGATGTATTTCGAGGAGACTGGAAAACCTGGAGAAATGACAGCGATGAACACTCAAAGGGGCAACACAGACGGATTTCACGAACCCACTTACACCGCAATAATGTTTAACATAATCGATTTATGAATCGAATGGCTATCATAGATCCCGACAATTAATTGATTGCGTCGTGCGGCGGCGGGGGGCGGTGACTGTATAGTCACCTGTGACGTCAACCCAGCTGACCTGGGATGTACAAAGACAAAGATCCCCGTATAGCCTAAACAGACGATTGGCGCAAGTGCTGCCAGCGCGTAGCACCTATGGAGGTGGGCACGGCACACGAGCGGATGGGTGTCCAGCACGACGCCCGGCCGTCTTTGTCTCCCCAGTGGCGGTTCAGATAATCGTCACTGGGGTTGGAGGCCGTGAGCGCGAATCGATCCCGGGTCGTCCGGTTGTTCGCCCAGTTCGCTAACCACTGAGCCACCGCTCCTCCCACACACAGACGCCACATCAACAACAAGCGACATTCGCCACTCAGTGGCGGTGACGTCACCACGACGCTTGTGCCAGGCTAGGTGCACATTATTGAGGCCACGTGAAGTGTCGAACGCCCGCTGGCAGGAGGTCACGGGGCAGACCCAGCAGGTGCCACTGGTCGACTGACGCACACACAAAGACACAAACATACACACAGACACAACACACAAACACACGCGCGCATCATTCGGTGATGACGCTGAGTTGGCAATGGTGCACAAGCACAACTAACATTTAAAAAAAACCTCAACACAGTTGTTAATAACGCTGCAGCTATGTACGGTGCGAAAGAAGTTCAACATACGGTACGTACATTGACATGGAAACGCGTAAAATAGGCGACATTTCGGGCAGTAAAGCAGGCCCACTGCCAGAAACATCGCCGTTTGACGAGCGTGATCCGTTTTTGTCTGCATAGATATCACACACAAACACACAGACATTCACTGATACACACACACACACTCGGTCACACACACAGACACACACGAAGTCTCACACACACAGAGCCTCACACACAGACACACACACAGACACACACACAGACACATAGTCTCACACACAGACACACACACACAGTCTCACACACAGACACACACACAGAGTCTCACACACAGACACACACAAACACACACAGAGTCTCACACACAGACACACACACACAGACACATAGTCTCACACACAGACACACACACACAGTCTCACACACAGACACACACACAGAGTTTCACACACAGACACACACACAGACACACACAGAGTCTCACACACAGACACACACACAGAGTCGCACACACACTGTCTCACACAGACACACACACAGAGTCTCACACACAGACACACACATAGAGTCTCACACACACACAGTCTCACACACAGACACAGACACACACACACAGAGTCTCACACACAGACACACACAGACACACACACAGACACACATACACTGTCTCACACAGACACACACACAGACACACACGGTCTCACACACAGACACACACACAGTCTCACACACACACATACACACGTGGCTCGACGCGCTCTGCATAAAGGGACCGATGGCTTTGTGCCGTATTTCATTTCCACCCCTCCCCCCGCCCCCCCCTTCTCCCTCCCCTCCCCCTCTCCCCAGCCGCCTCGCAGGGAGAGCGGTAGCTGCTGCTCGTGGCAGCGCGGGACGCGGCGACGTCGCTGCGGGAGCTCTGGGAGCTTGAAGGTGGAGGGGTCGCTGCTGCGGGTTGCGCCGGGTGGAAGTTCACGGAATGGTTAGCGCAGGCGGTGGAACTGCACCGGGCCGCAGGGATTGGATGACCTCGCTCCCCGCGCACACGCAAAGGTCTCGCACCAGGGCCCATGCGGACCGCGTGCGCTACGGACACTGCCGGTGGAGGAGGAGGAGGTGGTTGTTGTTGTTTTTGATTATCGTCGTAAATAACGCCGCCCCGTAATTACTGACTAATTAGGCGAAGCATCGACGAGCCACGCGCGTTTGCTACGTTGGGATATTACTGGTAGGAACCCACTGGTTCCACCAGCCCACAGGGGAATGTTGTGTCCGTCCGTCGTGCAGGGAGGGGCTGGGTGGGGAGGGTGGGGAGGGGGTAGGTGGGAAGGGTGGGGCTGGGTTGGGAGGGGAGGGTGGGGAGGGGCTGGTGGGGAGGGTGGGGAGGGGCTGGGTGGGGAGGATGGAGCTGGGTGGGGAGTGGGAGGGGTGGGGCTGGGTGGGGAGGGGCTGGTCACCCCGTGGTGCCCTTATAAAACTCAACGTTTAACCTACTCACGCCGGCTTGTGTCCGCCCTCACAGTCGGGCATATTTTCGGAATACACCACGCCGCCGTTGACCCTGGCCATTGACCGAGCAACCCAACGTTCCGACCAGCTCCCTCCGCAGGAATGTGTTTTGTCCGCGCGAACCTCCCCGCGACCTACGCGAACAGCTGATGATGACTCCCCCCACCAACCCCCCACCACCCCCCCCCCTCCCCGGAATGCAGCCTCCCCGAGTTTCACCGCACGGGGGCCACGTTGGGCTGCGATCACGAACCGTCGACGAGCGAGTTCCAATCCCCGGACGAAGGCGAACGCGACCGGCGGGTGGACGAGAGAGGATCTCCTTCTTAGTCAACTCCACCACCCACCACCACCACCACCCACCACCACCACCACCCACCACCACCACCCACCACCACCCACCACCACCACCACGCTCGCCACCCAGCCCTGGCGAGGTTGTGGGCCTCGCGAGGTTGTGGCCAAACGACCCCCATCGCGATGCTCATTATTAACAGGGTCAGATGCGGCGAGATGGTTGGCCAAATATAATGTGTTGACGTAACTAGGAGTGGGAGGCTTCGTCGCGTGGGAGAAGGGGATGTGTGTGTGGCGGGGGGGGGGGGGGTGGTCCGGGTACCCTCAGCATTCGCGACTGAGTAGTCGCACTCCAAGGGGGGGTCTGAACAGATGGGTTCACGAAACCCACTTTGCCACCATCCATGGCTACCCGGGCAGTGCAGTCGGCGTGCGAAGGGGTGCCACGAATTTCTCCGTGATCCATCAACCATTCTCTTGCCTCCCAAGCGCTGGTTGACACACGCGCGCTATAGGGAGGGGAGGAGGTGGGGGGTGGATGGGGGAGGGGTCTGGGCCAGCTGCGAGGGTCAGAAACTGGGCACGGGGAACAGCGAAGAGGAGGAGGGGGGGGGCAGGCGAGGCGGGAACGGATCGGCGATGCACGTGGCGAGGAGACGCGGGGGAAGGAGCCTGTGAAGGCGTTTGAGGGTGTGTGTTGTGTGTTTGTGTGTGTCTGTATGTGTTGTGTGTCTGTGTGTGTTGTGTGTGTCTGTGTGTGTTGTATGTCTGTGTGTGTTGTGTGTGTCTGTGGGGGGTGTGTGCCTGTGTGTGTTGTGTTGTGTCTGTGTGTGTCGTGTGTGTCTGTGTGGGGTGTGTGTGTAGTGTGTGTTGGTGTCTGTGTGTGTTGTGTGTGTCTGTGTGTGTTGTGTGTGTCTGTGTGTGTTGTGTGTGTCTGTGTGTGTTGTGTGTGTCTGTGTGGGGTGTGTGGGGAGCGGTGGCACGGTGGTTAGCGCACTGCGCTCGTGCCACTGAACCAGTGCATGCTTCTTAACCTTTGCTGCAACCTTGCACCCCTTTGGTTTTCAATCGTTAACAAATGTCTAAGGATAATAAACACAAAGGGTTTGATGAAACGAGGTAGTTGTACTCACGTGCCCATGTTAAATTTGTGAGATTTACATTCTAACGAAAATCTAGCCATTTCTCACCCCCCCAGAAAGGGCATCTCGTGCGTGAGCCCCAGGTGAAGAACCACTGCACTCAACACAGCGCAGGGCACGATGCTGATTACATTGTATTTCCCTATTCGAGGGGCATTCCCACCTAGCCCCCCCCCACTACATCGGAAATAACCCTCCCTCCCCTCCCCTCCCTCCCTTCCCCTCCCAACCTCCCTCCCCCCCTGCCAACCTCCCTTCCCTCCCTCCCTCCCCCTCCCTCCCTCCCAACCTCCCTCCTTCCCCTCCCCCCTTCCTCCCCTCCCTCCCTCCCTCCCTCCCTCCCCTCCCCTCCCTCCCCTCCTTCCCTGCCAACCTCCCCTCCCTCCCTCCCCCACAACTCCACGTTACCAGTTTAGATCTGGCGGTTCGCTTGCGGTGGAGTTTCTGGAAGGAAGCGAGACGGGTTGGGTGGGTGGATGTGGGGTGTGGGGGGGGGGGGTAGGTGGGGGGGGGTGTGTGGGGGTGGGTGTGTGGGGGTGTGTGGGTGGGTGGATGTGGGTGGGTGGGTGTGTGGGGGGGGGTGTGTTTGGGGGGGTGTGTGGGTGATGTGGGTGGGTGTGTGGGTGGGTGTGTGGGGGGGGGGGTGTGGGTGAGTGTGTGGGGGGGTAGGTGGTTGTGGATGTTGCCCGAGATAAGCTGAGTCGGGGCAAATTATCACCGGCAACAGCAGGGAGCAGGGAGCAGGGAGCCGCGGTAGCGGAGAGAGTTGTTGTTGTTTCAGTGATTGTGGAAATTTTTCGCGTGCGACGTCGATGCAGCGCGCGTGGGCTGGCCCCCTCCTGTCGCGGTTTGTCAACTTTGACGTTCACAATAGGTGCTCCCATGTGCGTGTGTGTATGTGTGTGCATGTGTGTGTATGTGCGTGGGGAGACAAAGGCGGTCGGGCGTGGTGCTGGCCACCCACCTCCTCGTGTACCGTGCCGGCCTTCATAGGTGCTCGCTAACAGCACTTGCCCCTACAGTCTGTTAAGGCTATACGGGGATCTTTGTCTTTCTATGTGTGTGTATGTGTGTGTATGTGTGTGTATGGGGAGCGATAGTGTAGCGGTTAGCGCGCTGCGCTACGAACCCAGGTCCATTCCCGCTCACGGGCCAACACCAGTGACGATTATTTTAACCGGTCCTGGGCCTCGCCTAGGTCGACTCAGCTTCAAATAAGTACCTGGTTAGATGTGCAAACATCGCTTCTGGGGAGACAAAGGCAGCCAGGCGTAGTGCTGGCCACCCACCACGCTTGTGTCCCGTTCCGGCCTTCGTAGGTGCTCTCTAACAGCACTTGCCCCTACAGTCTGGTAAGGCTATACGGTGGGATCTTGTTTTTGTATGTTGTACGCGTGTGTATGTATGTATGTTGAACCTCTTTGGAAATCGTACATACACCAACCGTGCTCATCGAAGGTGCGATTTTATATGCTCCATCTCATTTCTTCAGGTCCGAGTTAAACAATTAGCATATTAGCTAAGTCCTCGATTAACGCGTGTTCGCACAACGCGTTTTTCACTGTAACGAATCACTGTTGGATGGAAGTTTCCTCAGTCAGTGCATATCAATCACTGTCTGTATGTACGTACGGTTGAACTTCTTTAGCACCGCAGTAGCCAACTGTGATAATTAATCGGAGGTGCGGGGGAAGGACAACAAACTAAACGCAAAAAGCAGTTCTAAGAAATATAGTTTCCAATCCTGATTTCAAAGTGCATAGCTCCAGTAGCTTCATAACATTGGAAGGAACAAAGCGTCCAGACGGCCCGCAGAAACAGCAGGTCTGAAAGCGCCCAGCGATGCGGTGACCACCGCCTTCGTTAGATGGCTGAGCCAAAATCAGCCGTCGCCGCTCCTGCTGCTGCTGCTCTGCTGCTCTTGCTGCTGCTCCTGCTGCTGTTGCTGCTGCTACTACTGCTACTGCTGGCTTACTACTGCCCCTAGCTCTACTGCTGCTGCTCCTGCTGATGCTCCTGCTGCTGCTGCTCCTACTGCTGCTGCTGCTACGACGACTGCTGCTACTGCTGCTGCTACTACTGCTGCTACTGTTGCTGCTCCTGCTGCTGCTTCTCCTGCTGCTGCTGATACTACTGCTGCTGCTACTGTTGCTGCTACTTCTGCTACTCCCACTGCTGCTGCTGCTGTTGCTGCTGCTGTTGCTGCTGCTCCTGCTGCAGCGGCTCCTGCTACTGCTGCTCCTCCTGCTGCTGCTGCTCCTGCTGCTGCTGCTCCTACTGCTGCTACTGCTGCTACTGCTGCTGCTGCTTCTCCTGCTGCTGCTGATACTACTGTGCTGCTGCTACTTTTGCTACTCCTACTGCTGTTGCTGCTGCTCCTGCTGCTTCTGCTGCTCCTGCTGCTGATACTACTGCGGCTGCTCCTGCTGCTGCTGTGAGGATGGCGACTGGAGCTGGCGTGACGATGCGTTGATTCCCCTTGACGAGATCAGCGTCAGCGTATCGCGTGGCTCATTCGAGGCGAGCACTTTGTGTGTAGCGAGTGCAGCGGTTGTCCCTGCTGTTCGTTCCGCGCGCTCTCTCTCTTCCGCGCGCTGTACCCGCGCGTCGTTCAGCACGGCGGTGATAAAGTCCGACGTTTCGCACCTGGGACCGAATTGGAACCACGTCGGCTGCGAGGAGTTTTTTTGTTCGCGTTTTGTTTCTTCTCCCCCCCCCTCCCCTCTCCTCCCTTCCTCCTCCAGGAACTGAATCAGAACGCGCCGAATAGGTCAGTCGCAGAAGAAGCTCAGAGCAGGCGGAGCGAAACGTCGGACTTCATCGTGCAGCGCGGCGCAACGCGGAGCACGTGGGAGAGCCGTCACAGCAGCACATCCGTAGTAATAATAATAATACAATCTATATTTACCATCGATATAATACAATCGATATATACAATCTATATAATACAATCGATATATAATACAATCGATATATACAATATATATAATACAATCGATATATACAATGCATATATAATACAATCGATATATACAATCGATATATACAATAGATATATAATACAATCGATATATAATACAATCGATTTATAATTCAATCGATATATACAATCTATATATACAATCGATATATAATACAATCGATATATAAAATCTCTATATACAATATATATAATACAATCGATATATACAATCGATATATACAATCGATATATACAATCGATATAAATATATATATATACAATCGATATATACAATCGATATATAATACAATCGATATGTAAAATCTCTATATACAATATATATAATACAGTCGATATATACAATCGATAGATTATACAATCGATATATACAAACCACGCCAACACGGTTTCGACATGATTGTGTAGCACCCCTAGCGCGAGGATCTGTGCCGAGAGGCGATGTGGTGCACGAGGGTGTCTGATCACTCCCAGGGTGTGCGCCAGGAGTGTTATAACAGCGGCGTGTGGTGTTAGAGCAGCGGCGTTGGTGTTAGAGCAGCGGCGTTGGTGTTAGAGCAGCGGCGTTGGTGTTAGAGCAGCGGCGTTGGTGTTAGAGCAGCGGCGTTGGTGTTAGAACAGCGGCGTTGGTGTTAGAACAGCGGCGTTGGTGTTAGAGCAGCGGCGTTGGTGTTAGAGCAGCGGCGTTGGTGTTAGAGCAGCGGCGTGTGGTGTTAGAGCAGCGGCGTTGGTGTTAGAGCAGCGGCGTTGGTGTTAGAGCAGCGGCGTTGGTGTTAGAGCAGCGGCG
>NC_083802.1:20759390-20793075 GCF_015708825.2 Lethenteron reissneri
ATGACAACACCCCCCGTCATCATCATCATCATCGTGGTACTGTCAAACGCCCAATGGTTTCAAATGGTGACAACACCCCCCATCATCATCATCGTGGTGCTGTCAAACCCCCAATGGTTTCAAATGGTGACAACACCCCCGTCATCATCATCATCATCGTGGTGCTGTCAAACGCCCATTGGTTTCAAACGGTGTGGCGGCCCTCACACTGACGATATCTTATCGGCGAACGTGACTCCCCTGTGAAAATCAGTGAAGACGCACTGCTGTGCGGTGTTGGTTTGAATTGCAGACACGGCGATGCTTGCAATGTGGAGTGATCATCGTTACGCGGTGACGCACACGCCGCGGTGAACGCAACTCGTGAATGAACAATGCTGATGCTGCTGATGATGATGATCACGACAGCAGCTGCTGCGAATGAAATTCCTCCTTCTGATGACGCTTTTTTGCGACTGATGATGATAACAATATGAATAATGATACCGCTGCTGATGATGCTAATGCTGCTGATGATGATGATTATAAGAATGCTGCTGCTGCTGATGATGATTATACTCAAATGCTGATGATAGTAATGCTTCTGCTGCTGCTGGTGTTGGTAATAACGATGCTGCTGCTGCTGATGATGATGATAAAGAATGATTGTTAAGCTTCAATTCGACACCCATTAGCAGCGTTCGCATTATACTCCGTAATCCGTCTGTGCAGCGTTCCCTCCCTCCCTTGCCACGTTCCCAACATCTCACACCCTCAGCAGGACCCGGTCCATCCCCTCCCTCCCCCATCACCCCCTCCCACCCCGCAACCATCCCCCCACATCCCAACTTCCCGGTGTGGTCCACTTCTCTCAAGTCGCGATCTCGTGGCGGCTGGCGGCGTTAGAACACCGGGGCACGGGGTCTCGCGTCTAGTGGAGCTGTCGATCCACGCTGAGTGGACTTGGCAGGTGTCTCCTGCCATTACCTGAGCTGAGAGCCAACAGCCATCACGCCATCCTCCTCCTCTTCTTACCTCCTCATCATCCTTCCCTTCCTGCTCCATTTTCACCCCCCTCCCTCCTACCTCCTCCACCTCCTCCATTCCCACTGTGGGGGAGCTGCAGATGAACATAGCCGCGGTCCCAATCAAAGCGCCTCTCTGCTCAAACGAACCTCGGGTGGTGATTGGTAACCTTGAGTGGAGCTGTATAACGTTGACTCGAAATTCCACATTCACATGGCAGGCCCTGAGCTGAACTTCTCAAAGAGCAGGGACGTTTAAAAAACGTGGCTAAGAAACAAACAGAAGTATATGGACCGTGCAGTGGAGATCTCGACCATAGCTGTGGATCCAAATCAACACGATGCACGACAATCCGTCTCAGTGCGAGTCAACGTAAGTCCGTCGCTCCGTGCGTGATTAATAACACTGTGTGACAAAATAAAAATTGTCCCTGGGTAGTAAGTGTTATCTTTTTTATTGCGTATGCCTCAAAAGTACAGAAAATGGATATTATTCCCCACAAACTTTGCTTTTGTGACCAGGACAGTGAAAGTTTGAAATTGCTCTTTTATCAAAGAGAAAACGTGGTGTGCATTTGTGTCAAAGTTTGTGGGGAATAATAACCATTTTCTATACTTTTTAGGCATAATCAATTAAATAATAACACTTAGTACCCAGGAACAAAAATTGTGTTACATCGTGTTATCTGTGCGCTCTTCCTTCGGCTCGTGTTCCGTCTCCACTTTGGCGGTGCCCACATGTGCATAATCCGTACGTCATAGAGGGTCGTACGCATGCACGGATTGAACAACAACAACAACAAAACCTACAGTTGTTTATTCGTCCTTAGGGCGCGCGTGGGTTTGTCGCTTTTCACACTGCCCCTGAACATCACAATCAATGGGAGAGAGAGAGAGAGAGAGCGAGCGCGTGACCTCCTTGACCTTCGACTCCAACAACACTGGGGTGTGAGAGGCTCAATTTCAGGGGGTCGACAACCCCGACCAAAAAGAAAGTATAATTCCCACACCCGGCACACCACAATCCAGCACGCATATCGCTACGTCTGCGGCAACCACGCACGCGCGCCACCTACACCTGAAGTCTCCAGCGACCTGGAAAATGTCGTGAAGTGTTTATCCCCTGGATGTGACGCACCCTCCACCTCCTACTGCTGATGTCTCCTCCTGCTGATGTCCCCTCCTGGTGATGTCCCCTGCTCCAGTCTGGACCGACAACACTTCGACCGTCTTGACCGTCTTCCCTTCGACTCGAATTACTGCCCCGGGGGGGAGAGGGCGGGAGGGGCGATGAAGCAGCCTCGTGGGAAGAACGCGCGCGGTCACTCCTTTAATTTGTCTCCTGTCAGTGAGAATTTAAAGCGTCTGGCCATGAATGTCAAGCCCTCAGTGGATGTCCTCTCGGACGCCACCCCAACACGAGGCTTGACCACTGGCCATCGTGCCTGGCAGCAATGTGTCCCATTCCCGCCAACCGACTGTCCATCTGTCCGTCCGACCTCGCGTCTGTCCATTCAATTGTCTGTGTGTCCGTCATTCCGTACGACTCCGTGCGTGTTGTCCATCCCATCCGTCCATCCGCCCGCCCGCCCTGTGTGTCTATCGGACTCAGTGGCCAAAGATGCATTTATGTATTCGTCCGTATGTTTGTTAGTCTGTGAGTCCGTGCGTCCATACATCCCTCCATCCATCATTCCGCGTGTCTATTAAGCGTGTCGTGTACGTCCGTCTGACTGTGCATCTCCCCGCGTGTCCTTTCGTCTGTCTCTCCGTGTGACTCTCAGTCCATGCGTCCATACATTTATTCGTTCGCGAATCCGGCCGTGTGGCTGTACGCTTGTCTGTCGGTCTGCGTGTCCGTGTGTCTGACACTCAATGTGCCTCTCCATTCATCGGTGTGTCTCCGTCTGTGTGGTTCAATCTTCCGTCAGTGTATCCATGCGTCTGTCCTTCTGTCGGTCCGCATGTCTGCGCGTCTGTGTATCCGCGTGTCCGTGTGGCCACGTGTCCGTCTGTCCGCGTGTCTGTGTTTTCCTCGTGTCCGTTGTGTCCGTGGGCACACGTGTCCGTGTGTCCGTCCGTCATTTATCTCAGCGAGGCGATAGGCAATGCAACTGCGCCTCGGCTGGCAGTGCTGCTGCTCTGACCGCGTGGTGGGAGCGAGACGATGCAGACGCGCGCTGCTGCTTTTGTGGAATCGGCACTTTCTCTCTCTCTCTCTGTTGTATTCTCCTTCCCAGTAAAAAAAGGCAGGAAACAATAAACGAAGTGCTCGGGACATCTGAAGTAACATTTCTGCCGAAAATAACTTTTATTTATTTTGTTGTATCCATGAAGAGCGCTCGTTACTTTAGTCTTCCCTCTACCCGGTCTCGGCGTTAAATGAATGATTTGTTGTCAGTGGATCGCGGCATGTCGTCGCGTGCTGGGACCAGGGGTTTGGGCATGCTGCCTGCACAAAAGGCCATCGTATTTATACTAAGAAGAAGCAATGTCCTCTGTATATCCCATTCTCGATTCACTTATCGACGAAGGATCACCCATAAGCCGTGTCAGTTTGTGAAGGTTGTTTGACCATGCTTCGCCGCGCTGGTCAATGCGGGTTGGTTATTCCCAACCACTCCCCACCGGTGTTCCTGGCCTGGTAAATAAAAAAAAGAGAGGAATTCCCGCACCTCCGATGAGCGCGGTTGGCTGCGTACGGTGCGAAAGAAGTTCAACGTACATATGCATATACACATACTTCTGGGAACCGAACTCACGTGGCCGATTTCAGACAGCAGTGCGCGAACCACAGTGTCACTACTCCACCGAGCGTATCGATGTAATATGGACAATGACCCTTCATGAGTGTTGAGTCGACCTAGGGGAAGTCCAGGGCCTGCTCAGGTATTGGCTACTGGTGTCCGCCGTTGGACGTGAGCCGAAATCGAATTCAGGTATAGCACAATGTGCTAACTACCAAGACAAATATCCCCCGTGTAGCCTTAACACTGTAGGGGCAAGCGCTGTGAGCGCGTAGCACCGATGATGGCCGGCACGGCATACAGGGAGGTGATGTGTCCAGCACCACGCTAGGCCGCCTTTGTCTCCCCAGTGGAGATCTTTTACACACCGTACCAGGTACTCGTTCGAGGCTGAGTCAACCTAGGGGAGGCCCACAACCGGTTCAGATAATCGTCACCGGTGTTGGTGGCCGTGCGCTGGAATCGAACTCGGGTCGCCGGGTCCGAAGCACAGCGGCACTTGCTGCGGCAGTACTGCTCACCACAATGCCCCATTCACATACACACCACCATATACACACACACCACACACACACCACACACCACCACCATACACACCACCACACACACCACCACACACACACACCACCACACACACCACCACCACACACACCACCACACACACACACCACCACACACACACACACCACACACACACACACACACCCCACACACACCACCATATCACACACACACACACACACACCACACCACACACACACCACCACCATACACACCACCACACATCACACACCACACATCACACCACCACCAGACACACCACCACACACACCACCACACACACACCACCATATACACACACACACACACACACCACCACCACAACACACACA
This sequence comes from Lethenteron reissneri, assembly GCF_015708825.2. NCBI lineage: Eukaryota > Metazoa > Chordata > Hyperoartia > Petromyzontiformes > Petromyzontidae > Lethenteron > Lethenteron reissneri. Next base: position 20,764,035 of record NC_083802.1, read on the forward strand.
CCAACACCCCACCACCACCATACACACCACCACCACAACATCACCACACACACCATCACACACCACACACCACCACCAGACACACCACCACACACCACCACCACCACACACACACCACCACACACACCACACACCACACCACACCACACACACCACACACCACTACACACACACCACCACCACCACCACACACACACCACCACACACACACCACCACCACACACCCCACACACACACACCACCACACACCACCACACCACCACCACACACACACCACCACCACACACCACCACACACACACCACCACCATACACCACCACCACACCATCACCACCACACATCACCACACCACCACACCACACACACACACCACCAGCACACCACCACACACACACCACACACACACACCACACACACACCCACCACACACACCACCACACCACACACCACCAACACACCACCACACAACACACCACCACCACACACACCACCACCCACACACACCACCACCACACAACACACCACACACACACCACCACACACCACCACACACACCACACACACACCACCACCACACACACCACCAACACACACCCACCACCACATCACCACACACACCATCACACACACCACACACCACCACCAGACACACCACCACACACACACCACACAACACACCACACACACACACACACCACACACACACCACCACACACCACCAAACACACCACCACACACACACCACCACACACACACACCACACACACCACCAAACACACCACACACACACACCACCACACACACACACCACCACACCACACACCACCACACACCACCAAACACACCACCACACACACACACCACCACCGTCGCCTCCTCTATACCGCCTTGAACTTCTACCCCTCCGCGCACCATTAGCACCAAATCCACCCACGTGTTCAACTAGGCTCCCCCCCTCCCCACTGATAACTACCACCTCATCATCTCATCATCCTCCTCCGCGCTGCTCAAACATCCTCCATCATTGCCCCGCCGCTTCCTCTCTCCCCGGCTCTCTTGACGTTCACGGACCATGATCACAGGGCCCTGTGATCACGCTCTGCCTCACAGGAGGTCTCCGGCTAAACCGAGTAGAGGAAATCGTGGGGGGCACCACCAATAGAGAAGCTTCTGATGCGGGGAAGGGGGGGGGGGGTCGGTAGTGGTGGGGGAGGCTGCCTTATGCACAACCGCAGCTGCTCAGATTTGAGAACTCTCAGGAACGGAGGGACGCGTGTTTGACGGGATGAGTAGAATGTGTGTATTGTTCAAGCGTAGGAGCAGATGTGTGTTGGAGGAGGAGGCGTAGCGCGTCTGCCGCCCGCGCCTCTCGTTGTAGCCTCGGACAGATGAGCGTCACTGAACTTTCGTATCGCTCTGTGCATCCGTGGGATGAGTTCCCATCCCTGAAGCAGTGCCGGATGATCCTAGTAGCAAAAGTAGCTACTATGTAGTACCGGTAGTAGCTACATATGTAGTACCGGTAGTAGCTACATATGTAGTAGCTACATATGCAGCTACTGGCCCCGCACTTTCAAGGGTCCCGTGTTAAATGCTTTCAAGCTATTAATTCCAGTTCAGTGATTCTGCACTTGCTCTATTACTATAGTACTATACTGCCTTCAACTTTTATGAACGACTGGGTGTTTAAGGTTAGGCGATTTGTCGTATTATCTGGCTGTATTGAAAATGAAAAAATACAATGATTTTACGATGCAAGTTAAAATTTAAATTTTTATATATTCATGTGTTTTTGTTTTATTTAGGGCCCCTTTATAACAACATATACTACAGGCCCCGCACTAGATTAATCCGGCACTGCCCCGAAGCGTTTTTGTCGGGTTATTGCCCCCGTGTTGTGTTAGGCACGATGTCCGACGTTTCGCGCCACGTAGCTTTATTTTGTTGTTGTTGCAAGAGCTGCACCAAAGAAGCTTCAATCAAAACGTGTGGCGAGGAATGTCCGCCTGGTTGTTGTTGTTACTACTCGGGGATTTAATTTGAACTGCTGCTCCGGCACGTTGCAGCGAATCGTCGGACATGATACCATGTTCGCTCCCTGTGCTAGCAGACAGCTTATTTTTCTTGTTCTTGAATTGAATTGAAGAGGCTGTCTCCGCACGTGGAGCGAAACGTCGGACATTATGCCGAACAACACGCGATAACGGCACGACAATGATGCTCAGTGCATGGGGATTCATTTCTTCTTCAGAAGAAGAGTGGTCGAGTATCTATTGTTTTGTTGTTGTAACGTCCTTACGCGCCCCTACTGGACATATGTGATGAAAGCGCTTCATAGCTCATCGGATTCCTCCAGGATAAATTGATATTCTCATTCTGACACGGCGCCGTCAGCAAAAGGATCAGACGAATCGGCGTTTCTCCCTCGATGTACGCGAGCCTGTGGTTTTGTTTGCTGGAAGTTCACGCATGGTTCCTTAGAGCCACGAGTTCCACCGCTAAAATAAAGATTGGCGCTCGAAATCGGGCCGCGCGTCTGAATCCTGAAAATCGCTCGAATGGCGCGAATTATGCCGATATTGCGTAAAATGCACAAATATCGGCATCATTTTCAACATTTTCCGAGTGCCACGGTGGCGAGACGTTAACTATACCTCTCCTGGTGTACATGAGGTTATCGGTTTGATCCCGACCCTCACGCATGCTGCATATCTGAAGTTTGCGTGTCTCTCTCCCAGTGGCCGTGCAGATTTGTCTCCGGGTCCTCCGGTTTTCCCTCCACATTTAGAATCAACATCACGCGTTTCCAGTATTTGGCGACCGCTGTAAATGTCCACGTGACAGGCCACTTCGTTGAGCTCTCATGTGTGGCCAGGTCGCTTCTGAAAATAGCTTCGTAGCTCAGTGGGCCTTACCTGGTGAAACATTTTAAAAAGTTCAACGGAAAAATAGCTCGTAATAGTTTAAACTTTTATAGTGTGGACATCAATCCCTTTATCTTTCCTATGATTGGCAATTCCGCTGGTGGGGGAAGGTTTATTTCTGCTCTTTGTAAATTACTTTATTCGTTTGATCTCGCAACCATTCATGCGTTGTGTAACCTTTGAACTGTGTGTGCGCGCGCCCTGTTTGTAGTGCTTAGCGTGCTGTGGAAGCGGTAGTGTCGTGGTGAGCGCGCTGTGGGAGCGGTAGTGTCGTGGTTAGCGCGCTGTGGGAGCGGTAGTGTCGTGGTTAGCGCGCTGTGGGAGCGGTAGTGTCGTGGTTAGCGCGCTGCATTACTAAGCTGCACTCCTCAATGCGATTTTCCGCTCACGGCCAACACCGGTGACGAATATCTGAACCGGTCCTGAGGCCACAAACGTGGCCCGGGCGTGGTGCTGTCCACGCCACCCCCTCATCTGCCATGCCCGTTCACGGCACTTGTCCTCACGGTCTGTGCGGCTATACTGGGAGGGGGGGTCTTTGTCTTTGTTTCTGTCTACTGAGGCCCTATATGTACGGTTCTGATTTTTTTCTTCATATTTTTACATTTCCGCTTTTATGAGTAATGTTTGGGCAGGAGCCGTCATCATGCCCTGCGTGTCTGCTGATTCATAGCTACACATGTGTGATACAAAGACCCCCTGTGTAGCCTTGCCAGACTGTTGGGTCAAGTGCTGTTAGCGAGCAGCACCTATGAGGGCCAGCAAACCACGCCCCGTCGCCTCTGCCTCCCCAGTGGCGATGCTTACATGACCGCACCAGGTACTCATTCGAGGCTGAGTCGACCTAGGGGAGGCCCAGCACCGGTTAAAATAATCGTCGCTGGCGTTGTCCGTGAGCGGGAATCGAACTCGTGCTCGCTCCTCAATGATCTCCGACAGCGCGACGAGTCTGACCCCTACGGCACCGTGGCATCGTACAGGCGCGTGAGGGATGGCGACGCGAAAAGGGCTTCATCCAGCGGTGGATAGACCATGAAGTCGACGACGACGACGACATGTCAACGTGCGATTATAACTACAAAGTCTGAACAAACCGCGGACACACATGGGCCACGCCGAGTCGGAAGATTGTTTTTTTTTTCGTTAGGCTGCTGCTGCCGCCACGTTGGATTTTTTAAAAAGCCTTTATTAAATCCTTTATATTAAGTTCGCTTGCTTGCTTGCTTGCGTGCTTGCGTGCTTGCTTGCTTACGACCGTGCAAATATTTCGGTCGTTTTTTTAACCCACTTCCCGTGATCAAATCGAGCTGACATTTTGCACACAGACTCGTTGTGCGAGACAATTAATGTTCTTGAAAATTTTTTTCCAAAATTTTACACTGTTTCGGGAAAACAAATTAAAGATTTAATTACCAATTGCTTAATACTGGCAGACAATCATCTGACCCATAGGTGGCAGCCTTCTCAAGCCAGAGGACGAGAGGACTCTAGCCGCCACGCATATAAAGGATGTATAGTGAAAAACTTTGTTTTTACGGGTTATACTTATTTCAAGCCGATTAATGACGAGTCGTCTTTATTATTCACGCGGGGAGGAAATCGGAGCAGCCGGGTACAGCAGCACGCCACACTACCCCGGGCAGTGGCGGGTTTGTTGAAGCCGGAGTGCACACGATCGGTTCAGATAGCACTCGCTTCTGATGTCGAGCCGTGGCCAGGAATCATACTCCGTTCGCCGGGGTCATCGCGCAGCGAGCAAACCACGACGACACCGTTCACGCATGCGACAACAATAGCATCGTCAGCGGCATCAGCAGCAGCAGCAGCCATGGGCGATCCACTGCTGGATGAAGGCCTTCCCAAAACCCTCTGCCAACCTCTCACGATCCTGCTATAGAATAAATCTCCCAGCAGCTGCTGCTGCTGCACACGAAGCAACTTCATCGCTCCATCTCCGCGGACGCGTTCCAACCCCTTTGGCTGCCGCTCCGTTATGACCCTCGGCCATCACCATCACTGCCTACCGACGTATCCTAGCCAAGCCTCTCCTCCCTTACTTTTCTAAACCGTTGGAACGATGATGATGATCATGACCTAATTTACTGCAGTATGTTCTCAATACTCTAATGTGCTCCACCAATAAAAGAGTGAACTTAACAGATACACAGAATATTCTGAGACATGTCTTTGTTGTGATAACCTTGTTCTTGTTGTTGTTTGGACTTAGTTTGTTTATTGCTTTTTGGGTAGTCAGGTTCTCATTTGCTTGGCAGTGGCTGCATATGGGATTTAATCCTTATATATATAATTAATGTACAGCATTATCGGATGCTATTAGCATGAATGACGCTATATAAAATGCAAAAGTATTATTACAACATCTTTAAAAAATTAAAATAACAAAAATTTAGTCGTGCGTGCCCGTGCGTGTGTTTTACGGCAACTTGCGTGGAGATTTCTCTCCCAACCGCGTTTCATCTCCCACGATCTTCCCACGGCGACTTTGAATGAGAGAGCAAAGCCCATCGGGAAAGCGTCTGCTTTGAATTCGCTCCCCACCGTCCCCCACCCCACCACCATCACCGCTCCGCTCAGGTTTGTGTCTCTCTCTCTCTCTCTGCCGGGGAGCAGGGTCTGGATCGAGTTTGTGGCACCGGATGAACGACGCCGAGGCGCTTTCCAGGTTCGCCGCGTTCATCTCGCGGCGGACTTCAGCGAGGGGGAGCACGGTTTTTTTTTGTTTATTGTAAAGAAACAAATCGACATCGCATGGCCGAGTGGCCCAGTCGGGTTCAAAGATGCGTGAGCAAGCATCGTGAGGTTGTTTGGTATTGTTGTTGTTGTTGTAGTAACTTGCTGACCCCCCCCCCCCCCCCCCCGTGACCCATACTGGACATGTGTGAAAAAATAAGTTTCATAGCTCATAAGATTCCTCCAAGAAACATGAAGATTGTGATTCTGAATCCTGGTTCACTCGCTCAGTCACAGTCGCCCCGTGACTAAAACTGGGTGCTCCAAGCGTAGCCACCAATCACCAGCCATGTTCAGTCCGCTGCTGGATACGAACATGAACTAAGTTGGGGCTATTTCATCGGTTGCTCGCTCTTGATAACATAGGTTATACGAGTTGCTCCTTCATAAACATACGTACTTGTTTACTTACTCAGAGATGTCAGCGGGCGTATCAGACAGGACACGTCGCTTGATGGGTCGAGGCTAACGGCGGAGTGGCAGCCGAAGGATGGGAACGCGCCCGATAGGACGTCCACCACTGCGGAGATGAAGCGATGAGATCACCACGTGGTGTGGGAGGAGCGAGACGGAGCGTTACCGTCGCAAGGTGTACGTGTCAGTTGAGCACGCAGGCTTGCGCGACCAATATTATTCATGATAAAGTTTTTTTTTGGGTTAGATCGCGTAAGTATAAATGTGTCATAACCCTCCACCACCCGACACAGCCGGTAAGGTAGACAACGCGCCAATTAGTTACTACTTCAGCCCACCGGTGTGTTGTGGGTGTTCGGTATACTGTATGTATGTGCGGAATGGCAGCGTAGCGATTAGCACCCTGCGCTACGAACCTGGCTAAAACAAGGTCGATTCACGCTCACGGCCAACACCAGTGACGATTGTCTGAACCGGTCTTGGGTCTCCCCTAGGTCCACTCAACCTCAAATGAGTACCTGTTTACGGTGTGTAAACATCGCCACTGGGGAGACAAAGGCGGTCGGGCGTGGCGCTGGACACCCGCCCCCTCTTGCGCCGTGCCGGCCTTCATAGGTGCTACTCGCTAACGACACTTGCCCCAACAGTCTGCTGGAGTCCATACGGGTGATCTTTGTCGTTTTTTTGTTGAACTTCTTTCGCACCGTACGCAGCCAACCCTGCTGATCGGGGGTGCACACTCCCCCCTTTGACGATGGTTTTGGGAGGCCTCCTCCATCAGTTGGCAAATCACTGCTGCTGCCGCAGCCGCTACTGCTGCTGCTGATGGTGAGACGCGTATCGTTCAGTTTGCCCGTGCCGGTGATGCCAGTGATGCCCAGGTCTCTCCCCTGCAAGGGAGACATTCTCAATGGGCTCCCACGTGCTCGCAATAAAGGGCCTCTTCGCCACGTGGTTCACTCTGCCTCCTTCGCGTGTGTCTTACTCGCCAGTAACCAAGGCCTCGTGTCCATGCAACATATAAAAAAAAATCATTTTGCTGCTATACACTTCCAGATGTTAAGCAACTTTGTTGAGCTACCATCTTAGCGAATAGCTCAGTGGGCTTTACCTGGTCAAATAAAAATGTATATATATGTAGCTTTTTCTATTTTTAAAGTGATTTATTTACCTTTCTTATACTTTGTGCTCCTATTGTGTGTTTGTATTGTTTGTTCCTGTAACGTTCTGACCCGTCCCTACTGGACATATGTTAAAAAGAGCTTTAGCGCTCATCGGATTCCTCCAGTAAAAAAATACATATTCTGATTCTGAACTCCCAGGGGTCGCTCCTTCTCCGTTGCTGTCCCTTGAAGTCTGAAAACTGAAATTCAATTCCCTCCAGGCCATCCACACTTTTGAGTATCTTCCCTCGATGAATGACTGGCAAAGCGCGGTCGGCATGTGGTCCTGGTACGAGGATTTAAATAACGACCCCCATGTCCTGTTCCCCCCCCTCCCCCCTTCATAGATCAGCGTCTATGCCCCTGTGTTCGAGTGAAGCCTCTCACGACGTCCCTCTGCCCTGCCCGTGGCTGCCGCTCTGCGTGTCTTCCCTATTCCTCCGTGGCACCGCGCGTGGGAAATCGCGTTCGGAACATTGCAGAGTTCAAACCCCACTCGGGGTGGGGGGGGGGGTCGGTAAAATAGATACTATTTTGTGGAGAAGTCAATTAATGATAGTCCTACTCAACGAATCGCAACCGCCATAGAAATGTGGAATCTCCACATTGCACATCGACGACGCGGCCGGTAAAGTGGCGAAACCTTTGAAATATTTTTTGTCATCAATCGCCAAGAGCTGATGAAGCAGACGTGGGGTTTCTGTTCCTCATACTCCTCTCGGTCCTCACTCCTTCCTCCTCTCCATCTCCCTCCTCCTCTGGGTTTGGCCACAGCAAGTGTGTGTGAGAGAGAGAGCGAGAGCAGCAAGATGAATGCCTTCACCAAACAAATGCGCTCCGTCTGGTTCCCATCAGCGCCACGTCCCGTGGGCCCGAGGCGCACGCTGGGTCGGATGCCGCGTGAGTCAACCACCACCACCACCATCACCACCCTCCCTCCACCCCTCCACCCCTCGTGCGCTACCTGGGTTCGATTCCCGGCCACGGTTAACATCCACATCGACGACGCAGCCGGTCGTCTCAACCTTGCCATGGGTCACTGGCGTGCAGTGTGTGTGTGTGTCAACATCAATCGTGGGGAGACAAAGTCATCCGGGCGTGCATCCGGGCTAGACCACCCCTATCGTGCGCCCTACCTGGGTTCGATCCCCGGCCACGGCTCACATCGACGGGGAGTGATGGATGTCTCGCCACTGTCCCTTTACCGAACCCGCCGTGTCCATCGCGGTGATGTTTGGTCGAGGCGTCTCCATGACCCGCATGTCATGGCGGGGGGGGGGGGGGGGGGGGGCTCATTCAGCAGTGGATTGACAAAGGGGCTGTCAAATATCCCCCGTATAGCCTCAGTGGACTGTTGGGGCAAGTGCCGTTAGCGAGCACCGATGAAAAGCGGCACACGAGGAGGTGATGTGTCCAGCACCACGCCAGGCCGCCTTTGTCTCCCCAGTGGCGATCTTTTACACACCGCACCAGGTACTCATTTGAGGCTGATTCGACCTAGGGGAGGCCCGGGACCGGTTCAAATAACCGTCACTGGTATTGGTCGTGAGCGGGAATCAACCTTGTGTTCGTAGCGCAGGGCGCAAAACCGCTACACTACCGCTCCCCACATACACACACGGGCATGTGTATCTGTCTGCGTGAGTGTGTTTGTCTCTGTGTGTCTTTGCCCATTTGTCCGCTGGGTGCTCCTCGTTCGCCGGCCGCAGAGAGGGGAGATCTGCACCGCGTCTCAGCTCTCCTGGTTCTCCATTAACGCCGCTGATCTACGGAGGGACGCGGCCGCACCCGCGATGGAAAAGGCGCTGACCCCCACTGACCGTTACTCGCTTAGAGCCGGTCCCCCTTAGCCCCCCCCCCCCCCCCGGGGTTGCCCCGGTTCGGGCCTCGGTCCCGGGCGGAGACGGAGGAATGCCCACACTCGCTCAGACCCCAACGACCTCGGAGCGCTCATTATCCTGTCCTGCCGTGATCGATGTCCACACCACCCCCACCACCACCCCCACAGCTCCTGGAAAAACCACTCGGTTCAATCGTCCACGTGTGCGGAGCGACGCCGAGCGGAGGGGCGATGAATGGGGGAGGAGGGGGAAGAGGGGGGTGGGTGGAGTTGGTCCCCTCGTTCGATCGATCGCTGATCGCCGTCGCAAACGAACGCCACTTGGTGTGGATGTTCGCTCACAGCAAAAAGTGCGGACTCGTCCTGGGGTGGCCGGAACCACGCCCGGCCGCTTTTGTCTCATCGTCAAAGGGGGAGTGTGTACGCCCAATCAGCAGGGTCGGCTACGTACGGTACAAAAGAGCCCCAACATACAACGACAAAGATCACCCGTATAGCCTTAACAGACTGTTGGGGTAAGCGCTGTTAGCGAGCACCTATGAAGGCCGGCACGGCACAAAAGGGTGCGGGTGACCAGCGCCACGCCCGACCGCCTTTGTCTCCCCAGTGGCGATGTTTACACACCGCACCAGGTACTCATTCGAGGCTGAGTCGACTTAGAGGAGGCCCAGGAGAGGTTCAAATATTCGTCGCCGATGTTGGCCGTGAGCGGGAATCGAACTCGGGTCGCCGGGTTCGTAGCGCAGCGCTTACCGCTGCACCGCCGCTCCCCCAATACGCACACCACATATATAGACAACCAAGTGGCGTTGACGTCATCACGACACTTGTGCCATGCTAGGTGCACTTTGACGCCACGTGAAGTGTGGAAGGCCCGTTGGCAGGAGGTCACGGAACAGACCCATGTGCCATGGGTTTGACCGACCGAGATGACTGGCAGATGCATCAACCGTGCTCCCAGACTGTGCCAACTTTCTGCGTTTTACCCGCCCGGCGCTCCGCTCGATGTTGTGAGCGTCACTCGTCAGCCCTCCGCTGCTACTGAAGGCCGACTATCTCCATCTCCCCCAGCAGAGTCCTTCACGAACCTCCTCCTCCTCCACTGAGGCCGATCTTGACACTGTTGGTACCGGTCATTAGCAAGTCCAATCAGCTCCACATCCTTCTGTACCACATCAGTCAATCTCTTCTCGAGCCCGTGCCGCGCCCGTGTTAGCCCCGTCTATCCGGCCAAACAGAAGCATCTTGGGCATGCGGTGGATGGTTGGGCATGCGGGCTGCATGATGCAGCCAACGCAGCCTCGCTTGCCAGAGGAGCTCTCTGATGGGACTTTGTACAGATCGCTCAAGGATCTGCGAGCTCCTCGCACAATCCGGTCGGTTAAATATAGCTATGGGATCGTAGGCAGGCCAGCCTCAATGTTTCAAACCGGCGCAGATATACAGACACGCGTATTGACACCCACGCGTACACCCCATCCACACACACACGCACACGCGCGCGCGCAATTACACGCGACGCGGTCATGGCAGTGATGGTTACACAGCGGTCATGGGAAACTGTAACCCCACAACAATAGGTGTCAGTTGTCAGAATGTCTCATGTGTAATTATCCACTTAGTCGTCAGTTTACCGGGGGCGGGGGGGGGCAAGAGGGGCGGGGGATGGGGGGGGGTGAGAGATATTGGTGATGTGAGCAGCAGCAGCAAACAGCTTCTTGGAAAATTTTTCAATTTTCGGCCTCGCGGGACCCCGAACGAAACCCGCACTCTGTCCCCGATGCCGTATCGCCGGGCTAATTAAGCCAATTAACCTCGAGTTAAAAAACAAAAAAGTGCGAGCAATTTCCTCTGCTTACTCACACAATTAGGTCAAACTAAAGCTCCTGCGTTATTTAGCAACGCGAAATCCACGTGATGTGCGCGTGCGTGCGCGTGTGTGCGTGTGTGCGCGCACGTGTGTGTGTGCGCATGTGCGCGCACGTGTGTTGGGGAGCGGTAGTGTAGCGGTTAGCGCGCTACGCTATGAACCCGACGACACGGGTTCGATTACCGCTCACGGCCAACACCAGTGACGTATATCTAAACCAGTCCTGGGTCTCCCCTAGGTCGATTCAACCTCAAATGAGTACCTGGTACGGTGTGTAAAACATCGCCACTGGAGAGACAAAGGCGGTCGGGCGTAGTGCTGGCCACCCACCCCCTCGTGTACCGTTCCGGCCTTCATAGGTGCTCGCTAACAGCACTTGCCCCTACAGTCTGTTAAGGCTATACGGGGGATCTTTGTCTTTGTTTGCACGTGTATGTGTGTGCGCGCGCACGTGTGGGATTCTGCGCGCACAGAGCTTTGTAAATTCTGCTACGATGATGATGGGCCATTGCCCGAAACGTCGCCTATTATATATTTCCGTGGTCGCTGGGGGACTGGACGGTGTGGTTAGTTTATTTGGCCACACTCCACCACGGTGCGGGGGTTGGTGAAGGAGCCGAGGAAAGGAGCATAGATGTACAGTACAACGATTGTTTTTTTTTCGTTGCCGCAAGACCCTCCCTTTGCCCGTTCACGAAGCCCCGCCGTAGCCTATAACACCTGCTATGCATCGTGGGCTGGCGCATCAACGCGCTATCCAGGCTCAATTGCCGGGTACCTTGCGAGATCCGACGGACGAGATCGGGTACATTTCGACTGATGGTGGTCACATGCACGGCTCTTTAACACACCCGCACGCCCCCTTCTCCCCCCCCGCCGTTCCCTCCTCACCAGCGCCCCCCCCGTCTCCCAAATAATTCAACCAGCTCTAACCCCTGCACTCCATCACCCCCACTGCTGCCACATGGCGTGCGCAATGTGTGTGCCTTATATTTACACAAACCCATCAACAAAGGTCAGATTTATCGCGTGGATGCAATAATATCCCCAGCAACAAAAAAAAGCCTGAGCAAGCTCCATTGGGAGCTATGAGCAAAACGCACGCACACACACACTACACTACACACAGACAAAGATCCCCCGTATATCCTTAACAGACTGTTGGGGCAAGTGCTGTTAGCGAGTAGCACCTATGAAGGCCGGAACGGCACATGGGCGGAGTGGGTGGCCAGCACCTTGGCCCGGGCCGATCTTTGTTTCCCGAGTGCGAATTTGAGACCGAGTCGACCAACCTTACGGGAGACCCAGCACCGTTTCAGATATTCACCAAAACCGGTGTTGGTGGTCCTGAGCGGGAATCGAACTCGGGGGGGGGGGGGGGGGGGGGGTCACACGCCTCTCATTGCGTCCGTTTTTAAATCCTTTATATTAAGTTCGCATGCTTGCTTGCTTGCGTGCTTGCTTGCGTGCTTGCTTGCTTACGACCGTGCAAATCTTTCGGTCGTTTTTTAACCCACTTCCCGTGATCCAATCGAGCTGACATTTTCCACACAGACTCGTTGTGCCAGACAATTAATGTTCGTGAAAAAAAATTCCCAAAATTTTACACTTTTTAGGCAAATTTTTTTTATTTTACATATATTCAAATAGAACTCATTCGTCGCTTTTGCTGAACGTCACAGTATAAGAGCCCAGAGCGTAACCCCTCCACAGGCCGTGGCGGAGTAGCGCAGTTGGTAGCGCCCTCGCTTCCCATGCCAAAGGTCGCGGGATCGATCCCCGCGTCCTCCACAGGCGAATATACTTTTAAATCCTTTATATTAAGTTCGCTGCCACGCATATAAAGGATTTATAGTGAAAAACTTTGTTTTTACGGGTTAATTTTTTATTTGTTATTCCGCGTGTCGCTTTGTGACTTGCTGACCTTCATGCCCCTACTGGGAATGTGTGATGAAGAGCTTCATAGCTCATCGGATTCCTCCAGTCTAAGTAAAGATTCTAATTCTGGGACGAGTGTCGTTGCGGTTTGTTTTGAAAGGCGAGTGGCCTGGGCTCGAAACGTGAAACTAAAACTAAACTATGTTTTGTTTTCCCATTTAATCTAAAACTTAATATTTTTGCAAGTGAAGTTTATTTAAAAGCAGAAATGAATATACAAAGGGAAAATAAAAACGCTCGGGTTCGATCAATTGGGGGGGGGGGGTCACAAGACATATGGGGCACCCTGTATAACTCAATATGGATCTATACCACGTCTAATTGCGACTGCGTCTTAACGCATTTCTTTGAGAAAGAGGCAAGCAGGCAGAGAATAAAGAATAGGAGGAACATCTTAAACTATAACAACTCAACTTTCAACTGTTTTTATTTTACCAGGTAAGGCCCACTGAGCTATGTAGCTCTTTTTCAGAAGCGACCTGGCCACAAATGACAGCTCAACGAAGTGGCTTATCATCATCACGTGGAAATGTACAGTGGCAAAACACTCTAAACGCGTGATGTTGATTATGAATGTGGAGGGGGAAAAAAAAACGGAGGACCCGGAGAAAAATCCACGCGACCACGGGAAGAGAGAGAGACGCAAACTCCAAATATACAGCAGCAGGCGTCAGGGGTCGGGGTCGAACCCAGGACCTCCTGTATACCCGGCGAGGTAGTTAACATCACACCACGGAGATGTCAACCACCTCGCCGAGTAGCAAAACATCAATCCGTGGCGTCAACGGGCAACCAGGCCGTGGTCAGAAGCGAACACACAATGAATAATAAATGAATAAAGCGCAACAAGGGTGAAAGCAAAGCTTCGGTGTGAGGTGGCGATGACGACGTGCGGACGTGCCGAGAGCTCTTCTCGCTCATGGAGGAGTCGGTTGTTGGCACGTTGGTGACAAGTTCCGAGGTAGTGTGGACGCCGCTGGAGCTTTGCCCTTTTAAATCCATCTGGGTTGAAAAACTCGTTGTTTTTTTTTAGAACCGCTTCTTGTGTTTGGTTCGTTGTCCTTCCCCCGCAGCCTCCGATTAGCACGGTTGGCTACGTGCAGTGCGAAAGAAGTTCAACATACATACTGTACATACGTAAACAGTCCGTCCGATACTAGGATCTCTGACGGCGTAACTTTTAAACCAGATGTATGTAACTCACTCCCCCTTCAAAATTGTGGTTTTCCCTTTCGGCTTACATTAATAAATATATTTACGTATCCATATGATCATATGAGCGTTACTTAATTGTGTCCATATGATGAGACCAACTCGTGTGCAGGTGCCAGATGATCGTGTAAATAACCAACCTCCAAAGGGGTTACGAGACAACAGATGGACAGTCCGGTCTCTGATTGGGTGATTAGACAATAGACTGGCTGACTGGTCTCTGATTGGGTGATTCGACAATAGACTGGCTGACTGGTCTCTGATTGGGTGATTCGACAATAGACTGACAGACCGATCCCTGATTGGATGATTAGACAATAGACTGGCTGACGTGTCTCTGACGGGGCTTTCAGACGACAGACAGACAGACCGGTGTTTGATGAGGTCGTTGGAACTGGCACGAGTTCTCACCTGGTTTAAATAAAGGAACTAAATTGATGTTTTGCCAACACTATCAAAAACGCACATTTCCCCCCTTTCCGCCGAACTAAATGGTCGCTTTTATGTACGCTCTGTACACACACACACACGCGCGCGAGTGCGCGCGTGCATATATTATAAATATAACTTTCAGGAATTTCTTGGAGGTACACAAGGCAGGCCTCGCAGCTCTCCGGATAAGCCCATGCAGGGCGTGAGAGAGGAGGGGGTGGTGGTGCTGAGTGCCTGTTGGAAAAAGCTGGGGGTGGCGGACACGGCGGCGGTGGTGGTGGTCGTGGTTGGTTGGTTGGTGGTTGGTGGTGTTTGGTAATGGTGGTGGTCGGTGGTGATGGTCGTGGTAATTGGTGGTAGTGGTTGGTGGTGGTGGTCGTGGTGGTTGGTGGTGGTCGTTGTGGTCGTGGTGGTCGTGGTGGTTGGTGGTGGTTGGTGGTGGTCGTGGTGGTTGGTGGTAGTTGATGGTGGTGGTTGGTGGTGGTTACGGGAGCGGTGGTACAGTGGTTAGCACGCCACACTACAAACCGACTTCGATTCCCGTCCAGCGGCGAACATCGGTGACGAATATCTCAGCAGGCCCTTGAGCCTTACATGAGCACCTCGTGTGCGGTGTGTAAGCATCAGCGCTTGGGGAGACAAAGGCGGTCGGGCGTGGTGCTAGCCACACCCCACCAGTTTCCAGCCTTCATAGGTGCTCGCTAACAGCACTTGCTCCAACAGTGAAGGCGGGAGGGTTAGCGGTTCGCGGTTAGCGGTGGGCAACTGTCGTTGATGAAGGATGATTCACAACACAACGGCGACCACACACAACAAGGGCACGACACAACCTTCCCGTGGCGCTCCTCGCCAGCATTCACAAAGCTTCGCGAGTTACACACCGCATGCAATAACACTCGCTTTTTTTTCTCCCCTGCATCTACGTTTATTTATTTTGATCTTTCTGCCTTTCCCATACCGTTGCTCCATGCACCATCCAGCTCCACGCACGCACACACACACACACGTATGTATTTATATACGTATAATCTGCACCGAATACGTATTTTGCTTCAGCTCGCTTTACAAATATTGTTGAGTGCAAGGGCATGTGTGTGCACGTGCGTGGTGTGCGAGCGAGGGTATGCGTTAGGGGTTACGTTGGGATGGAGGGAGGGTGGCTTTTCGGGTTTCGTTGGTTCGGTCATTAAATGCTCGCCTCTGGCCATAATGAGCGAGCGTCGTCACCTTTGAGTTTGGGTTCTGAGTCGCAGCCAGAGGCGCCTGGGCCATGTTTTGAGAATAAATGTTGACTCGTCTTTGTTTTTGTCCAAAGCGGTGTCAAAACGTAAAACAATAATTTAAACTTTTGCCGTAATCTGTGAAATCAATTCTCATCTGACACTCGTGGAACGATGGCCAAGTTTCGTAATTCCTTCCTAGCCCCCCTCTCTCTATCTTTCTGTCTGTTCACCCAGCGAAATATGTTCAGGTTTCCCTCGCTTTGTGCGGTAGTAGATGGAGCGCCACGGCGGTGAGACGTGAACTACCTCGCCTGGTATGCAGGAGGCCATGGGTTCGATCTAGAATCTGGCTCCTGTATATATTGAATGTGTAGGTCTTTCTCCTCGTGGTCGCGTGGATTTTTCTCTGGTTCATCGGGCATTTCGAGGATTTGGCTGCTATACATTTCCACACGATAAGCCACTTTGTTGAGCTAT
The DNA here is from genome assembly GCF_015708825.2 of Lethenteron reissneri. Taxonomy (NCBI): domain Eukaryota; kingdom Metazoa; phylum Chordata; class Hyperoartia; order Petromyzontiformes; family Petromyzontidae; genus Lethenteron; species Lethenteron reissneri. Next base: position 20,780,279 of record NC_083802.1, read on the forward strand.
CATTTGTGGCCAGGTCGCTTCTGAAAAAAGAGTTATATAGCTCAGTGGGCCTTTCCTGTTTAAAAGGAAAATCGTTTATAGTTTAGATTTATAGATGCGTTCCAAGAAAAAGGTGCACACAGCAAAAACGGCGTAGCGTGGACCTCACAGTCACCCAACCACAGGGCACCGCACGAGACAGCTGCATGCCGAGTAGCGCACACAGTACACAAACACAATGTTGTTCAATATCCGACCGCATATAGCAAACCGCATATACCGAACTTTGGGTAATCGCACACACACCGAACCCGAGGGAAACGTGTTCATGCGGCTAGCCTGCGATCGGTAGGTCACGTGCGGTGCATTGGGTAAAGCCTGGATGCTCCGACCACGACCTCTGGCCAGAGTGGAAGAGTAGGCCAAATAGCTTCTCGAGCAGTGTTTTACACTAATTTTCAGAGAGGGGAAGGGGGGCACTTTCGCCGATAAGACATCATCACTGTGAGGGCCGCCACACCATTTGAAATCATTGGGTTTGACACAGCACGATGGGGAGGGAGAGGGGGGGTTCACCATCTGTGTATTGTGGGGGGGGGGGGGTAGGGGCCGCACTTCAGCGGCCGCACTCAAGGCCACCAGTGACCACCAGTGGCCGCTGCTCGCGACGGGGGCCTCCAAGTGGGGGGCAGTGCTCGGGCGAGCCCCCCCCCCACCACCCCCGCCCTATCTCCTGACCGCGGAACCGGCGACTCCTTCTTGTGCGGATGCTCGCTCTCGTGCGAGCAGGAAATTGCAGGGCTGCGCCTTTGTCCTTCGCGTTCTGCCAAAATACCGCAAGGAGTGCGTTTGTTGCTTTCTAGCAAATGTTAGCGGGGGGAGGAGGGGAGGAGGGGAGGGGGGTGGACTGCGCGCGCAGTGTAAAATAGCCATACTTCGCCGCGTTAAACGCGACGTTTGATGAATTGGTTTTGGCTACAAACCTCGCGAGCGAGCACGGGTAAAAGGGGGGTAATGCATTCCAGGCATGGGACCGTGCGCTTGTCGGTAATAGTTTCAACAGTTCGTTTGTTGTGAAATAAAATAAAGAAGCCTGCCCTTCGTTTTAAGAACATCTATCAGCGTACCGATAATGTGGAAAAGACGGCTATTGTCAATGCGCATAGGGAGGAGAGGGGGGGGGGGCATTGTTTTGGCTGGCGCTAATCGCCAGGTAAGGGCTCCACTGAGCTGTACAGCTCTGTTTTTACAAGCGACCTGGCTATCACAAATGATAGCTCAACGAAGTGGCTTATCGCATGGAAATGGATAGCAGCCAAATACTCTAAACGCGTGATGTTGACCTGGAGAAAAGTTCACGTGACCACGGGGAGAGAAAATAAGCAAACTCCAAATACAACAGCAGGCGTCAGGGTTGGGATCGAACCCACGACCTCCTGCACACCAGGCGAGGTAGTTAACATCTCCTAGCCACCGTGATGATGATGATGATGGTGCGTTGTGTTCACTTCTCTCTTGGTCCGGGTTTAGCACTGGCTGCGGCTTCGGCAGCAACTCGGTGGATGTCATGCAATGGTTCGTCCACCCGTAGTTGAGGACTCGGTCCAGTCGACTGGCGGTTTCGTCTCGTCCGCATAATGTAAGTCACAACCAAAGACGAAGATTCCCCCTCGTATAGTCTCAACAGACTGTCGGGGCAAGTGCTGTTAGCGAGCAGCACCTATGAAGGCCGAAACTGCACACGGGGGTGGGGGGGGGGGCAGCACCACGTCCGACCGTCTTTGTCTACCTAGTTGGCGATATTCACACACCGCACCAGGTACTAATTTTAGGATGAGTTGACCTAGGGGAGGCCCAGGACCGGTTCACAACCACCACTGAAGGTCACACCAATTATATTTATGCTTCTTCTCTCGCAAGGGCTCCACGGTGGAATCCCCCTCGCTATCGTTAACTTTTTTCCAAGTTCTGAAAAACCATGCTCTAACGTGTTAACTCTCACACGGTATAGTCAACATGTCACTGGGGCTGTGTGTTGCTGGCCGCTCGGCGTTGTGCTCAGTAATTGCTTCGTTGTGTTGCCTCCAAAGAGAGATGCGCCCTCGAGTGAACGCGGCGCGCTGTTAAACAGAGGGCATTGGCTCGCCGCGCAAGTTAAGGCTTGGGCTCTCTGCCGTGCGCATCCGTCTCTGCTGCTGATGCTGCTGCTGCTGATGCGCACAGCAGCATCAGCAGCAGAGACGGACGGTTGGTTGGGACAAGCCAGAGGGAGGCGAAGCTGATAACTCCGAACGGCCCGAATGGCCCGTCGTTACGATCATTGCAAACGCCTGTGCGACCCTCACCACGCTTAGCTTGAGGGCTGCCCTGCTGCCACTGTGCAGTTGCGGCGTGCGGATGGTATTGCTGGAAAGACAGCCGAGCCTTTTGATGTGGTTTTGTTGTTGTTGTTGTTGCAGCAGCGTTGATGGTTGGTGGTAAGAACAATAATTTCAACTTGGAACCGCAGCCGCACAGGATTCGCTCGCTCTCGGAGACAGGGCTGGAACGACTCAGAGGCGCCAGGAGGAGCAACCACAGACAAGCGGGAAGGCAATCAGCCATGCGCTGAGTCTGCGCCAACAATTTCCTGAGCTCTGCGGTCCTCTGTATATGTTAAATACGTATATTGAACTTTTTTTGCATCGTACGTAGGAAACTGCGCTAATCAGAGGTGCGGGGTGAGGACAACAAACTCAACACAAAAAGCAGCTCTACAGAAATTAGGTTTCAATCTACATGATGTAAAAGTGCATAGCTCATACGGCTTCCTAATATCCGAAGGGAGAGCGTTCCAGACGGCCACAAAAGCGCGTCTGAAAGTGCGCCACGCGGTGACCGCCGTCTTTGTTCGACGGCTAGCAGCCAAAAGCCGCCGCTGCTGCGAGGATGAGCGGAGTTCGCCTGATTGATGGTTCATGCTCCTCGACGAGAAGTGTTAGCGGCAAATTCGTGAGAATTTTCACGTGGGAGAAAACCGGTCAGAGGATGGCTGAGAGGTGGCAGACGCGGCTTGATGTAGGAGGCCTTCATCCAGCAGTGGATTAAACAGGACAGGTAGTAATGATGACAATGATGATGTTGTTGTTCACCTCCCCACTGTCTAACGTGGAAGAGGAAGGAGGAGGTGTTTGTTTTGGAGCAGGTTTGTGTGTCGGTGGTGGCAGGGTGTGGTTGTACGGCGTTTCTAAAAACGGGTCCACTCAAATAGCAGGATGCGTATGCCGCGGAAAGCTCTTTCCGTCCGACAGGAGACCATTCTCCTAAAGTGTAACATGCAGGATGCTTTCTCAACCAATATTATCCATACGAGAGGGGATTTGGGTTAGATCGCGTGAATATAAATGCGTCGTTAAACCCGCCACCACCCGACACGTCCAATTAGTAAGGTTTGTCACTTAAACAGAACATGGGAATTCCAGAACATCTACATTTCGGGTACTCGAATTCGAATGCTCGAATTGTAGATGTTTTGGGATTTTTTTTCCAACATACCGGTGTGCTGAACTAGTAATACATTGTACATTTTAATTTTAATTGTATTTAATTGTATTATCTTTTATTTGTATGTTGTTTTCTATCTACGTGACTTTACCGAAAGAACCAAGAATATGAATTCCTGCAGTCACAAAAGTTTTAAGTAAATATTTAACCGCCTCTTTGGGGAGGGTTTCCACATAACCAGAAGAATTCCCTCATTAAAACACTACACCATAGAGCTCAATGTATCTCTGACCATGAACACCTGACCAGTGAATTCAAACACGTACACCAGGCTCTCAAAGCGAATGGATATTCTGACTACACAATCTGCAAAGCCATCACCCCAACTGTGAGGAAGGAGCCATCTGAAGATCCAATCAAAACCATCACCTTGTCTTACATAGCAGGGATAACCAAAAATATTTCCAAAATCTTGAACAAACACAAAATCCAGGTCCGATATAACACAATGCATACAATTCGTGATCTGATCCCATCTATGAAGGACAATATTCCTGACATGCAATATCCTGGCGTCTACAAACTAAGCTGTATCTGCGGCAGCAGTTACATTGGGGAAACTAAGCGACATGTCTCGGACCGTGTTTGTGAACACAAGGAAGATCTGAAACAATGCAGGACCAATACTTCTACCGTAGCTGATCATTACTTTAATGCGGCTGGCTCACATGAATTTGTTTTTATATCTACGTGACTTTACCGAAAGAACCAAGAAAATTGTGTGGGTTTTACTCTCCAACACACTGGTGTGCTGAACTAGTACCGAATTGTAAATATTGTGGGTTTTACTCTCCAACAAACCAGTGTGCTGAACTAGTAACGAATTGGCCACATCTTCTACGACAGTCAAACCCAGACTTCTCACTTTTTTTCTCCCGCTCGGTGTGGGTGTTTTTTATTCTGCTGTTTGCACAAACACGGATACAGCCACACCGTGGGTCGATGTAGGCCTGCGGACCTTAAATAGTCGATGGATAAGTTATGTATGTCGCTCCCCTTCACGCTTACAACTTAGTTTAGTGCACGGAATCATTGCGAAAAATTGGCACATCCAAAGGTAGCAACAGGGACATCTTTAGTGGTATATAAAATTATATATATACAGGGTGCTTAAAAAAATTACACTTCCGAGAATTTGCAACAATACCACGAGAAATATGCCTCCGGGCTCTGGAGACCACCTGGAGAAGATTCAAGGCATGTGTTATCAATGATGGCGAAGAAGTGGAGACTCTTTGACTCTTTGAAGCTATTAACATTTACATTTGTTATCATGTTACATTGTTGTATCCGTTATTTCCCCATTAAAAACGATAGACCCATATAAGTGTTACAATTGTTTGAAGCACCATGTATATATTTACACGGCTAATACGAGTGATTAATCTCGTACATCACCCACTCTAATTGGCCTCTGAAGGAAATTGGAAGCGTCAAGGTCGTGCCACCTCAGCTGGGACTGACAAGTTAGATATCTGATCTGGACTCATGGACCGCATCACAACAGAATGTATTCAGAATGAGAATATTTATTTTAGGCTGGAGGAAGAATCCGATGAGCTATGAAGTTATCTTTCGCAGATGTCCAGTAAGCTTTATTATGGGTTGCGTTATTGCTCAACCATCGCTCAGTGGGAGGTCGCCCATTCTCCTCTGCTGTGCCCATTGTCAGAACCCCCCACTCCTTCCCCCAGACATCTGTGCTGTCGACTCCCTGCTCCTACTCAAGTCCAGGCTCAAGGCGGTGGCGAGATGTTAACTCCCTCGCCTAGTATGCAGGAGGTTTTGGGTTCGATCCCAACCCTGACGCCTGCTGCATATTTGTAGTTTGCGTGTCTCTCTCTCTCTGGTCACGTGAAAATTTCTCCAGGTCCTCCGGTTTTTCCCCTCCACATTTAGAATCAACAATGACGCGTTTAGAGTATTTGGCAGATGTAAATTTCCACGCGATAATAAGACACTTCGTTGAGCTATCATTGGTCATAGCCAGGTCGCTTCTGAAAAAGAGCTTACATAGCTCAGTGGGCCTTACCTGGTAAAATAAAAACAGTTGAAAGTTGAGTTGTTATAGTTTAAGATGCTCCTCCTATTCTCTATTATCTGCCTGCTTGCCTCTTTCTCAAAGAAATGCGTTAAGACGCAGTCGCAATTAGACGCTGTATAGATCTATATTGAGTTGTACAGGGTGCCCCCCCCCCAATTGATCGAACCTGAGCGTTTTAATTTTCCCTTTGTATATTCATTTCTGATTTCAAATAAACTTCACTTGCAAAAATATTAAGTTTTAGATTAAATGGAGGGGGGGGGGGGGTCATAAGACATCTGGACCACCCTGTACAACAGTTCTGTGTATTGCAGAATTGGGTTTCTTCAGGCATGTGCATCAATTACAGGGTGCGGTATAATTAAGAAAATATGCATTAAAAACACTAATAAAAATCTAAACAAACTGCAAGGGCTTGTTTTGTCTTTCCAAAATGCCCAACTTATAAAAACGTGCTTCCATGAACACATTTGTAATGAAATATAATGCGATATAACAACCGTTGTAATATGCGATTCGGTATAATAGAACGCGATTTTAAATGCCATACACACAAAATTAATCTTTGAAAAGCAGCTCTGCAATTGGCTAGTGCCGATCTCTGCCCCCCTCCTCCTGTGCCCCCCACCTCCCCCATCTTCGCCTCCCCCACAACCCAGCAAGCGACGTCCCCAGCGCGGAGATGCGGGTAGCTCCGCGCTGGGGACGTCGCCTCCTCCTCCCTCCCTCCTCCGCGACGGGGCGACTCTTCCATTGGACAGACCAACGGACAGACGTCCCCAGCGCGGAGCTGCGGGTAGCTCCGGAGTTTGCGGGGGAGAGGGGGGTAGCTCCGCGCTGGGGACGTCTGTCCGTTGGTCTGGCCAATAGAAGAGTCCTGGAGGGGAGGGGCGGAGGAGGAGGGGGCGGAGCAACCAGAGCTCATCGACAGGACGCGCGGAAGAATCCTCGGGGTGAGCGCTTTACCGTATTGGCTTTACCGTATTGGCGGGAGGGACGACGCGACTCTGCGCGCACACAAGACACGGACGGCGGGTGCCGCTTGAACGCCGCGATTGAAAACTCCTAAATGTTTGTGCCGTCGACGTGTGAAAGAACGATGACGATTCTTCAGAGCGCACTCGTTGGCGCGCTTTAGGCCGAAGCCTTACGCGTTTCCTGATTTGGCTGCGGCCGAGGGCTCGAGGGGATCCTTGGGTAGCGATCGGGAACGCGACCCCGTCCGTGGATGCGAAGCCGTCAACCCCTTTGGGGCCGTCCATAAATGACGTCACGCGATTTTGGGCGATTTTTTACCTCCCCCCTCTCTCCCTCTCTCGTCACACGGCGTCAGAAATGTCTGACCCCCCCCTCTCTAGGTGCGTGACGTCATTTATGATCGGCCCCTTATCACGGACCAATTCAGATCTTATTTCTAGATTTGAAGCTTTCGTGACTGCAAGGATTCATATTCTTAGGTTTTTTCGGTAAAGTCACGTAAGTAAAACATCACAATTAATAAAAATAAAACAAATCACGACGTTTCGGAGGCCTCCGAAACGTCGTGATTTTTGTTTTATTTAATTTTTTATTAATTTTGATGTTTTACCTACGTGACTTTACCGAAAAAACCTAAGAATATCAGATCTTATTGGTCACCCTCGTGCCCTTGTATATACAAAAAAAAGTTTCATCACAAGGGAGAAACACAAATAGGTATTAAAAAAAACACATTTGCCGGTATTGAAACGGCTGTAACACCGTATGGACCTGAAAACTAGAATTCCCTGTAAAAGAATACGGGGTAAAACGTGTGGGTTGGCAAGTATTTATTTAAATTATATTTAATTAGATCGGAGCTCGTTGTGGTCGCGGTTGCGAGTGTAAATTAGCGACTTTGATTTGAAGGAGTTTCTCATGTTTGCGTCTCGATGTGTCTCGCACGTGCGGCCTTGATAGCAACAGTGGTTAGGGGCCGTCCCTAAATGACGTCACGTGATTTTGGACGATTTTTGACCCCCCCCCCTCGTCACACGGCGTCACAAAAAGTCAGACCCCCCCCTCATATATGACGTCACAAAGCTCTGCCCCCCCCCCCAAATAAAACACGCTTCAAATCGCTTTAAACTATTGTCGTTGTAGTGCGTATTTAATGTGGCGCTGCACTCTGACGTTGTAGGAGAAAACATTAAAAAGTCGATTTAATTAAGTAGAACGTGTTGTCTATATTTATTTAAAGTTGCGCATTTTGATGTGGCGTCACATTTCTCACCCCCCCCCCCTCGTCACACATCGTCACAAATGTCTGATCCCCACCCCTAGCTGCGTGACGTCATTTATGGACGGCCCCTCGCACGTGCGGTCGTTCTGTCTTGTACCGGCCCTCTGTGTGTAAGCGGTCTTGATAGCAACAGTGGTTAGCAGAACGGCGCTATTTAACATTGATTCCACGCCACGGCTGACATCAATCGTGAATGATATCTGATCTGGTTATGCACCCCCCCCCCCTTACCGCTCCTCCCCTTATATAACCTTCCTGACCAGCGTGGTGAAATGTTATTAAGATTATAATCTGGCTGCTATAAAGTTACACGTGATAAGCCGCTTCGCTGAGCTATCATTTGTGGCCAGGTCGCCTCAGAAAAAGAAGCTAATATTGGGGCTTTAACTGGTGAAAAATATAAAGTTAATACTTTTTTTAGTTGTTTGCTTACCTTTCGTATACTTTGCACGCGTGTCGTGTATTTGTATTGTAACTTTCTGACCCGCCCCTACTCGAAGTCTGATAAAGAGCTTTGCAGCACATCGGATTTATTCAGTATAAATATGCAGATGAAGGGTGGTCAAAACAGCCCCCAAGACCAACAGTGTGGGAAGACAATAATCAAGCAATGGATTTTCCAAGGGCTGACTCGTGTTACGCTTATTGAGATATATTTTGAATTAAGGTTTATTCAGATTTAGCACTCTGAATACTTAAAATATAGAGACAGTTATCATCAAGATAGAGACAGTTTTTTTTATCTTGTGTATTCAATCACCATTAACTTAATGAAATGCATCAATGTAAAATCATTGTCAATTATATACCATTACCCTGCTTTTATGTACTGGCCATTGCTGCTTAGCGGTAGAAAATGTCATTAAATTGCATGCTTTATGGATGTTGACACTTAAAACGCGGCTTTTCCTCGTCTAAACTGCAGCGGCACATGCTGAAGATAATTAAGGAGTGTTAGGAATACTTGCTTGTAATTGGAAACATAACAATAACGTGCACTTTCCTCCGCGCGCTCATTGCTGAGCACCGACAAAGGTTCTCCAGGTTGCACAGTTTACACTGCTTTCAACTCGCCACGACTCTTTCTGGTGTGGTGACCTTTAAAACAAATTGTTTTGAGTCTCAATTGCGCGGAGCATCTGCTGCCACTCCTTTTATTTAATTTCGAGAACGCGGGGGGGGGCGGGGGGTCAAGCGGCTTTTCATTAACGAGTCCATTTGTTTCAACGTTTTTTTCTCTCCTGGAAACTCAAACATCCTTTGACCCTTTATTGCAGACTTGGTGCCACTCGCTGGGAATCATCCGATCCCGGCTCTCTTTTTTTTCTACCTTTAAAGAGCGGAATGACAAACTGCCAGAGCCCAGGAACGGCCTCTTTTGGAGAGATAATGGGAAAATGTCACATCGCGTGAGGCTCAAGGTGTGCGCGTGCCTGGGGTCTGCAAGGCGCACGTGATCCTCGTTGAGCACGGGGCCTGGAGATAGAGTAACTGCCGTTAATTTATGACGCGGCGGTGCCCTTTGCTTCCTGTTTCTGCCATCTGTTGTCCTTCAGCAGTGAATTTAATGAACTTGAGTCTTTTATATATATATATTTCTCTCTTAGAAGGAAACTTGTCATCTAGGGGGCCTCTAAATTATTAACATTCACCCTTCCAGCGCTGACTGTGCGCCTTGCGCGACGATACAAATGTTGCCTTTTAAAGGCTTTTGACAGATTCTCATAACGAAGGCCAAGATAAAGAAAAATCAATCCACGAAGTCCGTTCACATTTCACGTTGGTATTGATGACACATTAATAACAATTGGCATGCATTCTTCCAGCCATTTGCAAAGTCCCGTGCGTTTCCCTTGCCGGTTAAATATAGGGGTGCGCAATCTGATGTGCGCTTTATTTATTATATAACAAGATGCAGCATATGAGTAGTGAGTTTCCACGTCGGAAGGGGAAGCGTGCCATGGGCGTTGATTCAGACGCGTTCCCAGGCATTCGTAGCGTCAGATGCCAAGACGCAGTTGGTGATCGCCCATATGCTTCAGTCCGTAACATTGATCGCTGCGGCCGAGGGTACGACATTTAACTTCGCCCGGCGACAGAGCAATCTTTCCACCCGTCCCTAGCGAGCACAGGGCGTCCTCGGGATGCGTTTGACATTTTTCTGACGAAAAATAAGAGCCAGACGTGCCAGCTGTGGGCAGGCCGCCGGTCCGTGCCTATTGTCCACGAAATAATTTTTTTTAAAACAAAAATGTGGTAAAAAAAACAAATAGATGATATAGCTTTGTTTTTGTACTATTATCATCAGCTCAGTTTGTTTTCTTTACAACTTGTTTTGTTTTAATTGGTTCAAATTTACACTGCGTCTCATTTGTGATATTTAAATGTCACAAATGGCGATGTTTGCAGTTAATTTTTTTTGAATGATTTTGACACGTAATGGGTGGAACAGTGGTTGGTGCACCGTGCTATAAACCCGGTAAAAGGTGAGTTCCATTGCCAGCCTTGGCTAACATCAGTGGCGAGTTGATATCTGAACAAGTCCTAAGGGCACCCACTCTACCTACCCAGATTAACGAGCGCAGTGATATATGTTCAAATAATTCCCCATACAGCAATTAATCAAATTGTTTTTGCTTGTTTCATTCTGTACCCAAAGTTAACCGACTTTTGGCCTTGTGTGTTGAAACCTATCCCCTTTCGCACAGATGCTGAGGACCCTAAATCACCCAGGGGTAAAGTGTGCCTTTGTCTCTCTTCGGATCGCACACCGACGCGCTTTCTACCTCCCGTGGTGTTTCGAACGTTTATGGTGCATTTTATACACAGCTCACTTGGGCTGTGTGTTTCACACGCGTCGGTGGAGGTCATAGATTTATTACGGGCTGTTGCACTGAGCTGTGCGATAAGCTTTCCCCTCAAAACGTCTTCTCTGTTAGTCCTTTTTTTTTTACTATAGCAGAGACGCACAGCAGACCGCAACAGAAATTTTTGGGTGTTTTTTTTTGCATCTTAAAGGCTTCATCCTGTCTTGCCGATGTTTTTTTGTTCATTTGGTCTGCCGTTGTTCTGCTGTTTGCGCAAAAGAATGAGCAGGGGCACGGGTCGAAGGATGTGACATTGCCACGAGACGATGCCATTGAGATAGCACGACTTTGAAGACACGCTCTGCTTATAAACTTACCACCCCGCCAGGAACTGACCAGAAGTGATTCGGATATGTTATGAGCAACATTAGGAATTTACGTGTGCGGCAAAATAAAATTCAAGCGTAGAAGAAAGCGTTATTTTCAACGGCTTAAACAATCCGTGACCGAAACTACTCATCGTGACTCTTTTTGTTTTTTTGCAACTCCTTGTCAGTCTACTGTTGGATGAAGGCCTCCTTATGCCATGTCAGCAATGGAGGTTATTAATCATTCATCGCACGGGTTAGTGAAGGGGGAATTGAATCTCGATACTTTTTTTTTCGGAAGTTTGCATTGGTATATTTGACCAATTCCATGAATGAGTTTTTAGTTTCATATGGGGAGTAAACCAAGAACTTGAAGAAACCCAGCAGGAATATAAAGGGGGTGATAGCACTACCAACTGGACACCGAACAGCCCTCTGGCTTCTTCTTAGATTATTTAATTGTTTTATTTTTTATTATTTTATTATTTCCCTTTCTACTCGACTTTACCGAAAGAACCAGGAAGATGAATCCCTGCAGTCACGAAAGCTTTACATCGAAATTTAGCCCTCTGGCTTTTTGAAGAGGAAGACCCAGGTTGGTTTAGATATGACCCAGTGTTGATGTTAGCCACGGACGTGAATCGAACTCGGGTTTGATTGGTTCATAGGTCAGTGCGCTAACCACTCCACCACCGCTCCATTCTAAAAACGCTGACGCACAAATGGCTCGGCTGTTATTCTACTGCAACTCACATCCTCCCGCAATGATTTAGCCGCATGCTTCGTTTTATTTCATGTGTGTTGTGGTGCAAGAGCTACGCGTGGTGGTGCAAGAAAATACGCTCTCGGTATCTGCGTTCCCACCGTGGGAGCCTTGCGTGTGCTCTTTGCACTCTGCACGACGCTGCAGGTTCGTTGAACGTGGCGCTGGGTTTGGTTCGAACCTGTTTCCCATCTGACGGAAGTGCACATGTCGGCCTTGTACCGAGCCGCACGATGCTCCTCATGCCACATGTTTCTCTCCTGGAGGAAGAGAAACATACGTCTTGGCGTGTTGAGCATTCGCAGTGCAGGAGTGGGAAAACATGGGCCATGTTTTGATTTTGAGGGTTTTTTTGCCAATGTATAGTCTCGGGTTTTTCGATGGCAATGGGATTTCGTGCTCCCGAAGGAAAAACAAACTTTTTTTTGTTTCTCAACATAAAGAAAATGTACGCACACTTTTACACATATCAATCAGGAAACATATGGAGACAGTTTTATTTGCAACGCGTTGAAGTGAGGAAATTTTTTCTAAGCAAAATGCTCCTTTTTTGATGTGGCGAGTAGTGACACCAAAAAGAGTTCCAAAATTCAAGATAAATTACGTAGGCGGTTTCCAATGTTTGCCTTCAGGCAAAGATATTTTCTTTGCAATAATATCCTGAACTAATTGCTTAATGTGGCTTTCCAAGTCGAATAATGTCAATTTGTTGCACACAGGGGCTTTTTGTGCAAAACAAAACAGCTATATTTTCTAAAGCCCTTTTAGTACAGGCCGGATTGACTGGCAGGTGTGCCAGTTCTCTGTTTCGCTGCAGAGTAAAACAAAGACAAACGTGGACACTACAAAGATAGAGGTCCCCTTATAGCTGCCCAGGCTGTTGGGGAAAGTGCAGGGCAGCACAATGGTGTGGCTAGCACTACGCCCGGGCCACCTTTGTCTAACCGCTGACAATGTTCACACACACACCAGGTACTCATTTAATGCTGAACCAACTTAGGGGAGGCCCCACGACAGGTTCAGACACCACTTT
>NC_083802.1:20793575-20798575 GCF_015708825.2 Lethenteron reissneri
ACCTGCCACCTTCTCCTGCTCACCTGCCTCCTCACGGCTGCTGGATTTCCCGTCGGAGCTTTGTCTGTCAGCGAAGTCGAGGCCGCCACTCGAGTGCAGCACTGCAGTAGCGGCGTTGTTCAGCCAGCGACGCACGCGCACAAAATACAAATATCCCCGTGTGCCCTGCAATAGACTGTCGGGGCAAATGCTGCTAGCGAGCACCTCCGAATGCCGGCACGGCACACGAGGTGGTGGGTGGCCAACACGATGAGGCTGAGTCGACCTAGGGGAGGCCCAGGTACCCTGATCAGATACTCGTCACTGGTGGTGGCCGTGAGCGGGAATCGAACTCGTGTCGCCGGATTCGCACCGCACGCGCGCGCACGCGTGAGGAGCTAAGTGTCAAAGGTGCGCCGAGTTCCCGCCCCCCTCCCCCATTGATGGCACTTGAGGCCTCTCTCGACCTTTCCCAACTGCCCCCCCCCCCCCTCGTCTTGGGAGCTCCGCTGCCCCGGTCTCTGGCTGCCCTTCGTCCACCTGCGCTCTCCCTTCTAATGTTCCCGGCCGTGCGCCTTTTAAAAATGTGGACCAATCAGGATGGAGCACCGTATGCTGGTCAGGGGGCGCTCCCGAGCGGACAGCTGATCAGTGGAACCGAAGCCGCCAGGTTCCAAACCGCGGCGCTGTTGAGATTCGCTGCGTGCGAGCGCGGGATCGGGAGCGAGTGCGGCTTGGGCTGCCAACCACGATGGCAGCGCGGACTCGCGGGCAGCGCTGCAGAGCCGCGCGTGGAGGCGTCCGCCCCTGGTGCCGATTGTCGCGGTTTCCTCGTCTGTTTGCAGTGTTAATACCCCTCGTCCCCGTCCTCCTCACCTTGCACGCCCCTCCTCCCCCTCGCCCCCCCAGGGCGGCCTCGTCGGTGTTCACGGCGCTGGCGAACTGCCAGGACGCGGTGGAGGTGACGAGCGAGGAGCACCTCATCCAGGTGAGCGCCGCTGCTGCGCCGCTGCTGCGCCCTGTGCGTGGGTAGGGAGCGGGAGTGCAGTGACTATCGTACTGAGCTGCACACCTGGTGAGACGAGTTCAACTCCCGCTCGCAGCCTCCATCGATGACGAGTATCTGAACCGCTCCTGGCCAACCCCTAGGTCGACTCGTCCTTAAACGAGGACCTGGTGCGGTGTGTAAACATCAGCACTGGGAAGACAAATGCGGCCAGGGGCGTGGGGCTGGCGAAACAACCCGCTTTTGGCTGTTTCGGCCTCGGTAGGTGGCTCGCCAGCAGCGATTTTCTCGAGAGTCTGTGAAAGGACACACTGGGATCTGTGCGTGCGTGTGTGCGTGCGTGTGTGCGTGCAGTACGTGAACCCGGCGTTTGAGCGCATGATGGGCTACAGGAGCGGGGAGCTCGTGGGCCGCGAGCTCACAGAGCTGCCCAAGAGCGACAGAAACCGCGCGGATCTCCTCGACACCATCACCTCCCGCATCAAGAAGGGCAAAGCAAGGAGCGCGCACACACGCGCACAGCGACACACGCACAGCGACAACAGCCACCGGCCACCATTGCGTGGCGGTGACGTCACCACGGCGCTTGTGCCAGGCTAGGTGCTTTTTGAGGCCACGTGAAGTTTCGAAAGCTCGTGTTAGGCAGGAGGTCACGGGACAGACCCAGTTGCCATGAGTTGACTGTTTAAGATGACTGACTAGCAGTGGCATCACCTGTGGTCCCTCCATTGTGAGTGTCGCTCCTCCGCCCTCCGCTGTTATTGGATGGCGCCTGTTTCCAACTACCCAGTAGCGTCCTTCACGAGCCGCCTCCACGGAGGCCGGACTTGACACCGCTAATACCGGTCATCGGCAAGTCCACTCAGCTCCGCATCCTCCTGTACCGCATGACTCTATCTCATCTGTAGCCCGTGGCGTGCCCGTTTAGCCCCCTCTATCTGGCCAAACAGAAGCTACTTAGCCATGCAGTGGCTGTGCATGCGGGTTACATGACCCAGCCAACGCAGCGTGTATGTGTGCGTTGTGTGTGCGTGCGTGGCGTGTACACACCTAGGAGTGGCAGGGCATCTACTACGCGAGGCGTAAGAACGGCGACACGGTCAAGCAACAAGCGAAGATCATCCCGGGTCACGGGGCAGGGCGGGTAGGACGCGCGCACGCGCACGCACGCACGCGCACGCAACGCACGCGCACGCACGCACGCACGCGCACGCACGCACGCACGCGCACGCACGCACACCCGTCGTGCCAATGGACTCTCGTGCGCGCGTGCAGCCCCTCTGAACTGGCCCGTGTCTCCTCCGCAGGAAGATCCGTCACTACGTGGCGATAAAGCGTCCGTGCGGGGACAAGCGCAAGCAGGTACCACTCGGGGGGGGGGGGGGGGGTGGGGGGGCGATCTCGAAGGGCGTGAGGGTAACGCGAGCGGGAGTGACGCGTGTGTGTACGTGAGTACGTGTGTGTATGCCCGTTTGTCAGTTGACTCGGCCTTAAATGAGTATCTGGTGATGTTTACACGCAACACCAAGCAGCACCAGACACCACTGTGTGTAAACATCTCCAGGGGCAGTTCTGGTCGTAGTGTGCCGGCCTTCGTAGGTGCCGCTCGTTTACAGCACTTGCCCTGAAAGCCCGTGTGGGCCATGTGGGGGACCTTTGTCTTTGTGCCTGTCCGTGTTTGACTGTGGATGTCGGGTGACGGCCGCAGGGGGCGAGCGACACGGGGAGAGACGAGCGACTCCCAGGGGATGCAGGTGAGAAGCGCGGCACGGGTCGGGGTACACACATACAGGTACACACGCACAGGTACACACGCACAGGTACACACGCACAGGTACACACGCACAGCTACACACGCACAGGTACACACGCACAGGTACACACGCACAGGTACACACGCACAGGTACACACGCACAGGTACACACGCACAGGTACACACGCACAGCTACACACGCACAGCTACACACGCACAGGTACACACGCACAGCTACACACGCACAGGTACACACGCACAGGTACACACACACAGGTACACACATAAAGACAAACATCCTCCCTATAGCCTAAACAGACTGGTGGGGCAAGTGCTGTTCGTGAGTGCCTCTGAGGACTGGCAACGGCACACGAGGGGGTGGGTGGCTATAACCACGCCCGGCCGCCTTTGTCTCCAGTGGCGATGTTTACACTTCGCAACATATACTAATTTGAGTCTGCGTCGGCCTAGAGGAGACCCTGAACCGGTTCATATGATCATCACTGGTGTTGGCCGTGAGCAAGAATCGAATTCTGGTCGCCGGGTTCGTAGCGCAGCTCACTAGCCACTGTGCCACCACTCCCCATGCACACGTGTCCACAGGCACACAGACACGTCTACAAAGACACGTGGACACAGATCCACGCACGGGCCCCTCGCCCTCCCCCCCGTGCGTGCTGCTGCTGCTCGTGATGAATCTGTAAGCGCTGCTTCCTTCTAAGAAGGAAATCGGCTCTTGGAAGAGGAACGTAAACGTGAGCGCAGAGCTCCCAGGGGCCGCCACCTCCCCAACCCCGCCCGCGAAAGCGGCATCTCACCGGGGTCAGCACGGAGACCAGGCGGGTCACGGTCAATCCAGAGGTCATGCTCAAATTTTAACAACTCACAGGGGCTAGAGCTCACCACAGCACTCGCGCACATGCGCTGTGACGACGCACGCGCCTCTCTCGCCCCGCAGAGCCCCACTCCCAGCGGCACAAGGAGCGCAGGACGGGCTCCTTGGACATCCGCTCGGTGACCTCCCGCGGCAGCGACGGTGACAGCCACGCTCGCCCTCCATCCCCTCCCTTTCCTCCACCCCCCTCGCTCCCACCCTGCCAGCCTCGTCCCTGTCTGCTGGCTTTCCTGCCCTGATACCACACCCCCCACCCCCACCCCACCTCCCCCAACACACACACACACGCTCATGCCACGGTGCCTCCAAAACCACACACCCCCGTACCCTCAATCCCTCATGCCCCCCAGAGCCACATACCCCCCCCACCACACACACAGCCCCCCCCCCAATGCCCATTGTTCCCATAGGAGATGGGGCTCTGTTTGTCAGGCTGTCTGCTGGGGGGGGGGCTGTCTGCTGGGGGGGGGGGGGCAGTCTACTGAAAAGGTGGGGGGGGGGGGGCTGCCAGGCAAGGGTCTGGGCACGGCCCCGCTCCTTCCCTCTTCCTCCCTGTCTCAGACAATGCCTCGACCCGGGGGATGGCTGTCGCCACTGTTTACAGCGAGCGTGCGCTTGTGCAACCGTGTGTCTGCGTGCGTGTGTAACCGTGTGCGTGTGTGCGTGTGTAACCGTGTGTCTGTGTGCGTGTCTAACCGTGTGTCTGTGTGCGTGTGTAACCGTGTGTCTGTGTGCGTGTGTAACCGTGTGTGTGCGTGTGTAACTGTGTGTCTGTGTGCGTATGCAACTGTGTGCGTGTGTAACCGTGTGTCTGTGTGCGTGTGTAACCGTGTGTCTGTGTGCGTATGCAACTGTGTGCGTGTATAACTATGTATCTGTGCGTGTGTAGCTGTGTGTCGGTGTGCATGTGTAACTGTGTCGATGTGCGTTTGTAACTGTGTGTATGTGCGCGTGTGTAACTGTATCTACGTGCGTGTGTACTGTGTGTATGTACATGTGTGAAGCGGTATGTCTGTGTGCGAGTGTGACTGTGTGACGGTGTGCGTGCGTCGGGTCTTCTCGGCCATAGTTATGCCTTCCGTTCTCTATGCTTGAGAAACGTGGATCCCCAAAATAGAAATATTCAGGCTGGCCTGCCTACAATCCATCTTGGATTTAACCAGTCTGGATTGTTTGAAGAGCTCACAAATCCTTGAAAGATCTGGACACAGTCCCATCGGTGAGCTCCTCCAAGCAGACAATGCTGCATTGGCTGGGTCTTGTAGCCCGCATGCCCAGTCACCGCATGTCAAAACAGCTTTTGTTCGGCCGGATAGAGGGGGCTAAACGGGCGCAGCAAAGGCTAGAGAAGAGATGGAATCATATG
>NC_083802.1:20803575-20916075 GCF_015708825.2 Lethenteron reissneri
TCACTACTGTGGTGTCACTACTGTGGTGTCACTACTGTCACTACTGTGGTGTCACTACTGTGGTGTCACTACTGTGGTGTCACTATTGACACTACTGTGGTGTCACTACTGTGGTGTCACTACTGTGGTGTCACTACTATGGTGTCACTACTGTGGTGTCACTACTGTGGTGTCACTACTGTGGTGCCACTACTGTCACTACTGTGGTGTCACTACTGTGGTGTCACTACTGTGGTGTCACTACTGTCACTACTGTGGTGTCACTACTGTGGTGTCACTATTGACACTACTGTGGTGTCACTACTGTGGTGTCACTACTGTGGTGTCACTACTGTGGTGTCACTACTGTGGTGTCACTACTGTGGTGTCACTACTGTCACTACTGTGGTGTCACTATTGTGGTGTTACTACTGTGGTGTCACTACTGTGGTGTCACTACTGTGGTGTCACTACTGTGGTGCCACTACTGTCACTACTGTGGTGTCACTACTGTGGTGTCACTACTGTGGTGTCACTACTGTGGTGTCACTACTGTGGTGCCACTACTGTCACTACTGTGGTGTCACTACTGTGGTGTCACTACTGTGGTGTCACTACTGTCACTACTGTGGTGTCACTATTGTGGTGCCACTACTGTGGTGTCACTACTGTAGTGTCACTACTGTGGTGTCACTACTATGGTGTCACTACTGTGGTGTCACTACTGTCACTACTGTGGTGTCACTACTGTGGTGTCACTACTGTGGTGTCACTACTGTCACTACTGTGGTGTCACTACTGTGGTGTCACTACTGTGGTGCCACTACTGTGGTGTCACTACTGTGGTGCCACTACTGTCACTACTGTGGTGCCACTACTGTCACTACTGTCACTACTGTGGTGTCACTACTGTGGTGTCACTACTGTAGTGTCACTACTCTGGTGTCACTACTGTGGTGTCACTACTGTGGTGTCACTACTGTGGTGTCACTACTGTCACTACTGTGGTGTCACTACTGTGGTGTCACTACTGTGGTGCCACTACTGTGGTGTCACTACTGTGGTGTCACTACTGTAGTGTCACTACTGTCACTACTGTCACTACTGTGGTGTCACTACTGTGGTGTCACTACTGTGGTGCCACTACTGTGGTATCACTACTGTGGTGTCACTACTGTGGTGTCACTACTGTCACTACTGTGGTGTCACTACTGTGGTGTCACTACTGTGGTGTCACTACTGTGGTGCAGGACTGCGCAATTAAACACAACGCTGCAATTGGCCGCGATGGTGCCCCACGGGATTTACGCAAAGGCAGGAGGATTGGAGTAGCCTCCGTGCCCATCTCCTGCTTATGCACAACCGGGCCGCACACACGCGCGTGTGTGTGTGTGCGTGTCAATGTGTCTCACAAGGTCCTACAGAACACGCCTATTTCAACAGCACAAGCGTGTGTGTCCGCACCTGTACGTGTCTGTGTCCTTATGCATGTCCCCGTGAGCGTGTGTCCCCGTGAGGTGTGTCTGTACGTGTATGCGAATGCAGTGCGTCTTTGTTCGTATGTGTGCTTGTGCATGCACGCCAGGCCGCTCGTGTACCTGGGCCTCAAGGTGTTTGCGCGCTTCGGGGTTTGCGACTTCCTCGGCTGCTCGGAGGCGACGCTGCGCGCCTGGCTGTCCCTCATCGAGGCCAACTACCACTCGAGCAACTCGTACCACAACTCCACGCACGCCGCAGACGTGCTGCACGCCACCGCATACTTCCTGCGCAAAGAGCGGGTCAAGGTACCCCTAACTACCACTTAACTACCACCTAACTACCACCTAACTACCACTCGAGCAACTCGTACCACAACCCGACGCACGCCGCCGACGTGCTGCATGTCACCGCGTACTTCCTGCGCCCAAGTGGGTGAAGGTGCGCAGGGACATGGAGGCACACGGAGACAAGGAGACGCGCACATGACCCACACACACACGCCAGCACGCGGAGAGATGTGCGTGCATGCAGGTACTCATCACCACCGCCAACATCATCGTCGCCACATTTGGGCCGTTTGTCGGAGGTGCATTGCAGATCGAGGGACGCATCGCATGCTGGTAGTGTGAGATTGCGAGGCCAGGCTGGGGAGGGCGATGGGCCTCCCGTGGCGAGGGTGGGGGAGGCCGTGGGGGGGGGGGGGGGGCGGGGGGGAGCTGCGCTGGGCTGGGTCACAATAACAGGATGCAGCTCTTACGCAGGAGCGACCGTCAGGGCCTCCGCCCCACGGCGGAGGCGCTAGCGACCGCCCCCCACATGCGCAGGAAGTCACCTCATGGCTGTTTCGAGCGGTGTTGCCATGGCGCCGTGATGCCTTCACGCGAGGAGGAGGAGGAGTAGGAGGAGCAGGAGGAGGCTTGGGGGAGGAGGAGGAGGACGTGCGGATGGTGAACTCCCGCGGCGCGGGCGTTCACAAACACGGGCGCGCAGGCGTCACGGCGACAACACGGCTCGCGTCGGCGCCCCCGGGGCCCGCGGGGATTCATCAACAAGCCCGCGTCTTGCTCCTCAAGGCGTCCACAATGAGCAGACAATGAGCCGACAATGGACCGGCTCCCCGTTCCCCCCGAACACTCCCACTAGCCATCTGCACTCTTAACTCTCATTGACACTGATGCGACACATTCCGTGATTGTGTTGGTTTGCATTTTCCTGCGGTTGTGCCTTTGGAGTGCACTGAGCATTTGTATGTCTGTTAACATATTGCTTTGGAAAACAAAACCCTGCAAGCAAGGAGCGTGGGTGAGTTTGCTTCTTTCAGAGTCGCGCTTCGCTGGCACCGAATTCTGCAAGGGGAAGCTTGGGATGCACGTGAGCAGTTGTTGATGCTTCTGTGCGTGTCTACGTGCGCATCCACGTGCGTCTCCCCAGAGCTGCTTGGACCAGGCAGACGAGGTGGCGGCGCTCATCGCGGCCACGGTGCACGACGTGGACCACCCGGGGCGCACCAACTCGTTCCTGTGCAACGCGGGCAGCGAGCTGGCGGTGCTCTACAACGACACGGCCGTGCTGGAGAGCCACCACGCGGCGCTCGCCTTCCAGCTGAGCACGCGCGAACGCGCCGCCAACATCTTCCGCAACATGGACAGGTGACGGCGGCGCCGGGCCAGGCGAGGTGCACGGCGAGGCTCCTCCATCGGATTCACGTTTGGTCTCGTTCTGCGTCCCCGTGGCTCCACGGATGATTGTTGTTGTCGGAGCAGATGTTGGAAGTGCTGCAACTGCTACTGCCGCCTCTTGAAAGAGACGCGGGGCGTGCGAGGAGAGACGCGGGGCGCGTGTGTGTGTGTGGCAGGAGCGAGTTCCGCACGCTGCGCCAGGCCATCATCGACATGGTGCTGGCCACGGAGATGACCAAGCACTTCGAGCACGTCAACAAGTTCGTCAACAGCGTCAACAAGATGGCTGCGGCCGGGGGCACGGGGGACTCGGTGTCCCTGGTGGGTGGGCACGCACGCGCGCACACACGAGCACACGCACACACACGAGCACACGCACACACACGAGCACACGCACACACACGAGCACACGCGCACACACGAGCACGCGCGCACACACGAGCACACGCGCACACACGAGCACGCGCGCACACACGAGCACGCGCGCACACACGAGCACACGCACACACACGAGCACACGCACACACACGAGCACACGCACACACACGAGCACACGCGCACACACGAGCACACGCACACACACGAGCACACGCACACACACGAGCACACGCACACACACGAGCACGCGCGCACACACGAGCACACGCGCACACACGAGCACGCGCGCACACACGAGCACGCGCGCACACACGAGCACACGCGCACACACGAGCACACGCGCACACACGAGCACACGCACACACACGAGCACACGCACACACACGAGCACACGCACACACACGAGCACACGCACACACACGAGCACGCGCGCACACACGAGCACACGCACACACACGAGCACACGCACACACACGAGCACACGCACACACACGAGCACACGCACACACACGAGCACACGCACACACACGAGCACACGCACACACACGAGCACACGCGCACACACGAGCACACGCACACACGAGCCACGCACACACACGAGCACACGCACACACACGAGCACACGCACACACACGAGCACACGCACACACACGAGCACGCGCGCACACACGAGCACACGCACACACACGAGCACACGCACACACACGAGCACACGCACACACACGAGCACGCGCGCACACACGAGCACACGCACACACACGAGCACACGCACACACACGAGCACACGCACACACACGAGCACACGCGCACACACGAGCACACGCACACACACGAGCACACGCGCACACACGAGCACACGCACACACACGAGCACGCGCGCACACACGAGCACACGCGCACACACGAGCACACGCGCACACACGAGCACACGCACACACACGAGCACACGCGCACACACGAGCACACGCACACACACGAGCACGCGCGCACACACGAGCACACGCACACACACGAGCACACGCACACACACGAGCACACGCGCACACACGAGCACACGGTTGTGCGTGCACGAACACGGTGACACACGCACGCACACACGAGCACACGCGTGTGCGTGCACGAACACGGTGACACACGGGCGCACACACGTGTGCACGCACGCGCACACGCGTGTGCAAAGACAAAGGTCCCCGGTATTGACTTTACACGGCACACGAAGGGATGGGAAGCTCGGACCACGCCCGGTCGCCTTTGTCTCCCTAGTGACGATGTTTACACGTCGCACCAGGTACTGATTTGAGGCTGAGTCGACCTAGAGGATGCCCCGGACCGCTTCAGATATTGGTCACCGATGTTGTCCATGAGCGCAGAATCGAACTCGGATCGCCGGATTCGTAGCACAGTGCACCAACCACTGTGCCACTGCTCCCCACACATCACCAGACCACTCACAGACCACGTGGGCACGCTAGAGACTGCACGACGCATTGCCAGGCAAGGGCGCTATTTATGACATTAATATTTAGATTGTTTTCCCAGGAAAGCCTCAATGGGCCTCAATACTCTTTTTCAGGAGGCTCCTGTTTTTCACATCAGGGGGGCGAATTAGACCGTGACTCCAGCACACAATTGCCGACTCTTCTTTGAATTATGTCATGGGATCTTTAACAGCCGCTGTAGAACAGACGGCTTGTAGTCTATACACTCGCATACGGTAAGATGGAACCACGGACCTACGCCGTAAACGACAAACTACGCACCATATACAGTGAAGCAATGTCGTCTGCGCCCCTTCAATTGAGGAGGAGCAGCCAGACTGCACGAACTCGCTCCTGAAGCCCTCGGCGTGGCGAGCGGACCACGGCATGGCATCTCGCTAGTGCACATCGTACTGCCAGGAGCCTCATTCGCAAGGGCGGCCTGGGTCAACGACGCCCGTGAGCCGTGTAGACGCACACGCGCATTGGTGACGCGTGTCCCCCCCCCTCTCCCCCAGAATGGGAGCAGCAGCGAGGATGACTCGGGTGGGGGGCCGGGCCCCCCGAGCACCCCCGAGATGCGCCTCCTCGTCAAGCGCATGCTCATCAAGTGCGCCGACGTGTGCAACCCGTGCCGCCCGCTCGCGCTCTGCGTCGAGTGGGCCGGGCGCATCTCGGAGGAGTACTTCGCACAGGCACGCACGTGCACATACCACCACGTGCACATACCCACGTGCACATACGCACGTCTGTGGAGATGGTGGTGATGATGGTGGTGGTGGTTTTGGTGATGATGGTGATAATGGTGGTGGTGATGATGGTGATAATGGTGGTGGTGATGATGGTGATAATGGTGGTGATTATGGTGGTGGTGGTGGTGATGATTATGGTGTGCCCTGCAGACGGACGAGGAGAAACGGAAGGGGCTGCCTGTGGTGATGCCCGTGTTCGACCGCTGCACGTGCAGCGTCCCCAAGTCCCAGATCTCATTCATCGACTACTTCATCACCGACATGTTCGACGCGTGGGACGGTGAGACACGGGGGGGAGTGGGGGGCGTCGGGGATCGAGGCGTTGCCAACTCGGCGATTGTCACTAAACTTGGTGATTCGTTAGCAATAATCCAGTGACTTTCTGCGACGCGAACATCACGCAGATTCACGGGCAATTCCCGGTGGCGTTCGGGATCCAGCACGAGTTCACTCCGAAACGCCCTGTAAATCCTCTGGCGTGCGTGCATTACCCCGCCCCCCACAGCTTACGCGGAGCTGCCGAACCTCATGCAGCACTTGAGCACCAACTACCGCTACTGGAAAGCGCTGGACGACCGCAAGCTCAAGTCACTGCGCCCCCCGCCCGAGCAGTGAGCCGGGCAGGGAGAGCGGCGTGAGGCAGCGGCCGCGGCCGTGGGGATGCTGAGGCCGCCCAGAGGGGTGGACGCGGCGAGCGTTCCTGGGCGAACGCCGCCGCCGCCGAAGGAAGGACCTGGAGTCACTTGAACAAAGCTCGGCAGGCCCAGGCCGCCCTGAGCTGTGGGCAGCACCTACCTCCGTGACATCTTGGGACTGGGCGGAGTTGGGGAGAGGCGCCTTTGGTTTCCCCACGAGCCCCCCACGGCGAGGAGGAAAAGGAGAGGACCCCCGAGGGCGTCCCCCCGGCCCATGGCCTCCTCTTCCACCACCCCCTCCCCACCGCGTGCCCCCCCCCCCCCCTGCATCGCGGCTTCGGTGGCCTCCCCACCGCGTGGCCTCCCCCTGACACCCGTGGAAAGAGGACGAGGGCCCAAGAGGCCATGGGCTGGAGCCCCCCAATGCGCGTATACTGAGCCCAACTTCTCTATAGACTGGAGCACCCTCCGTTTGGATTGGAGTGCCCCCCCCCCACCCCAGGTCTGCCATAGATGGGACCTTGTGGGCCAGCTTGAAGTGGGGGGGGGGGGGGGGTGGCATGGCACGCACGGGTCCAGGAGAAGGGCTCCTCCGCGTCTTAACTTTCACAGCGAGGGGGTCTCGGGGAGACACGGGGAGACACGGGGGACCCCAGGAAGAAACAAGGGGCATGGGGACCCTGCTGGGCAGACACGGAGACCCTGAGGAGAACCAGGGACCCTGGGGCATAGGGACCCTGCTGGGAAGACACGGAGACGTTGCTGGAGAGACACAGGGACCCTGGGGGACGGGGCTCGTGGGCGTCTCTTTGTACGCACACGGCGCAACACACTGGACTGTAACACGGAATTACGTTGTTGGAGTGTAACGAGATGTTTTGTACACGACGCCCGCGCCGTATTGAAATAAATGATACGAACGCTGTCCGCGGCCCCGTGTGAGTGGCGACACGGGGATCGTCGGGACATCGGTCATTTAAACCAGCAGCAGCAGCCAGTTAGTTATGCCACTAAGTGGCTGCTGCTGCTGCTGCTGGGACACGGGGAACCGTTCGACTTTCCGACCAAGCAGCTTTGTGCATAAAGCTGGCTCGGCTTGTCCTGCACAGCGATTCTCAATATTGATTCAAGTGCTACTGACGGCTGATGAATTGCTGAATGTTGATACCGGTCCAGAGCTTTGCTTGTATTGAACTGGAGCTGCTGAAATGATGCATTCCCAGAGAGGCCATGTGGCTGACAGGATGTTTGAAACGTGCTTTTACATATACATACAGGTGGAGGGATAGATGCAATCATTGGGCCCGAGAACGCATCACCGAGTGGATTATGTGAATTGATGTTCATTGGCCTGATTTAAAAATTGTTACCCATAAAGTAACGTGCCAGAAACATTTTACTTTTAATACGAGTTTATTAGTAGCAAATGCCTGTTTCTCAATATCGACATATGCCCATTTTTCAACTGTGAATCAGGAAACATTTTCAATAGTGAATTCTTACCAGGTCCCCGTGCTATTAAGTGAAGTTGCAAACTCTTATCTACACAACCTCTCCCTGGCTTTTCTACGTGATATGAAGAACGGCCATTGCCTGTAACGTTTCCTATGATATATATATTTATTCTTTAGAGCCACGGTGCTATTGGCACGCGATGCGTCGTGTTGTTTAGACGCGTGAAGTAGGCGCAATATCTGCTGATCGAGTCCCAATGTGAGTTTTGTGAAACTGGACCCTGCTCGTCTCCCCGCGACGACCCGCGTGTTCTCTCTTCTGGCTTTGTTGCCCTCGCTCAGCAGCCGAGAGCAGCACAAGGTTTGTGTTGTTCTGGCACAGAGAGAGAGAGAGAGAAACCCGACCCCCTCTGCGCAGCGAGAGTGGGACAGGTGCGACCGGCGGGGTCCCCTGAGCGCAGCGCCCCCGATCGGCACGGCCTGTGCCTCGCCTCCCTGGGGTCGTTCCCGGCTCAGCGCGGCATGAACGCGCGTGGTCGACCCACTGCTGGATGAAGGCCGCCCCACGCCGTGTGGGTCGTGGTGGGGGGGGGGTATGTGACCGTGAAGATTTGCCACAGCGGTCAGCGCGGGTTGGTGGTTGCATCGGCGTTGGAGGCATAGAAGCAGAGTGCAACGTCATGGGGTTGTGCTGCTGCTGCTGCAGCTGCTGCACCCCACGGGGCTTGCTTCTTCTTCTGTTGTCCTTCCCCTGCACCTCCTATTATCACGGTTGGCTACGTACGGTGCGAAAGAAGAGCAGCATACAGTACTAGCGTCGCATTGGCTGAATGTTCCCGTGTTACTGTGCTCAGGTGTTCTTCGTCTGCAATATGTTACTGTGTGTGTGTGCTATGGCTATGGGTGCACTGTGTATTTTGTCAATGTGCTTTGGATATTGTATGTATTGTGTATGTAGTGCCGTATGTATGTACAGTATTGTGCGTATATTGTGTGCGCCACAGTGGCGTTTAATTGAACCGGTCCTGGACCTCCCCTAGGCCGACTCAGCCTCTAATGGGTACCTGGTGCAATGTGCAAGCATCGCCACTGGGAGACAAAGGCGGCCGGGCGTGGGGCTGGCCACCCACCCCCCCTCGTGTGCCGTGCCCACGGCCTTCATAGGTGCTCGCTAACAGCGCTTGTCCCAAGAGCCTCAGGTTATGTGGGAGATGTGTGTGTTATATCGAGTGTCCTGGGTGTGTATTGTGTGTTAGCGGCCAGGGTCGTGGGCCCGTGCTTCGCGAGGCCTTCGTCGCCATCTGCTGGCGTGCGCTGGGCTGGGAGGGTCAGGGTCCCCTCGTGGGGATCGGGGTCAGGGTGCCCGAGGCTGTCCGAGCTCTGGGTTCACGTGGTGTCGCGATGGGGACGTCTGTCACTCGACATCCGGTTCACCGGGGGTGGCGGCTCTGCTCTAACAGGGGGGGGGGGGGGGGTGAGCCGTGTGATGCGAGTCGCAGACGTGACGGGGATGCAACTGATGTCGTTGCTGTGAGCAGGGAGAGATCTGCTGTGCTCTCAACACCGATACCACAACACGTGATATACACACAGGGTGTAGTGCACACACGATACACACAGGGTGTAGTGCACACACGATATACGCAGGGTGTAGTGCACACACGATATACGCAGGGTGTAGTGCACACACGATATACACAGGGTGTAGTGCACACACGATATACACAGGGTGTAGTGCACACACAATATACACAGGGTGTAGTGCACACACGATATACACAGGGTGTAGTACACACACGATATACACAGGGTGTAGTGCACACACGATATACACAGGGTGTAGTGCACACACAATATATACAGGGTGTAGTGCACACACGATATACACAGGGTGTAGTGCACACACAATATATACAGGGTGTAGTGCACACACGATATACACTGGGTGTAGTGCACACACAATATACACAGGGTGTAGTGCACACACAATATATACAGGGTGTAGTGCACACACGATATACACAGGGTGTAGTGCACACACGATATATACAGGGTGTAGTGCACACACGATATACACAGGGTGTAGTGCACACACGATATACACAGGGTGTAGTACACACACGATATACACAGGGTGTAGTGCACACACGATATACACAGGGTGTAGTGCACACACGATATACACAGGGTGTAGTACACACACGATATACACAGGGTGTAGTGCACACACGATATACACAGGGTGTAGTGCACACACGATATACACAGGGTGTAGTGCACACACGATATACACAGGGTGTAGTACACACACGATATATACAGGGTGTAGTGCACACACGATATACACAGGGTGTAGTGCACACACGATATACACAGGGTGTAGTACACACACGATATACACAGGGTGTAGTGCACACACGATATACACAGGGTGTAGTGCACACACGATATACACAGGGTGTAGTGCACACACGATATACACAGGGTGTAGTACACACACGATATACACAGGGTGTAGTGCACACACGATATACACAGGGTGTAGTACACACACGATATACACAGGGTGTAGTGCACACACGATATACACAGGGTGTAGTGCACACACGATATACACAGGGTGTAGTGCACACACGATATACACAGGGTGTAGTACACACACGATATACACAGGGTGTAGTGCACACACGATATACACAGGGTGTAGTACACACACGATATACACAGGGTGTAGTGCACACACGATATACACAGGGTGTAGTGCACACACGATATACACAGGGTGTAGTGCACACACGATATACACAGGGTGTAGTACACACACGATATACACAGGGTGTAGTGCACACACGATATACACAGGGTGTAGTACACACACGATATACACAGGGTGTAGTGCACACACGATATACACAGGGTGTAGTGCACACACGATATACACAGGGTGTAGTGCACACACGATATACACAGGGTGTAGTACACACACGATATACACAGGGTGTAGTGCACACACGATATACACAGGGTGTAGTACACACACGATATACACAGGGTGTAGTGCACACACGATATACACAGGGTGTAGTGCACACACGATATACACAGGGTGTAGTACACACACGATATACACAGGGTGTAGTGCACACACGATATACACAGGGTGTAGTACACACACGATATACACAGGGTGTAGTGCACACACGATATACACAGGGTGTAGTGCACACACGATATACACAGGGTGTAGTACACACACGATATACACAGGGTGTAGTGCACACACAATATACACAGGGTGTAGTGCACACACGATATACACAGGGTGTAGTACACACACGATATACACAGGGTGTAGTGCACACACGATATACACAGGGTGTAGTGCACACACGATATACACAGGGTGTAGTACACACACGATATACACAGGGTGTAGTGCACACACGATATACACAGGGTGTAGTACACACACGATATACACAGGGTGTAGTACACACACGATATACACAGGGTGTAGTGCACACACAATATACACAGGGTGTAGTACACACACGATATACACAGGGTGTAGTGCACACACGATATACACAGGGTGTAGTGCACACACAATATACACAGGGTGTAGTGCACACACAATATACACAGGGTGTAGTGCACACACGTTATATACAGGGTGTAGTACACACACGATATATACAGGGTGTAGTGCACACACGATATACACAGGGTGTAGTGCACACACAATATACACAGGGTGTAGTACACACACAATATACACAGGGTGTAGTGCATACACAATATACACAGGGTGTAGTGCACACACGTTATACACAGGGTGTAGTGCACACACGATATTCACAGGGTGTAGTGCACACACGATATACACAGGGTGTAGTGCACACACGATATACACAGGGTGTAGTGCACACACAATATACACAGGGTGTAGTGCACACACAATATACACAGGGTGTAGTGCACACACGTTATACACAGGGTGTAGTGCACACACGTTATACACAGGGTGTAGTGCACACACGATATACACAGGGTGTAGTGCACACACGATATACACAGGGTGTAGTGCACACACGTTATACACAGGGTGTAGTGCACACACGATATACACAGGGTGTAGTGCACACACGATATACACAGGGTGTAGTGCACACACGATATACACAGGGTGTAGTGCACACACGATATACACAGGGTGTAGTGCACACACGATATATACAGGGTGTAGTGCACACACAATATATACAGGGTGTAGTGCACACACGATATACACAGGGTGTAGTGCACACACAATATATACAGGGTGTAGTGCACACACGATATATACTGGGTGTAGTGCACACACGATATACACAGGGTGTAGTGCACACACGATATACACAGGGTGTAGTGCACACACTATATACACAGGGTGTAGTGCACACACGATATACACAGGGTGTAGTGCACACACAATATATACAGGGTGTAGTGCACACACGATATACACAGGGTGTAGTGCACACACAATATATACAGGGTGTAGTGCACAAACGATATACACAGGGTGTAGTGCACACACAATATATACAGGGTGTAGTGCACACACGATATACACAGGGTGTAGTGCACACACAATATATACAGGGTGTAGTGCACACACGATATACACAGGGTGTAGTGCACACACAATATACACAGGGTGTAGTACACACACAATATACACAGGGTGTAGTGCACACCACGATATACACAGGGTGTAGTACACACACGATATACACAGGGTGTAGTGCACACACGATATACACAGGGTGTAGTGCACACACAATATCTACAGGGTGTAGTGCACACACGATATACACAGGGTGTAGTGCACACACAATATATACAGGGTGTAGTGCACACACGATATACACTGGGTGTAGTGCACACACAATATACACAGGGTGTAGTGCACACACAATATATACAGGGTGTAGTGCACACACGATATACACAGGGTGTAGTGCACACACGATATATACAGGGTGTAGTGCACACACGATATACACAGGGTGTAGTGCACACACGATATACACAGGGTGTAGTACACACACGATATACACAGGGTGTAGTGCACACACGATATACACAGGGTTGTAGTGCACACACGATATACACAGGGTGTAGTACACACACGATATACACAGGGTGTAGTGCACACACGATATACACAGGGTGTAGTGCACACACGATATACACAGGGTGTAGTGCACACACGATATACACAGGGTGTAGTACACACACGATATATACAGGGTGTAGTGCACACACGATATACACAGGGTGTAGTGCACACACGATATACACAGGGTGTAGTACACACACGATATACACAGGGTGTAGTGCACACACGATATACACAGGGTTTAGTGCACACACGATATACACAGGGTGTAGTGCACACACGATATACACAGGGTGTAGTACACACACGATATACACAGGGTGTAGTGCACACACGATATACACAGGGTGTAGTACACACACGATATACACAGGGTGTAGTGCACACACGATATACACAGGGTGTAGTGCACACACGATATACACAGGGTGTAGTGCACACACGATATACACAGGGTGTAGTACACACACGATATACACAGGGTGTAGTGCACACACGATATACACAGGGTGTAGTACACACACGATATACACAGGGTGTAGTGCACACACGATATACACAGGGTGTAGTGCACACACGATATACACAGGGTGTAGTGCACACACGATATACACAGGGTGTAGTACACACACGATATACACAGGGTGTAGTGCACACACGATATACACAGGGTGTAGTACACACACGATATACACAGGGTGTAGTGCACACACGATATACACAGGGTGTAGTGCACACACGATATACACAGGGTGTAGTGCACACACGATATACACAGGGTGTAGTACACACACGATATACACAGGGTGTAGTGCACACACGATATACACAGGGTGTAGTACACACACGATATACACAGGGTGTAGTGCACACACGCTATACACAGGGTGTAGTGCACACACGATATACACAGGGTGTAGTACACACACGATATACACAGGGTGTAGTGCACACCGATATACACAGGGTGTAGTGCACACACAATATACACAGGGTGTAGTACACACACGATATACACAGGGTGTAGTGCACACACGATATACACAGGGTGTAGTGCACACACAATATACACAGGGTGTAGTGCACACACAATATACACAGGGTGTAGTGCACACACGTTATATACAGGGTGTAGTACACACACGATATATACAGGGTGTAGTGCACACACGATATACACAGGGTGTAGTGCACACACAATATACACAGGGTGTAGTACACACACAATATACACAGGGTGTAGTGCATACACAATATACACAGGGTGTAGTGCACACACGTTATACACAGGGTGTAGTGCACACACGATATTCACAGGGTGTAGTGCACACACGATATACACAGGGTGTAGTGCACACACGATATACACAGGGTGTAGTGCACACACAATATACACAGGGTGTAGTGCACACACAATATACACAGGGTGTAGTGCACACACGTTATACACAGGGTGTAGTGCACACACGTTATACACAGGGTGTAGTGCACACACGATATACACAGGGTGTAGTGCACACACGATATACACAGGGTGTAGTGCACACACGTTATACACAGGTGTAGTGCACACACGATATACACAGGGTGTAGTGCACACACGATATACACAGGGTGTAGTGCACACACGATATACACAGGGTGTAGTGCACACACGATATACACAGGGTGTAGTGCACACACGATATATACAGGGTGTAGTGCACACACAATATATACAGGGTGTAGTGCACACACGATATACACAGGGTGTAGTGCACACACAATATATACAGGGTGTAGTGCACACACGATATATACTGGGTGTAGTGCACACACGATATACACAGGGTGTAGTGCACACACGATATACACAGGGTGTAGTGCACACACTATATACACAGGGTGTAGTGCACACACGATATACACAGGGTGTAGTGCACACACAATATATACAGGGTGTAGTGCACACACGATATACACAGGGTGTAGTGCACACACAATATATACAGGGTGTAGTGCACAAACGATATACACAGGGTGTAGTGCACACACAATATATACAGGGTGTAGTGCACACACGATATACACAGGGTGTAGTGCACACACAATATATACAGGGTGTAGTGCACACACGATATACACAGGGTGTAGTGCACACACAATATACACAGGGTGTAGTACACACACAATATACACAGGGTGTAGTGCACACACGATATACACAGGGTGTAGTACACACACGATATACACAGGGTGTAGTGCACACACGATATACACAGGGTGTAGTGCACACACAATATATACAGGGTGTAGTGCACACACGATATACACAGGGTGTAGTGCACACACAATATATACAGGGTGTAGTGCACACACGATATACACTGGGTGTAGTGCACACACAATATACACAGGGTGTAGTGCACACACAATATATACAGGGTGTAGTGCACACACGATATACACAGGGTGTAGTGCACACACGATATATACAGGGTGTAGTGCACACACGATATACACAGGGTGTAGTGCACACACGATATACACAGGGTGTAGTACACACACGATATTACACAGGGTGTAGTGCACACACGATATACACAGGGTGTAGTGCACACACGATATACACAGGGTGTAGTACACACACGATATACACAGGGTGTAGTGCACACACGATATACACAGGGTGTAGTGCACACACGATATACACAGGGTGTAGTGCACACACGATATACACAGGGTGTAGTACACACACGATATATACAGGGTGTAGTGCACACACGATATACACAGGGTGTAGTGCACACACGATATACACAGGGTGTAGTACACACACGATATACACAGGGTGTAGTGCACACACGATATACACAGGGTGTAGTGCACACACGATATACACAGGGTGTAGTGCACACACGATATACACAGGGTGTAGTACACACACGATATACACAGGGTGTAGTGCACACACGATATACACTGGGTGTAGTACACACACGATATACACAGGGTGTAGTGCACACACGATATACACAGGGTGTAGTGCACACACGATATACACAGGGTGTAGGCACACACGATATACACAGGGTGTAGTACACACACGATATACACAGGGTGTAGTGCACACACGATATACACAGGGTGTAGTACACACACGATATACACAGGGTGTAGTGCACACACGATATACACAGGGTGTAGTGCACACACGATATACACAGGGTGTAGTGCACACACGATATACACAGGGTGTAGTACACACACGATATACACAGGGTGTAGTGCACACACGATATACACAGGGTGTAGTACACACACGATATACACAGGGGTAGTGCACACACGATATACACAGGGTGTAGTGCACACACGATATACACAGGGTGTAGTGCACACACGATATACACAGGGTGTAGTACACACACGATATACACAGGGTGTAGTGCACACACGATATACACAGGGTGTAGTACACACACGATATACACAGGGTGTAGTGCACACACGATTTACACAGGGTGTAGTGCACACACGATCTACACAGGGTGTAGTACACACACGATATACACAGGGTGTAGTGCACACACGATATACACAGGGTGTAGTACACACACGATATACACAGGGTGTAGTGCACACACGATATACAAGGGTGTAGTGCACACACGATATACCACAGGGTGTAGTACACACACGATATACACAGGGTGTAGTGCACACCCAATATACACAGGGTTGTAGTGCCACACCGATATACACAGGGTGTAGTACACACACGATATACACAGGGTGTAGTGCACACACGATATACCAGGGTGTAGTGCACACACGATCTCACAGGGTGTAGTCACACACGCTATACACAGGGTGTAGTGCACACACGATATACACAGGGTGTAGTGCACACACAATATACACAGGGTGTAGTACACACACGATATACACAGGGTGTAGTGCACACCGCATACACAGGGTGTAGTGCACCACACAATATACACAGGGTGTAGTGCACACACAATATACACAGGGTGTAGTGCACACACGTTATATACAGGGTGTAGTACACACACGATATATACAGGGTGTAGTGCACACACGATATACACAGGGTGTAGTGCACACACAATATACACAGGTTGTAGTACACACACATATACACAGGGTGTAGTGCATACACAATATACACAGGGTGTAGTGCACACACGTTATACACAGGGTGTAGTGCACACACGATATCACAGGGTGTAGTGCACACACGATATACACAGGGTGTAGTGCACACACGATATACACAGGGTGTAGTGCACACCAATATACACAGGGTGTAGTGCACACACAATATACCAGGGTGTAGTGCACACACGTTATACACAGGGTGTAGTGCACACCGTTTACACAGGTGTAGTGCACACACGATATACACAGGGTGTAGTGCACACACGATATACACAGGGTGTAGTGCACACACGTATACACAGGGTGTAGTGCACACACGATATACACAGGGTGTAGTGCACACACGATATACACAGGGTGTAGTGCACACACGATATACACAGGGTGTAGTGCACACACGATATACACAGGGTGTAGTACACACACGATATACACAGGGTGTAGTGCACACACGATATACACAGGGTGTAGTGCACACCGATATACACAGGGTGTAGTACACACACGATATCACAGTGTAGTGCACACACATATACACAGGGTGTAGTGCACACACAATACACAGGGTGTAGTACACACACGATATACACAGGGTGTAGTGCACACACGATATACACAGGTGTGTAGTGCACACACATATACACAGGGTGTAGTGCACACACTATACACAGGGTGTAGTGCACACACGTTATATACAGGGTGTAGTACACACACGATATATAGGGTGTAGTGCACACACGATATACACAGGGTGTAGTGCACACCATATACACAGGGTGTAGTACACACACTATACACAGGGTGTAGTGCATCACAATATCACAGGGTGTAGTGCACACACGTTATACACAGGGTGTAGTGCACACACGATATTCACAGGTGTAGTGCACACACGATATACACAGGTGTAGTGCACACACGATATACACAGGGTGTAGTGCACACACAATATCACAGGGTGTAGTGCACACACAATATACACAGGGTGTAGTGCACACACGTTATACACAGGGTGTAGTGCACACACGTATACACAGGGTGTAGTGCACACACGATATACAGGGTGTAGTGCACACACTATATACACAGGGTGTAGTGCACACACGTTATACACAGGGTGTAGTGCACACACGATATACACAGGGTGTAGTGCACCACGATATACACAGGGTGTAGTGCACACACGATATACACAGGGTGTAGTGCACACACGATATACACAGGGTGTAGTGCACACACGATATATACAGGGTGTAGTGCACACACATATATACAGGGTGTAGTGCACACACGATATACACAGGGGTAGTGCACACACAATATACAGGGTGTAGTGCACACACGATATATACTGGGTGTAGTGCACACACGATATACACAGGTGTAGTGCACACACGATATCACAGGGTGTAGTGCACACTATATACACAGGGTGTAGTGCACCACGATATACACAGGGTGTAGTGCACACACAATATATACAGGGTGTAGTGCACACACGATATACACAGGGTGTAGTGCACACACAATATATACAGGGTGTAGTGCACAAACGATATACACAGGGTGTAGTGCACACACAATATATACAGGGTGTAGTGCACACACGATATACACAGGGTGTAGTGCACACACAATATATACAGGGTGTAGTGCACACACGATATACAC
Organism: Lethenteron reissneri; assembly: GCF_015708825.2. NCBI lineage: Eukaryota > Metazoa > Chordata > Hyperoartia > Petromyzontiformes > Petromyzontidae > Lethenteron > Lethenteron reissneri. The sequence continues at coordinate 20,822,406 of NC_083802.1, forward strand.
AGGGTGTAGTGCACACACAATATACACAGGGTGTAGTACACACACAATATACACAGGGTGTAGTGCACACACGATATACACAGGGTGTAGTGCACACACGATATACACAGGGTGTAGTGCACACACAATATACACAGGGTGTAGTGCACACACGTTATACACAGGGTGTAGTGCACACACGATATACACAGGGTGTAGTGCACACACGATATACACAGGGTGTAGTGCACAACGATATACACAGGGTGTAGTGCACACACATATACACAGGGTGTAGTGCACACACGATTATACACAGGGTGTAGTGCACACACGATATACACAGGGTGTAGTGCACACACGATATACACAGGGTGTAGTGCACACACGTATACACAGGGTGTAGTGCACACACGATATACACAGGGTGTAGTGCACACACGTTATACACAGGGTGTAGTGCACACACGATATACACAGGGTGTAGTGCACACACGTTATACACAGGGTGTAGTGCACACACGATATACACAGGGTGTAGTGCACACCGATAACACAGGGTGTAGTGCACACACGATATACCAGGGTGTAGTGCACACACGATATACACAGGGTGTAGTGCACACACGATATATACAGGGTGTAGTGCACACACGATATACACAGGGGTAGTGCACACACGATATACACAGGGTGTAGTGCACACACGATATACACAGGGTGTAGTGCACACACGATATACACAGGGTGTAGTGCCACACAAAGGGTTAGTGCACACACGATATACACAGGGTGTAGTGCACACACAATATACACAGGGTGTAGTGCACACACAATATACACAGGGTGTAGTGCACACACGATATACACAGGGTGTAGTGCACACACGATATACACAGGGTGTAGTGCACACACGATATACACAGGGTGTAGTGCACACACGATATACACAGGGTGTAGTGCACACACGATATACACAGGGTGTAGTGCACACACAATATATACAGGGTGTAGTGCACACGCGATATACACAGGGTGTAGTGCACACACAATATACACAGGGTGTAGTGCACACACGATATACACAGGGTGTAGTGCACACACGATATACACAGGGTGTAGTGCACACACAATATACGCAGGGTGTAGTGCACACACAATATACACAGGGTGTAGTGCACACACGATATACACAGGGTGTAGTGCACACACGATATACACAGGGTGTAGTGCACACACGATATACACAGGGTGTAGTGCACACACAATATACACAGGGTGTAGTGCACACACGATATACACAGGGTGTAGTGCACGCACGTTATACACAGGGTGTAGTGCACACACGATATACACAGGGTGTAGTGCACACACGATATACACAGGGTGTAGTGCACACACGATATACACAGGGTGTAGTGCACACACAATATACACAGGGTGTAGTGCACACACAATATACACAGGGTGTAGTGCACACACAATATACACAGGGTGTAGTGCACACACAATATACACAGGGTGTAGTGCACACACAATATACACAGGGTGTAGTGCACACACGATATACACAGGGTGTAGTGCACACACGATATACACAGGGTGTAGTGCACACACGATATACACAGGGTGTAGTGCACACACGATATACACAGGGTGTAGTGCACACACGATATACACAGGGTGTAGTGCACGCACGATATACGCAGGGTGTAGTGCACACACGATATTACACAGGGTGTAGTGCACACACGATATACACAGGGTGTAGTGCACACACAATATACACAGGGTGTAGTGCACGCACGTGAGATACAGGGTGTAGTTCACACACCCACGAATAATGACAATCACTGGCACAGCAGCAGCAGTCACGTGCAGGATCTTTATTAAACACACTCGCACCGACACACACATACTACCGCACACCCCACACGACCATTCACACCCCTCACTCGCACCGACACACCATACTACCGCACACCCCACACGACCATTCACACCCCTCACTCGCACCGACACACACATACTACCGCACACACCACAAGACCATTCACACCCCTCACTCCCACCGACACACACATGCTACCGCACACCCCACACGACCATTCACACACCTCACTCGCACCGACACACACATGCTACCGCACACACCACACAACCATTCACACCCCTCACTCGCACCGACACACACATACTACCGCACACCCACACGACCATTCACACCCCTCACTCGCACCGACACACACATACTACCGCACACCCCACACGACCATTCACACCCCTCACTCGCCCCCGGACACGAGCGGCACGCTCGAGGCGAGCCGCGCCACGAGGCCGCCACGTGGGAGGGTGGAGGATCGCTGCTGGCAGGAGGTCACCCACTCAGGCGCTATGGGTCGACTGACAAACCCGGCAGGGAGACTTTCACACAGATGCTCACAACTCGTCCACGGTGTGTTCTACTCCTGCTGTGTTTGTCTCTGCGCCCCCATGGCGTGGCATGTCTCTGCCACCATCTCTCTGTGTCTCTATGTCATTGTCCATCTGTGTTCCTGTCTCATTGACCCTTCTCCAGGCCCGGTCGTCGTGTCTATGTTTCCATCTCCAGAAGCACGCCTCCATTGTCCATCTCTCTCTCTCTCCCTTTAGTTCCCTTGTCTGCATATGTTCGCCTCTGTGCTTCTGTCTCAGCGTCCCTTCGTGTGTATCTGCGTCTTCACGTCCACGTATCCACGTTCAAAAATCTTCCATTGTTTGTGCCTCTGTCTCACTGTCTCCGTGTCCATACCTCTCCGCTCCTTCCCACCTCTCCCCTGCCCCACGTCACCGCTACGATGGACACCTTTTGTTTGCGGCTACCTGGATCCTCCTCCACGTGTGTCTCTCGACATGTCTCCGTGTCGCAGCTCCTGCGTCACTGCCTCCCGTGTCTGTGTGCATGTCTCCACGTGTCTGTGTGCATGTCTCCGCGTGTCTGTGTGCATGCCTCCCGTGTCTGTGTGCATGTCTCCACGTGTCTGTGTGCATGTCTCTACGTGTCTGTGTGCATGTCTCCACGTGTCTGTGTGCATGTCTCCCGTGTCTGGGTGCATGTCTCCACGTGTCTGTGTGCATGTCTCCACGTGTCTGTGTGCATGCCTCCCGTGTCTGTGTGCATGTTTCCACGTGTCTGTGTGCATGTCTCCACGTGTCTGTGTGCATGTCTCCACGTGTCTGTGTGCATGTCTCCACGTGTCTGTGTGCATGTCTCCACGTGTCTGTGTGCATGTCTCCATGTCTCCACGTCTCGCTCTCTCTGCCTGCCTAAGCCGCTGTCCCAGCGTACGTCTGTCCCCTTGTCAATGTCTGTCTCCATGCTCCTGTCTCCATGCCCTTCAGTGTCTGTCTCCCTGTCTCCTCCATGTCCCCCTGGCTACATAACCACGTCTCCCTGCCTGTGCCCATCATCCTTCGCTGTCCTCCTACAGCTCTGTCTGTCCTCCCGCACTCTCCGTCTCATCCGCCCTGTGTCTGTCCCTCTCTTGTCTGCCACTTGTCCTCTATCTCCCTGTCTCTCTGTCATCCTGTCTATCCCTCTGTGTGTGTCTCTGTTCTTGTCTCTATCCCCCTGTCTCTCTGTCATCCTGTCTCTCCCTCTGTGTGTGTGTCTCTGTTCTTGTCTCTATCCCCCTGTCTCTCTGTCATCCTGTCTATCCCTCTGTGTGTGTCTCTGTTCTTGTCTCTGTCTCCCTGTCTCTCTGTCATCTTGTCTATACCTCTGTGTGTGTCTCTGTTCTTGTCTCTGTCTCCCTGTCTCTCTGTCATCCTGCCTATCCCTCTGTGTGTGTCTCTGTTCTTGTCTCTGTCTCCCTGTCTCTCTGTCATCTTGTCTATACCTCTGTGTGTGTGTGTCTCTGTTCTTGTCTCTGTCTCCCTGTCTCTCTGTCATCCTGTCTATACCTCTGTGTGTGTCTCTGTTCTTGTCTCTGTCTCCCTGTCTCTCTGTCATCTTGTCTATACCTCTGTGTGTGTATGTCTCTGTTGTTGTCTCTATCCCCCTGTGTCTCTGTCATCCTGTCTATCCCTCTGTGTGTGTCTCTGTTCTTGTCTGTCTCCCTGTCTCTCTGTCATCCTGTCTATCCCTCTGTGTGTGTTTTTGTTCTTGTCTCTGTCTCCCTGTCTCTCTATCATCTTGTCTATCCCTCTCTGTGTGTGTGTGTGTCTCTGTTCTTGTCTCTATCCCCCTGTGTCTCTGTCATCCTGTCTATCCCTATGTGTGTGTGTGTCTCTGTTCTTGTCTCTATCCCCCTGTGTCTCTGTCATCCTGTCTATCCCTCTGTGTGTGTGTCTCTGTTCTTGTCTCTGTCTCCCTGTCTCTCTGTCATCCTGTCTATACCTCTGTGTGTGTGTGTCTCTGTTCTTGTCTCTGTCTCCCTGTCTCTCTGTCATCTTGTCTATACCTCTGTGTGTGTGTGTCTCTGTTCTTGTCTCTGTCTCCCTGTCTCTCTGTCATCTTGTCTATACCTCTGTGTGTGTGTGTCTCTGTTCTTGTCTCTGTCTCCCTGTCTCTGTCATCTTGTCTATACCTCTGTGTGTGTGTCTCTGTTCTTGTCTCTGTCTCCCTGTCTCTCTGTCATCTTGTCTATCCCTCTGTGTGTGTCTCTGTTCTTGTCTCTGTCTCCCTGTCTCTCTGTCATCCTGTCTATACCTCTGTGTGTGTGTGTCTCTGTTCTTGTCTCTGTCTCCCTGTCTCTCTGTCATCTTGTCTATACCTCTGTGTGTGTCTCTGTTCTTGTCTCTGTCTCCCTGTCTCTCTGTCATATTGTCTATCCCTCTGTGTGTGTCTCTGATCTTGTCTCTGTCTCCCTGTCTCTCTGTCATCCTGTCTATACCTCTGTGTGTGTGTCTCTGTTCTTGTCTCTGTCTCCCTGTCTCTCTGTCATCTTGTCTATACCTCTGTGTGCGTCTCTGTTCTTGTCTCTGTCTCCCTGTCTCTATGTCATCTTGTCTATACCTCTGTGTGTGTGTCTCTGTTCTTGTCTCTGTCTCCCTGTCTCTCTGTCATCTTGTCTATACCTCTGTGTGTGTCTCTGTTCTTGTCTCTGTCTCCCTGTCTCTCTGTCATCTTGTCTATCCCTCTGTGTGTGTCTCTGTTCTTGTCTCTGTCTCCCTGTCTCTCTGTCATCCTGTCTATACCTCTGTGTGTGTGTGTCTCTGTTCTTGTCTCTGTCTCCCTGTCTCTCTGTCATCTTGTCTATACCTCTGTGTGTGTGTGTCTCTGTTCTTGTCTCTGTCTCCCTGTCTCTCTGTCATCTTGTCTATACCTCTGTGTGTGTGTGTCTCTGTTCTTGTCTCTGTCTCCCTGTCTCTGTCATCTTGTCTATACCTCTGTGTGTGTGTCTCTGTTCTTGTCTCTGTCTCCCTGTCATCTTGTCTATCCCTCTGTGTGTGTCTCTGTTCTTGTCTCTGTCTCCCTGTCTCTCTGTCATCTTGTCTATACCTCTGTGTGCGTCTCTGTTCTTGTCTCTGTCTCCCTGTCTCTCTGTCATCTTGTCTATACCTCTCTGTGTGCGTCTCTGTTCTTGTCTCTCCACACCTCGCTATCTCCCCGTCTCTCTGTCACTCAGTCCCCTCTTCCTCCTCGTCCCTCATCATCTCGAGCCTCTCCTCCCTCTCCCCCTGTGTCCATTGTCCCCGTATTTGTGCCTCTGCCCCCATCTCCGCTGTCCTCCCGTCACCGCCTCCCTCCACCCCCATGCGTCTCCCTCGTCCATCGGCCTCCTCTTCCCCATCCCCGTCCTGTCCTCTCGCGCCCCTCCCCTCGCTTCATATTTCCCAGCTCAGACGCGCGCCGCCCAGCCCCCCCCCCTCCCGAGCATTCGGGCGCCCATTGGTCCCGCGCGCCCTCACGTGACCGCGGCGTTGCGCGCGGCCCCGCCCCCATCCTCCAGCATAGAAATGGAGGCGTGGCCACACGCGTCACGCGGTCTCGCTTGAACCAATGGGCGCGCGCGCTGGGCCCCCCGGGGGGGGGGCGCGCGTCCGCGCTAGGGAATCGAGCGCGCCGCCATATTGCCTCCCGCTCCGCCGCCGCCGCGACCAGGAGGAGGAGGAGGGAGACGGAGGCGCCACCCGCCGGGAGCGAGGAGCCGCGTCCCCCTCTCGCGTCCGTCTCCTCCTCGGCCTCGCGTCTCTGCCTGCCTCCCGGTCTCCCCGAGAGATCCGCGGCGGGAGTCCGCGAGCCCGCGGCGCGCCTCCGCCGCGCGGGTGATGCCCGTGCGGGGAGCGGCGGGGGCGATGATGGCGTGCTGCCTGAGCGAGGAGCAGAAGGAGGCCAAGCGAATCAACGCCGAGATCGAGCGGCAGCTGCGGCGGGACAAGAGGGATGCGCGCCGCGAGCTCAAGCTGCTGCTGCTCGGTGAGCGAGACGGGGGTGCGGGGAGGATGCGGGGGGTGGGGGGGTTTGGTGAAGCCGCCGCCGCCCCGGGGCCCCGGGCCTCCGCGGCGGCGCTCGGATGGATTCGGCGCCCCCCCCCAACCCGCAGCCCCCGAGCGCAGCCCCCGAGCGCTGCCTTTTGCCCCCGACGTAGCCAAAGTCCAGGGCCGGGGATTTGTTTGGCGTCGATGAGGATGTGGCCGCCATGGCCGCGCAGACCCCGGCGTGTAGCGCTTCTCAGGCGTCTGCCCCGCCCGGCCCGGGGGTTGCGTGGAGCGTCTGGGGGGGTGCCCTCTCCCCGCGTCTTGGGGCTTTCGGACCCCATTTACCATTGGCCTCCCTCTCTCTCTCTCTTTGGGTTCTCTCTCTCTTTGCCCGAGGTCCTGAGTTTGCCTGGATTGGTCCTCATCCCGTGTTCCGAGGCTGTCGTGCCTCGGTTCATGTCTCTGCATGGGACGTTACAGGGCAGTGTCGGGGCTTCCTCCCCGTGGGACCAGGTTTATCCTCATGAAGGACCCCGAAGCTTAGTACGGGATTGGGGGTGTATGGATGGGTTCGTGGCTGGGTAGCAGGCTGGTTTTGTTTGCATCTGGTTGGGTGGGTAGAGGTTGGGCTTGTTGTTTGGGTGACTGCGTGGCTCGCTTGCTTTGCGTATTGCTGTCATTGTTTGGCTGGCTGGATAATGAAACGTCTGAACGCGAATGGAAGCTAGGTGGCTGGCTAATACAATTCGTTAGATGTGTCGCCGCTGTATGGTTGGTTGGCTCAGCAGGTAGGTGGTTGACTGGATGAGTGCGTTTCTGGGTGCTTCTTAGCTGGTTAGCCGGTTGGATAGTTGACTGGGTGAGTTGCGAGGTGGTTATCTGGATTGCCAAATGGGTATCAGAATATTTATACTGGAGGAATCCGATGAGTTATAAAGCTCTTTTTAACATATCCTTTAGTTGACTGGGTAGTTGGTGTGATCTATTTAGGTGACTGGCTGGGCACCTGGCTGGCTGGGCAGGTAGGTGGCTGGATACCTGGCCTGGCTGAGCGACTGGTTGTATACCTGGCTGGGTGTCTGGATGGTTCGCTGTGTAGGTGTGTGGGTGGATGGTTCGGTGTGTAGATGTGTGGGTGGATGGTTCGGTGTGTAGGTGTGTGGGTGGATGGTTCGTTGTGTAGGTGTGTGGGTGGATGGTTCGTTGTGTAGGTGGGTGGGTGGATGGTTCGGTGTGTAGGTGGGTGGGTGGGTGGATGGTTCGGTGTGTAGGTGGGTGGGTGGATGGTTCGGTGTGTAGGTGTGTGGGTGGATGGTTCTGTGTGTAGGTGTGTGGGTGGATGGTTCGGTGTGTAGGTGGGTGGGTGGATGGTTCGGTGTGTAGGTGGGTGGGTGGATGGTTCGGTGTGTAGGTGTGTGGGTGGATGGTTCGGTGTGTAGGTGTGTGGGTGGATGGTTCGGTGTGTAGGTGTGTGGGTGGGTGGTTCGGTGTGTGGGTGGGTGGTTGGATGGTTCTGTGTGTAGGTGTGTGGGTGGATGTTTCGGTGTGTGGGTGGGTGGATGGCTCGGTGTGTAGGTGGGTGGGTGGATGGCTTGGTGTGTAGGTGGGTGGGTGGATGGCTCGGTGTGTAGGTGGGTGGGTGGATGGTTCGGTGTGTGGATGCGTCGGTGTGTAGGTTTGTGGGTGGATGGTTCGGTGTGTAGGTGGGTGGGTGGATGGTTTGGTGTGTAGGTGCGTGGGTGGATGGTTCGGAGTGTAGGTGTGTGGGTGGATGGTTCGGTGTGTAGATGGGTGGGTGGATGGTTCGGTGTGTGGGTGTGTGGGTGGATGGTTCGGTGTGTGGGTGGATGGTTCGGTGTGTAGGTGTGTGGGTGGGTGGTTCGGTGTGTGGGTGGATGGTTCGGTGTGTAGGTGTGTGGGTGGGTGGTTCGGTGTGTGGGTGGGTGGTTGGATGGTTCTGTGTGTATGGTGTGTGGGTGGATGGCTCGGTGTGTAGGTGGGTGGGTGGATGGCTCGGTGTGTAGGTGGGTGGGTGGATGGTTCGGTGTGTAGGTGGGTGGGTGGATGGTTCGGTGTGTGGATGCGTCGGTGTGTAGGTTTGTGGGTGGATGGTTCGGTGTGTAGATGGGTGGGTGGGTGGTTCGGTGTGTGGGTGGATGGTTCGGTGTGTAGGTGTGTGGGTGGGTGGTTCGGTGTGTGGGTGGGTGGTTGGATGGTTCTGTGTGTATGGTGTGTGGGTGGATGGCTCGGTGTGTAGGTGGGTGGGTGGATGGCTCGGTGTGTAGGTGGGTGGGTGGATGGCTCGGTGTGTAGGTGGGTGGGTGGATGGTTCGGTGTGTAGGTGGGTGGGTGGATGGTTCGGTGTGTGGATGCGTCGGTGTGTAGGTTTGTGGGTGGATGGTTCGGTGTGTAGATGGGTGGGTGGATGGTTCGGTGTGTGGGTGGGTGGATGGTTCGGTGTGTAGGTGCGTGGGTGGATGGTTCGGTGTGTAGATGGGTGGGTGGATGGTTCGGTGTGTAGGTGGGTGGGTGGATAGTTCAGTGTGTGGGTGGGGGGAAGCTAACGTGCAGCACCTTCGCCCTCCTGCCCTCGACGGTACAAGGCACTTTGACCGTGGGCGGTACGCATCGCGTTTATTGCGAGAAGTTGTAAAGGGATGGTGGTGTCTGTGCTCCGCTTGCGCTCCAGTGCCGTGGCGTGGCTCGGTGGCGCTTTGCCCACGCCCTGTTATCGCGCCATGGCCTCGTAATCTACCCCGTGGCCCTCCACTTCGCAGAGGGTGGGTGGGGGGGTCCTACCCTGCACCTCCATTCGACTTCGTCAAGAGTTAGTGTGGTGGGCAGTGCCCCCCCACGAACGCACGCAGGCCTGTAAATTCATTACTTTGCGTTGTGTTTGCAGCGGAGGAAGAATGCAATGGGAGGCAGCACCGTCTGCATCGTTGTGTCTTTGTGGGACAGGAAAGCAGAGACACCGAAGGGAGTGGGCTGCCCGCCCGTATTTACACGCCAGCGCTCGCTCTCGGGGGTGGACTCCGTGTCCCTCCTCGCTCCGATCCAAACGATGCCGGTACAAATAGAAATCCACGCAGCTCCAACGGAAGTATTAGAATGCCAGGTCCTCCTTTTGACTGACACCACCTAGTGATTCTGGAAGCGGACACACCTGGGCGTGGTTTGTTAATATAAGGGCGATTGGTTTGCCTTTAAGAGAATTCTCACAGCCACAGTTCAAATGCTAAAGGAAAATATAGCTTGAAACGCCTGTGAAATGTGTGCAAATTTGTGGTGGAAATGCATTGTATAAAATAGTAAGCCAAATGAGCACTTCTCAGAACACCAGACACATTTCCCGGTACTTTTCATAATGGTTCCTATTCCTATACCACAATGTTAGGCAGAGGGGAAACGGCAGTGAGAGTGATTGTCGAAGTGATGGTGAGTGTTTGTGTGAGGGTGCGATAGAGGCTGTGTTTGAGAGTGTGTGAAGTCAAGGTGAAAGAGTTTGTGTGAGTGTACGTGAGTGTGTGGGTGAGTGCCAGTTAACAAGGGCTGTCTGAATAGGTCTTGTACTGGGACTTGTGCATTTACATTTCCAGCACTTGCTGCTGGGAAAGATGTGGGAGGCGATCTGGGGGCAGCACCTGTGAGCGGGATGCCTTGAGCTGGACTGGTCAGTGTCCACAGGTTTTGCACAAGAAGCACTGCCGTTGCTGCTGCGTGGATTCACTCTGGGAGGGCGGGCCAAGTCTGGGTCCCTGGCCAAGGCCGTGGGGGAGGGGGGCCCCTTCCCATACAAGGCAGCCCTGTGCGCTGGATTCCTGCCGCCGGCTGTTTTTGGAGGGTTTCCCACGGCACGACGGGCCGGCGGGACGCCTCTCCTGGGTTCCTCACAATGAACTAAACTGTTCCACGGCACCACTCGCGCCCGCGTGGTCGAGGATGAGGCCCAGCACCGTGGCTCCCTCGGTTGGGGGGGGGGGTATGGTACACCGTGGCCTCGCCGCACCCAGGGCCCACACCTGGACCCCACCGCATCTCAAATTTAGCAGCAGCCACCAACGCCGCAGATTTCGTCCTACGCTGTGGTGTATCGTTGATTGCCTCTGCCTTAATTATTTGGCTGTTTTTTCTCAGTTCTATTTGCTTCGTTGCTATACTCTGTTTTCATGCTATTTTCTCTTTTTAATGACCCTGCTCACTTTTGCAAATGATGTGTCTTGAGTTCTAACCTGGTTACACAAAATCAACTTGAATTGTGGGTGACCACTGCACCTCGTGACGTGTGGGTGTGGTTTGTGTTGGTGCTGCTCTTGGTGGTGTGTGCGCACATGTATGTATGTTGAAGTTCTTGGCATCGTACGTAGCCATCCATGCTAATCGCAGGTGCGGGGGAAGGTGTGTACGCCTGTATACCTGTACATGAGTACACCTGTGTGACCCGTGCAGTATTCAAGGCAGGGGTTTCATGTCTGGTGAGATGTGCAGGGCTGAATGCTGCTCCTGCCCCTGTCTTTGTGGTTGAGCCAACCGCAAGTGGTTTTGTCTTGATGTGGGGTGCCGAGGTTTCTACGGAGTGTGCTTGTATGTCTTATGGTCATGAATTTGTACAACTGTACACTTGTACATTTCGGTGTCTAAGTTATGTTCACCCATCCTGTAGTGGATTGGTTTTGGATGATGATATATGTCACTATACCTGTACAACTCTACGCCTGCTTGTACTCTAATATGAATGTACCCCTGCAAGCCTGTCACATCTGTACATGTGTCTGCCAAAAAGCCTGTAGACTTGTAAACCTGTGCTTGTACACCTATGCATCTCCTCCTGCAAACTTGGCCATCAGTCCGTCTGTAACCCTGTGTGGCTCTTCACCTGAATGTACACCTGTACGTACGCCCGTACACCTGTACGCGCTGACAGGAGCTTGTGCTTTCCTTACAGGCACCGGCGAGAGTGGCAAGAGCACCTTCATCAAGCAGATGCGCATCATCCACGGCTCGGGCTACACGGAGGAAGACCGGCGCGGCTTCATCAAGCTCGTCTACCAAAACATCTTCATCGCCATGCAGGCCATGTGCCGCGCCATGGAGACCCTCAAGATTCCCTACACCTACGAGTACAACAAGGTACGCCGCGCGAGGGGGCGGGGACACAAGCGTACCTGCCTTTGCATCTCTGGCGATGAGCGGCTCTGAACGTGACCTTTGCGTACGTGCTGCGTACGCACGGCGCTGCTGACCCTGGTGCGCCGGTCAGCTCTGAGCGCCGTCGTATCGCGTGTCGGTCCGCCTTGTACCTGCGTGCGCGTTTGATGTGAAACGTCCCCCGGGGCAGATGACCCCCTGCCAGCAAGGGTCATGCACTTGGGCGCGCCCAGCACCTCCGGGTTAGATGTTCCTGCCGGTGTCTTCACTTGCTGCGCACGCGGCTTCACAACCCCTGCGTTTTTATGCGTCTCCCTGCGGTTCGTTTATTTTTGTTGAGACGCCGGGCCCAAGCTGGCCTTCACACCCAGGGGACGTGGTGCACCGAGACGGGAAGGCTGCTTTCACCACAAGGGGCGGGGAGGGTGGGGAAGCGGTGGTGCTTATGTTGATCTTGAGCCGTTTACAGGCATCCGTGCACGCGGCTATCGATGTGTGTTTTAGCCGACGGAAGGGGGTGAGCACCGGGTCAATTGTGCCGATGGCTGCCATTGCGTAGACAGTCGGCGTTCGGCCGTGGGTTGGCGCACGACGTGCGCTGATGTGTCATGCAGCTGACTGCTCACCTGATGCATGCAAACCTTTACACCCGGTAGTTTATACGTCTGTAACCTTGTATACTTGTACGTTTTCATACCTGTAAGCCTGTGTGGCTCAGCTGCACGTACATCTGTACATGTCGTGTGACTTTGTTGGCCCGTGCATCATCGTGCTTGAGGAGACGCTCACTGATGGCCATGCTCGCGTTTTCCTGGGCACCGTAAAGGAGAGTGACTGTGCAAGGCTATCTGTGCTGCAAGGAGCCATGTTTAGTTGGCAGAGGGATATGGTAATGGGAGCTTAATTTGCTATTTTAAGTGCAGACGGTGTTTTGTATTGAAATGCTTTTCTTTGCAAGCCCTGCCGTAGGCGGTGGGGGTTGGGGAACTCGGGTATGGCTTGCTACCTGAAAAAGATGGTAAGAATTTCATAAGAAGACAGGATAAGCAATGTACAAGTCCGGAAGAGAACATGGCAGGATTTTGTACAGCAAAAATACTTGCCCTGTATACTTACTTTTTACAGGATGGGGGAAGGCCGATTGTTGAGACGAACCCTGAAGTGGTCTCCACGAGTCCAAGGAGAAGGCGTAAGAGCAGTTGGTGGGAGACTGTCAGGGCGGATGTTGGAGGTCGTGTGTTTCCTATGCAGCAGCTGCGAGATCAGCCAGCGAATAGAGAAAGCGTTGGTCGCGACGCGTGGCTGTAGTACCAGCGGCTTTGGCCACGATGACGTCTTGAAGGCTTGGCAGCCATTGTCTCGGCAGCCATTGTCTCGGCCTGAACTCATGCTTACGTCCTCCTCCTCTGGCAGGAACATGCGCAGCTGGTGAGGGAGGTGGACATCGAGAAGGTGTGCTCCTTCGATAAGCCGTATGTGGAGGCCGTGCGCTGCCTCTGGGACGACCCCGGCATCGAGGAGTGCTACGACCGCCGGCGCGAGTACCAGCTCTCAGACTCGACCAAATAGTGAGTGTCGCCGTATTTCGTTCCTGGCCGTGCCGCACCCACCGCCGCGGTTCAAAGGCCTTGCCGAGTACCACCCTGTCTTGTTTCCACAGTTACCTAAGCGCGATTGACCGCATCTCGGGGCCCAACTACTTGCCGACCCAGCAAGACGTGTTGCGTGTGCGCGTCCCCACCACCGGCATCATCGAGTATCCCTTCGACCTGGAGAATATAATCTTCAGGTAGCGAGCACTTGCTCACCACACGCTCCTCGCACAAGCTCACCATCATACTTACTTCCACACTCGACCATGAAGGCCGCCACGGCGCATGAGCACACCCACATGCTCACCCACAGACCCACGCACACATGCCTACAGGATACTCTCCTAAAGAGATGCCTCGGCATGTATGACACTGCTGAGGCAGCTCGGCCCTACAGACCATTGTGCCGTCCACCTCCAGGAGGGATTTCCGGGATTGGGGCTTGTGCTGGGGGCTTGTGCTGGGGGCTTGTGCTGGGGGCTTGTGCTGGGGGCTTGTGCTGGGGGCTTGTGCTGGGGGCTTGTGCTGGGGGCTTGTGCTGGGGGCTTGTGCTGGGGTGAGCGTGAGCAGAGTGACGGAGCCCCCCCAATGTCGCATGCGTGCAGGATGGTGGATGTGGGGGGCCAGCGGTCGGAGCGCAGGAAGTGGATCCACTGCTTTGAGAACGTGACGTCCATCATGTTCCTGGTGGCACTGAGCGAGTACGACCAGGTGCTCGCCGAGTCTGACAATGAGGTGAGTAGCAGACAATGTATGTCTGTTGAACTTCGGAGGTGCTAATGGGAGGTGCGGGAAATAGTGCAGAGAGTGCGGAGGTTCGCGCTCGGCTCCGATACCTGCTCACGGCCAACATCAGTGACATATCTTACCTGGTCCTGGGCCTCCGCTAGGTCGACTGAGCCTTACACGAGTACCTGGTGCAGGGTGTAAACAACAGCAATGCGGAGACAAAGGCGACCGAATGTGGTGCTTTCCACCCACCCCCTCATATGCCATGCTGCTCCCTAACAGCACTTGCCCTTCTTGGATCAAACTGTCACCATCCTAGAATCTCTCCCAGATCAGGAAGAACGCTGCTGGCGAATGGATTGGAACAATGCGGATATTTATTCTGGACATCTCATCCGAGACCCAAACATCGCACCTCCTGGTTTTGACATTCCTCAAACACTGATGTAAACATGAAGTGCATCAGATGTGCACATGGAAAAATAAAGACGAGACCATGCAACCCAAACGGTGGATCATATACTACACCACTCTAGTCTGTAGAGGAGGAATAGCAAAACGACACAAAAGCTCTCCTAAAGCCGTGTTCGTCGAGGCCAGCAGACCTTAACATTGGATTCCAGCTTTGTATCCATGTGTGCATGTACCCATTTGCATGAGTGTTATTTGTGCTTCATGTGTGCTGGAGTGTAAGTGTGCACGCGTGAGCGTGCTCTTTGTGCACCTGCGTACGTGAGAGCGCGTAACCTATGCGAGAGCATCTGCCTGTGTGCACGTGTACCCATGCGTACTTGCGTGTGTTCGAGCGCACACGTGGGAAGCGTGTATATTTTTGTTATTTTGGCACCGTACGTCGCTAACCATACGTAGCCAACCTTGCTTATCGGTGCGTGGGTGTCTCTCTGTGCCACAGAACCGCATGGAGGAGAGCAAGGCACTCTTCCGGACGATCATCACCTACCCGTGGTTTCACAGCTCCTCTGTCATCCTCTTCCTCAACAAGAAGGATCTGCTGGAGGAGAAGATCATGTATTCTCACCTCGTGGACTATTTCCCAGAGTTTGAAGGTGAGGCAACACACACGTGCCCGCACCCACACCACCAGCACACGACTGCGCTCCCGCCTGCGTGCACCACCGTGTCACGCCCCACCCCCACGTACAAAGACAAATATGCCTGGACGGCACGCACCCGCATGCATGTCCACACTCGCACGTGTTCTGGCACGCCGTGAGGGCCTACCTTCTCCCTCCCCCTGCCACCCCCCCCAACTTACTTTGTCCGCAGGCCCACAGAGGGATGCGCAGGCTGCGCGCGAATTCATCCTTAAGATGTTCGTCGACCTGAACCCCGACAGTGACAAGATCATCTACTCGCACTTCACCTGCGCCACCGATACGGAGAACATCCGCTTCGTCTTCGCCGCCGTCAAGGACACCATCCTGCAGCTCAACCTCAAGGAGTACAACCTGGTGTGAGGAGGGCCCGCCGGGGGATCGGCCGGGGGAGCGGTCGGGGTGGCGCTGTGGGCGTAGCGGCAGTCGTGGGCGGGTGGGTGGGAGGGTGGGTGGGGCGCCGGTTCTGGTGGAGGTGTACCGGTCGAGCGAATGTCTGCATACGGCCATGCGTCTGCGTGGTTTTGATTCCTTCGATTTAAAATTTCGCGTTTTCGCCTCCCCCCACCCGCCCATCCTCTCTGCCCCCCCCCACCCCCCTTGCATGCGTGCGTGCTCGCTGCCCCCATGCCCCCCTCCAGTGGCTGCACTCACTGGGGACCGAGCCCCGTCCCCCCACAGGTAGGCCGACCTGCGGCACGTATGGAGCCCTCCCCTTGTTGCTCGGGGGCCCCTGTGCACGGATAGAACCCCCAACACCAAGGCCCCCAGTGCCGGGGCCCCAGGAGGGACCCGGCGTGCCCCACCACCGCCTCAACGCGGCCCCGCGCGCGCGTGTGTCTGTGTGCGCGCGTGTGTGCTCGTTGTGTACGTGACATTGGGAGCATTTCCACTGCTTATGGGAGGGGCAGGGTTGTGGGGGTTGTTGGGGTATCAATCGTATACATTTGTTACAATTCTATTAAAACCGTGGCGCGCTACGTTATATTATACCGTGGTGACGTACAGTATTAACGATTTTTAGTGGGTAATTTCTACGGTGTATGTGGGTATGCACGTGTGTGCGCGCACACGTGGCTCGGCGTGAGTGCGTGCACCCGCGTCTGTTTTTCCGTGCTTGCGTATGTACCTGTGTCGGGGTGTGCGTGTGTCAACGTGAGCGTGTGTAAGCGTGGGTTGCAGGTGCGTGGCTGCTCAAGTGCGGCTGTTGGAATTGGTGAATGTGGCTAACGTGCGGCTGTGAGAATGTGTGCACCGGTGCAAGTTCCCGTTACGGTTTGGATAATTTGTTCTGGTGACTGTGTGCGTTGTGTGTGTGTACTCGTTGGGAGGAGAGTGCACTTGGCTTAGGGCGTGTATGCATCGCTGTGTTCATATTTGTGCACACATTGATGCGCGCACCTGCCGTGGTGCGTGCACGATTGCGTACGTGCGCGCATGTGCCGGAACGTAAGCTTCATGCGTGCTTTCGCTGGTACATAGACCATTGTGTGTGTGCGTGCACACGTGATGACATGCGTCCCAGTGCGGGCGCACACGTGTCGGAGCGTACGTACGCACGTACGCACCGACACGCATGCACCCACGTTGGGCAGACGCTGCTGCCGCCCCCAGTGTCACCTTGTCTCCATCTTGTACCCTCGCTGACAACATCGTTATTATTCTTTGTTGTTGTTGATGATGAGGAGTCTTCTCTTTTTTAAAGTCATACATTTTTCGGTGTTATCCAAACACACACACAGAAAAAGAGAATGAAAAGAAATGTAAAGAAACTCATCGATGTATCCAAGCCATGCTATGTTTCCATTAATTTCAGTTATTGTTTTGGCAAGTGACGTGTACTGTTGTGAATAGCCATGCCTGGTGCGAAGGCGGTTTTTAAGTTATTTGATTGTGTTCCTCTTGACGACGAGTGGTACGAACGGGTGAGGATTTCTCCCTCAAGGGCTAGCTGTTTGTCGAGTGGGCGCTGGGGTGGGACGCGCGCCGCTCCACCTGCGAGGCGGTGCGGTTCAGGCCACCGGGTGGCGAGGGGCGGCTGCGATGGCACAGGGTGGGGGCGCAGGGTGGGGGTGCAGGGTGGGGTCGCGACCCGGTGTGGCGAGGGCAGCTGTGCTGCGCGGTGCTGGTGGACGCAAGCGTAGAAACTAAAGCCTCCACCGCCCCGCATGCACGACCGCGCACAGCTTCACTCGAGGAAAACTAGGGTCCGATCCTTTCCATTTCTTATTTAATTGAGGTCTATTTGGGGCTCAGGATTGACGAGGATTTCATTCCCATTTTAGACATGTTTTAAACTTTGTAGCGGAGGAATATCGACCTTCCTGACACCTATAAGATGTTGAGTATTTTAGAACGCCCTGCGGCGGTGTCTACGACTAACGGTTGCCACTTGTTTTTTGCGCTGAGCGAAGCGCCGCCCCCCCCCCCCGTGCCCCCCACTTTGTCCCCCGCCCCCCCCCCCACTGCCACACGACTCGGTCCCTCTTACCCACTCCGTCTGAGGCATCCGTAGAGAACATGTTGTTGGTGAATAGTATCGTTTTGTTGTCAAATTGGATCGTGCGAGCTGCCGGCTCCACTGGGCGCGTGCGGAGCTGGGAGGCTCTCTCTGGTACCGCTGTAGCAGCGAGGTGGGGGGGTGGCGTCCCACTCCCGTGCCAGCTGTCGCGTAGAGAAGGCACAGCGCCGGTCACGGTGGTAGTGGTGGCGAGAGCTGTAGTTAAACTGATTAGCAGTTCTGTAGTAAGTGGACTCGACGGTGGCTGCACGCTGTGGGGGTGCTCTCGTGAGGCGTAGTTGGGGGGAGGAGGGGGGGTTGAGCTGGGACGAAGCGGAGGCCGTAGGGAGCCCCTCTCGGAGTTTGCGCCCATAGCTGCTTACGTGTGAGTTGGCCGATTGTGACGTAATACCAGTCGGTGGTTTTGCATAATTGTTAGCAGAAGTCTTTGACTTTCATTATATCAGAAAATGAGGAAGAGCCCTGAACACAGAACGTGTCGTCGTAACTCTGAAGGCTTGGTCATTTGCCGAGCAGCCCGTCGTCGCCTTCACTGGCTCCCATCCAGCAGCATGCGGAGAGGGATGTGGGCGCTGTGCGGGTCCGCCGGCTGGCCGTGACAACCAGCCGGCGCTACCGGCGGCTTCTTTGACGGTGGTCGGTACCGGCAGTGGCGCTGTAGTTTAGTGCAGGAGGGAAAGCGGTACTGGCAGTGGCACTTACCAGCTGCAGTAATAACAGAGGTGCGGCGCCGGCCCTAGCCAAGTACAGGGGGCCAGCTGGGCCGCTTTAAGAGGCCGGGCCATTGGGAGTCATCACAGGCCACGTGGTGTTCCGTGCGGCCAAGAGGCGCACGTGGCCCCTTTGTCTGCTGGCGGTGTCTGCGACGTGCGGTATTGTGCAGAAGTGGTTTTGTACATGGAGGTTGTGACGGCGTTCTGGCGGTTACCATCTACAGGCTCCTCGCTTCGCCGCGGCTCCACACGTGCAGCTGTTTCCGCATTTACACGTCCCCTGGTTCTAATGGGGTCACGGTTTCGGTGGGTTCCTCGTCCTCGTGGGTTGGAGGATCTGGTTCCCATGGGTTCCATATTGCAAGGGGGGCCTGGTTTTCATTTGGTCCCCGGTGTCCGATGGTTCCTGGTTTTCTCTCGTGGGTTCTCGGTCTCTCTTCGTTCACCGTCATCCCGGCGTTAGGAGGGTTGCCCGGGCGATGAGACTGGCGCGTGGCCGCTTAGATCCCACGTGAAGACGTGGCCGTCCACTGCCGACCTTTCGGAAACCGTGACCTCGTGGTGATGGTGGTGTAAATAGAGTACAATGGTAAATGCCGAGACATCACTGTATATATATCTATATATGGCAGCCATCCATATTTGCCTTGTTAATTACCAAAATTGCCAATTCTGAATGTGTTGTATTGTTAATCTGTATCTGTTATGGTAATATTGTATTGTTTCAGAAAAAAAACTGATATGAAGAGCTTTTATGTTGGCGACTTTTTAGACTTGGGGTGTCCGCGGCGTCGGAGCCGAAGTGGAGGGCGGCTCCACTCGCCAGCCGCAGTCCCCCGCAGCTGTCGTCGCAGAATGCATTCCTTACTCCGAAACGTGCGCTACAGTTGGACAGACACCAGTGGTTTCACTTGTGCTTATTTTACACTACAGGCTTAGCTTTGTTAGAGGAACAGGCCTCATCCCCAGCTGAGTGTGGCGATGGGGGTCGTTGGGTGGTCAGTAGTGGTGGTGGTGGTGAGGGTGGCAGCTGGCCAGTGGCATCGTGAAAGGAAACCCACTTGGGGTGGTTGCGGTGACTGCAGTGGCTGCTGGTGCGTTGCCGTGCCCGGCTGGGTCCTCGCAAAGTCTAATTGGAGCCACCCCAGAGCTCGGTTGACCGGCTCTGGGCGACGCGTCTCCACAAGGCGAGTTCACTCGGCGTGGACGGTCTCTTGCTGTCAGAATGCGCAAGGCCGTGCGCGGTGGGGGGACGACCCAGGCACGTAATCGGAAACTCTGCATCCGAAGGCACTGGGCTCCAGGACCAGAGGCCGATTGTCAAACCACCCCTAGGGGGCGCTACGTGGGGGGGTTTCCCGCCTTCGGGAGGCAGGATGTAGGTGTTGCCGAGTAATCGCCCCCCTGAAAATCAAAAGTAAATTTAAGAAAAAGTTTTCCGCAGCCAATATTTAGATTCGCAATAGATTTTGGCGCGAGGAGATGTAATTCTGACACGGTTTGTGTCGTTGAGACCCTTCACCTGACAGCCAAACAAATTGTATTCTCACAGAAATGTTTTGTTGCACAAATTACCCAGCTTACTCTTGTAAATAAGACTCATCCTGGTCTCTTGAGTTCTCATCTGGTTACACAAACAAACTTGCCTTGACTTGAGGGGCCTCGCCGAGACTGCATGACACTAAGGGGCTCTTAGACCGGGGGCTCCAGGGAGCGCCAGGGAGCGCCAGGGACTGGAGGTTTCTAACTACAGCCCAGTTGCCACAAAGCCTCAAATGGCGCGTGCATCCCCGGCCCCGCGGGTCTGTTGTGATTGGTGGACGAGGGAGGAGGGGGGTGAGTTGCTGATAGGTGGGCCAAGGCGGTTGATACCGTCCCTGCTGCTGCTGCTCGGTGAGAGACACTACATAATTATTCGCCAAACCTACGTTTGAGTTTGGTGAATTGAGCTCTGCGCATATCTTCACATTAGTAGTGTACGCATACTTGAACTCGGATGAAGTGCCAAGCTTCCATGTGAGACCAAGCCGTGTTCCCGGTGGGCCGCGTGCCTCTCGCCCGGCCGTCGTGTCGTCCCGTGCACGCGTCTCCGGCCCGCCGCTCGGGTGCCGTGCATGCCACCTCGAGCGCCCCTCACGGGGGGGGGGGGGGGGGGGGGCCTTACCCGAACATCTCGTGTGCAGCGGCGGCGCGGGCAAGGTGGCAGTGGGCTGGGGAGGAGGAGGGGATGCACCAGACGAACGCCAGTGCTTGCTGCACAACTCCCGTTTCTCTTTTAATTTTTTGTTTTTATTGAGTTGATGTTTCGTGACACGTGTAATTTTTCTACGTCCTGTGACTCGCCGATGGTCGATCTCTTGCATGCCGAAGCTCTGCTCGTGGTTTTGTAAGCTGTGTTTGGGGCCGCGAAGGCCGCCTTCCCCTTTATATAACTACACTCTCATAGCCCGTATTACTTACTACACTGTACAGCCACAGACATGGAATAAATGATTTGTCAGAATCTGTTGCCTTCCGGGCATGAGTGAGATATGTGCCTGCCGTCGTGTCGCCAAGCGTCGTAACGCACAACCACGCCGGTCGCGACGCGGTGGCCTCGAGTCTCGTGTGGAAGGCGGTGGTTGTCATAACGGTGGTGTGACTGGTGGTGCTGATGAGAATGCTACGATAAATTTAACGGAGGAGGTGTGAGAGTCTGGTGTGTGGTGCTGCAGGTTATGGCTCTTACAACGGCTGTTCTCAACATTGTGGGCAGACACCACAGTCACCTCTCGCGGTGTTTATTCACCAACCACCTTACAGTTACAATGGTGTTCTGTTCCAAAAATAGTAGTGTCTGCAACAGTTGGTGGGAACCGCTGTCTTCGATAAGCCACTTAATTGGCTCCCAAGCAGCACCTGCCCAACAGATGTGAGAAGCTCATCACAAGAAGGCCTTCGTGTCGTTACCATGGGAGGAGGCCGCGATTTGCTTCTTCTTGTCCCGGCAGAAAACCGCTGGGGACATTCCCGGATCTCACCAACAAGAGCTGGACGAGCGGTTCCACCAGGCCACACGTTATGCCCCCAGTCGCCTGCGTTGCTGCTTGCGTGCACAAGCCAGGGAATGCATCTTGAAGGCAGCACTTGTCTGGAAGCCGTGTTAATTGGGAAGAGACGACGCGTTTGCCAAATCCATAATTGGCGAGAGAATTTTCAAATTGGCCATGATGCCGGCACAATGCCCTACTCTTGTAACTATTGAACGGAGCGGACCCTGGTTTTGAACCGCGATCTCTTCAAGGAGCGGCGAACGTGCGGCTGCAGGGCCGCGTCACGCTGGTGGCTGAAATAGGACGACAGCTGCCGCCCAGGGGCCTTGAGCAGCCGCACCTCGTCGTGAACACGCGGCTGGCTACAGGCGAGAGACGCGAACCTTACACCAGTATCGCAGAGTCGCTCTCCCGTTGGAAATCAAATTGAGTAAACGTCACTACATTTTCTCTTGCCCGTGACGGTTTGATAATAAAGATCACGCATCGGCGCCCCACCGCCATGGATCCTCCTTCCCGCCTGCTCCCAGTGCCTCTCCCAGTGCCTCTCCCTCCTGGTTACGCTTTGCTCCCCCCATGGCTCCCGCTCTCTCCTGGCTCCCTCCCTGCTCCCCCCACCTCTATTAATAGCGGCCGCGAGAGTTGGGAATGCGGCTGCGGGGAGAGGGAGGGAGCCTGGGCGGAGCGGCAAGAGCTAAAGAAGGAGCGAGACGCGGGGCAGAGGGGAGAGGAGATAGAGGGAGAAGAGGGGAGAGAAGTAGAGGGGGTAGAGGAGGTGAGAGGTAGAGGAGGTGAGAGGTAGAGGAGGCCGCCGTCGCGTCGTCCTGACAGCTTCTTCCCCCTCACGTCGGGGACGCGGGACGAGCGGCTCCAGTCGTGACGACACGAGCCAGAATGGAAGAGGAGGGGGGGCACCCCCTCGGCTCCTCGGGCATCCACGGCTGGAGTGACCCCAGCTCGGGCGAGGAGGTCGCTGCGGGCGAGCGGCCACGGGGAGACGATGCGGGAGACTCGTCGGGGACCCTGGTGGGAGACGAGGTCGCCTCTGACGAGGCGGAGCTCACCGCCGTCGGCAGCAACTCGGACGGGCCCGGGACGGGCGGCCACGCGGGTCGCGGGGGGCCAGGAGGGCCCCGCACCCCCCCGGGTTGGCCCCCCTCTGGGAGTCAAACGAGAGATGAGGTGGGTGGTGAGGTGGGTGATGAGGTGGGTGGTGAGGTGGGTGATGAGGTGGGTGATGGATGATGAGGTGGGTGGTGAGGTGGGTGGTGAGGTGGGTGATGGGTGGTGAGGTGGGTGGGTGATGAGGTGGGTGGGTGATGAGGTGGGTGGGTGGTGAGGTGGGTGATGAGGTGGGTGGGTGGTGAGGTGGGTGGTGAGGTGGGTGGGTGGTGCGGTGGGTGGGTGGTGAGGTGGGTGGGTGATGAGGTTGGTGGGTGATGAGGTGGGTGGGTGATGAGGTGGGTGGTGAGGTGGGTGATGAGGTGGGTGGTGAGGTGGGTGGGTGATGAGGTGGGTGGGTGATGAGGTGGGTGGGTGATGAGGTGGGTGGGTGATGAGGTGGGTGGGTGATGAGGTGGGTGGGTGATGAGGTGGGTGGGTGATGAGGTGGGTGGGTGGTGAGGTGGGTGGGTGGTGAGGTGGGTGGTGAGGTGGGTGGGTGATGAGGTGGGTGGGTGGTGAGTGGGTGATGAGGTGGGAGGTGAGGTGGGTGATGAGGTGGGAGGTGAGGTGGGTGGTGAGGTGGGTGGGTGATGAGGTGGGTGGTGAGGTGGGTGGTGAGGTGGGTGGTGAGGTGGGTGGTGAGGTGGGTGGTGAGGTGGGTGATCAGGGGAGGAATGAGCGTGGGGGTGAGGTTCGTGAAAAAGGCGAGGGTGATGAGGTGGGTGATGAGGTGGGTGATGAGGTGGGTGGGTGGTGAGGTGGGTGATGAGGTGGGTGGGTGATGAGGTGGGTGGGTGATGAGGTGGGTGATGAGGTGGGTGGTGAGGTGGGTGGGTGATGAGGTGGGTGGTTTATTTGGGTGGGTGATGAGGTGGGTGGTGAGGTGGGTGGGTGGTGAGGTGGGTGGTGAGGTGGGTGGGTGATGAGGTGGGTGGGTGATGAGGTGGGTGGTGAGGTGGGTGGGTGATGAGGTGGGTGGTTTATTTGGGTGGGTGATGAGGTGGGTGGTGAGGTGGGTGGGTGATGAGGTGGGTGGGTGATGAGGTGGGTGGTGAGGTGGGTGGTGAGGTGGGTGGGTGATGAGGTGGGTGGTTTATTTGGGTGGGTGATGAGGTGGGTGGTGAGGTGAGTGGTGAGGTGAGTGATGAGGTGGGTGGTGAGGTGGGTGGGTGGTGAGGTGGATGATGAGGTGGGTGAGGCGGATAGGGGGTGGAGGGAATGAAGATAGCTAGAGGCAACAGGCTGAGGAGGCGAGTGACGAGGTGAATTTGGTGACGTAAGATGGTATGCAGGGGAGCAGATGAGGTAAAGTGAGAATTTGAGTAACGAGGTGAGGGTCGGTGAGGTGAGTGGTAACAATGAGGGATGATACTGGAGACGAGGTGGTGTCATTGCAGTATGCCCGCGTAAGGATGGTGACGAGGCGAGTGTGCAGGTGATGGCTGGGCCGTGGTTGGGCCCCACCGAGGGTCTCTGGGTGGGCCCTGTGCCGCGGGGAGCAGGTGGCGCGCGGAGGTGACCCGGGGGGCCCAGCGGGGCCGGAGGGCGGCCTCGGCCAGGAGGTGCACGACATGAAGGTAGCGCGGGGAGACGGGTCACGGAGGTCACGGGGAGACACGGGGATAAAGAGAGACACGGGGATAAAGGGAGACGTGCAAATACGGGGATATGAGAAAGAGTCCCAGAAACCACACGCAAGGAGCCCAGTGTGATCCCAGGATCGGCACCCCGGGGCTGACCCCCCCCCCCCCCGCCTCTGGTCTCCCAGGCGGAGCTGGAGCAGCGCGTGGAGCAGCTGGCGGCGAGGGCGGCGCGGGTGGAGAGTTTCGTGGCGGAGCTGGAGGACATCTTCATCCGAGTGGAGGTGGGTGGCGTGCGTGGGCTGGGGGGCTGGGGGGGGACGACGAGGTGTCTGGGGGGCGCGCCTCGAGGCTTCTGCCGTTAGGGTCGTTCGAGTCACGGCGATGGCCACGACTGGAACGCGACTGGGTTGGTTCGCGGTAGGGATGTTGAACTCGTGTCGCACGTGACCAGCCGTGTTCTCCGGAGGTGCGGGTGAAAGACAACTAAACATAAAAAGCAGCGTAAGGCACTACTACTACTACTACTATACTCGTATACTACGGGATTATTACAGAACACACTGTTCCTATTACCATTTGAACAGGTTGACGGCAAATGAAGGCGATATGGATGCGGCGGGCCGAGATTAATGCCGGCTGCTTCGCCTGAGATTCAATCGTGGCGACAAGCCATGCCCCGACTGCGTCCCATCGCATGGTGCGCGTCCCAATGCCCCCCCATGGCCCATCTCTTTCCCCCCCCCCCCCCCCCATGACCCATCATCTCACGCCCCGTATCCTCCAGGACTCGTACTCGGGGCTGCAGGCGGGCGCCGACTCGCGCCTCGCGGGACTCATGGAGTCTCTGCTGGACCGCTACTCGGGGCTGGCGCGGCTCCTGGAGGAGGAGCGCCGCCTCAAGACGGAGCGCCTCTACGTGCAGCTGCTGCAGTGCGGCCGCGGCCTCGCCGCCTCGCGGGACCTCGCCGCCGCCGCGAGGCGCGCGGCGAGGCTCCGCGACCGGGTCCCCTTCCTGCTCGTGAGGGTCCCAGGGGGCGCAGGGGGGCCCTGGAGGACAGTTGGGGGGGGGGGGCACTTCTGGGCCGATGGGATGAGCCGGGCGGATTGGGGAGGCCGAGATTCGTGGTCGCTGGCGCGCCGTGTGGGGTCACTGGGTCACTCGTGGAGCGGTAAACGCGGTGGGGGGGGGCTGCGCTACCGGCCTCGCCCGCCAGGGGGCGCGGGTGGCCCGCGACTGAAGCTGCTGCCGGCCAAGGAGAGCGGCCTTCACGCCTCGCTCCTTAACGCGTGAGATGTTGCTTTTGTTCACGATGTCAAATGACGATATTGATGATTGTCTTGTTTTGTTTTTCAGTCGGCAGAGGCGATAAATGACAGGTGAGGTCTGTTCCTCCTCGTCTTCCCCCACTATATAATTCTCGCATCTCGTGTACGTGTGTGTATCTCCTGTATGTTGTACTTATGCATAATCTTTGTACTCATTTTTCTAGAACGGTTGGTTAGGTACGGTGCGAAAGAAATACAACATAATACATCTGTATGCATCTCTCTGTGTTGCATTGCATTTCCAAGTTAACTAGGTTTGTTTTCTCATTCATGTGTACCTGATGATGGTTGCTTGTGTTGCAAACGTCGTATTATATTATTATTTATTTTATTTGTACGTGACTTTACCGAAAGAACCAAAGAGTAATCCCTGCAGCCACGAAAGCTTCGAATCTAGTTTGCATCTGTAAGTTGTATGAATGCATTTCCTGTACGTCCTGTATGTCGAACTTCTTTAGCACCGTACGTAGCCAACAGCATTCCCAGCCCCTTGTCTCCCCCCCTCCCCTCGTCCCCTCCCACGTCTCTCCTCATCGTCTCCAACTCTCCCCTCTTCTCTTCGCCCCCCCCCCCCCCCGTGGCTTGGTCGGCCGTCCTGTCCTCGGCGCAGGATCGTGGAGGCGGTGGGCTCGTTCCTGGGCGTGAGCCCGCAGCCCCGCACCTCGGCCGATCTCCTCGAGTTCCGCCTCGAGTTCTCCCGCGAGCGGCGCGCGCTGCGGGCTCTCACCTGCACGGCGGGTCGGCGCCTCCACCACCTCCACCTCCTCCTCCTCCACCACCTCCACCTCCTCCACCACCTCCTCCTCACGTCTCGCGCATCATCACACACCTCGTTATACCTCCACGCCTTCTTGCACACCTCCACATCTCCTTACGCCTCAGCCAACGCACCTCGTCTACACATGCCTCCTCAAACCTCATCATCACACAACTCATGACACACGCACCTCGACATTGTACATCTCCTTACTCACAATACGCCTCTCATCACCACACACCGCGACAAACATCATCGTCACACAACTCATCACCACACACCGCGACAAACATCATCGTCACACAACTCATCACCACACACCGCGACAAACATCATCGTCACACAACTCATCACCACACACCTCGACAAACATCATCGTCACACAACTCATCACCACTCCTCGACAAACATCATCGTCACACAACTCATCACCACTCCTCGACAACCATCATCGTCACACAACTCATCACCACACACCGCGACAAACATCATCGTCACACAACTCATCACCACACTCCTCGACAAACATAATCGTCACACAACTCATCACCACACACCGCGACAAACATCATCGTCACACAACTCATCACCACACACCTTGACAAACATCATCGTCACACAACTCATCACCACACTCCTCGACAAACATCATCGTCACACAACTCATCACCACACTCCTCGACAAACATCATCGTCACACAACTCATCACCACACACCTCGACAAACATCATCGTCACACAACTCATCACCACACACCTCGACAAACATCACCTCATCACACCTCTTCATCCACCGGATTGTGATGAATTTAAAATTCCTCCGTTAAATGAGCCCCCCCCCCCCTGCAGCGCCCTCCGCCCCCCGCCTGGGCCCCCAAGAGGAGGGCGGGGCCACGAGTCGCAGCTTCACGGTGCGGTGGGGGGTGGGGGCGCGAGACGTCATCACCCACTTCACACTCACCTGGCGGGGGGCATGGCCGGACTCCACAGGTAACGGGGGGGGGGGGGGTGCTCGAGGGGGGTCGCACGACTTTTTTCTCTTTGCCTCAATGCGGAACTCATGTTGGTGCCCCTGGTCACTCCTACAATGAGACTCCGCTATCCTGATCTCGAGAGCTCTCGCCGGGTTACGCGGAGTGAGCCTGAGACATTCAGCCCAGGGTGAGGTGCATTGCGCACCCGTCTGACCCCCAACCCCGTGGCATGCGAGCGCAGAGCGGAGCGTGGGGGTGCGCGGCGCGTGCTGCAGCTGCGTCGTGACGGGGCTCGAGGCCAACTCGGCGCACGTGGTCCACGTGGTGGCCCACGGGCCGCACGGGGCCAGCGCCGCGAGCGAGGCGCACGTCTACCACACAGGTGCGACCCCCACGCGACTCGACACGCGCGCGACTCGACACGCACGCGACTCGACACGCGCGGGTTGGGCGGTAGTGCGGCGCAGCGAAGGAGCCTCCCACGGCTCCCCGTGCCCCCCGCTGTCGCCCCGTCTTGTCCCCGTGCCCCCCGCCCGTGGCTCCAGTCCCCGAGGCCCCCGAGTTCGTGGAGCGGGACTGTGCGTGGTGCCCGGATGGCGCCGCGCTCCGCTGGAAGTCTCGCGGCGTGGGATCCGTCTCCTCGTTCTCGCTCGAGTTCACGCGGCTCCACGCAGACCCCGAGGGCGGCGATGGCGAAGAGGGCAGCGGCCTCAGGTGATTGGGGGGGAGGTGGTGCGGGTGATGGGGGAGGGCCTGGGGCGCTCAGGCGAGGGATAGGATGCGGGGTCCCTCACGCCGTGCCCACCTCATGCCGCCCCCTCTGCAGGACCATCTCGGGCATCCAGGGCTGCTCGCGGCTCGTCTCGCTGCGTCCCGCACAGCGCTACCGCTTCCTCGTGCGTGCGCTCAACGCCGCGGGGCCCAGTGACACCGGCCGCGCGCTCATCATAGAGACGCAAGGTGACGGCTCACCTCGTCATGGTCACACCTCGTCATCACACCTCGTCATCACACCTCGTCATGGTCACACCTCGTCATCACACCTCGTCATCACACCTCGTCATGGTCACACACACACCTCGTCACACGGCCTCCTCACCGTGCACCACACTGACAGGGCCTTAAATGATTGAGGACGTGACAACGCGAACATCTTGTAATATGCTGACAGAGGGACCGCGTGTGAGAGCAACGTCACTGCCTCCATCTCAATATTCTTCCTCCCTTCACTTACCTCCCTCCCACCCCAGGTGCGCACTTCACCCTTGACCCCGAGACCGCGCACCCGAGGCTTCGGGTGTCTGAGGACGGGACCCGCGTCACGTGCCCCGCGGGGGAGCCCGGGGACCCGGGGGACGCGGGGGCCCAAGAGGGCGATGGAGACCCAGAGCTGTTTGATGGGTGCGCGCGGGACTACTCTCATCGGCACCATCCCTGCAATCATCATCATCATCCTAATCACCGTCAACTCATCATAATTACCACCACCATCATCATCATTGTAATTATATTCTTGCGTATGGAAATATGGTTCAGTAGCTCCATACCAATGTCGAGGTCTGCTGGCCACAATGAGACGGCTTCTGCAGATCGAGTTCGTGTCGTTTTGCTTTTCCCCTCCTCCGTCGAAGGAGTGCAGACCACAGTGGGTTCACTCTGTGGTCCATTAGTCGGGTGGTTGCACGGCCACGATCGCACCACTGTGGCTGTGTCTTTCATGGAGATATGCACATCGGCCTGTTGGTGTTCTGATGCGATTGATGGTCCCATCGGTGTCTTAGAAGAGGAATGTGAAAGCCAGGAGGTGGTGCGATGATTGGGTCTTGAATAATGACCACCATCATTGTCATCAATGCCGTGCGTCCCTCTGTGTCGGTGCGCGCAGCTGCTGGCTGTCGGTGCTGGGTGCGTCCCCCTCGCCCCCCACCTCTCGCGCCCCCTTCTACTGGGAGGTGTCTGTGGACGCGACCTCTGGGTTTTGCGTGGGGCTTGAGAAGGAAGGGGGCTCGTGCCTCCTGCGCTACGCGGGGGAGCCCAGCAGGTACTGCGCGTGTCCTGCGAGTGCTCACGTGTGCCGGGTATTCTGGATGGACCGCGTGTAGGCTACTCGGCTAAGTGTACTGTTTGAATTCTGTGTACTGTGCGTGTACGCGGTGCTGGATTATCCTAGTAGCAAAAGTAGCATATGCTACGGGCCCCGCACTTTCAAAGGCCCCACGCTCAATGCTTTCAAGCTGTCAATTCCGGTTCAGTGATTCTGCACTTGCTGTATCACTATAGTACTATACTGCTTTCAACTGTTACGAACGACTTTTTAAGGTTAGCGATTTGTCGTATTACCTGGCCGTATAGCAAATGATTTTTTAAAATTACTTTACTATGCAAGTTCAACATTTATGTGTTTTAATATTTATGGGTTTTTTTAATTTAGGGACCCTCTATAACATATGCTACAGGCCCCGCACTCGCTTCATCCGGCACTGCGTGTGCGTTGTGCACTGCGTGTACTGACGTGGCCGTGTGTACTGCCCCCTCCCGGGACAGGCTGGAATTGCTGGAGGAGGGAGGCCGTGTGAAGGAGCTGCTCGTGTCGCTGCTCCCCACTCGCCTGGGCATCCTCTATCGCCCCCTGCGGAGCCTCCTGAGCTTCTACGACGCCCAGCGGGGCCAGCTGCTGGCGGGGGGTCCCGTGCTGCGGGGCCCGGGCTCCGCGCGCCCCGCGCTCATCCTCGAGGGGCCCGGCAGCCTCCAGCTGCACACGCGGATCCCCGTGCCGTCATTCGCGGCGTGAGGGGGGGGGGTGCGATGTGGTGTGGGGGGCACCCTGCGACCCGAGTTCTATTCTCGCTCACGGCCAACACCAGTAACGATTATCTGAACCAGTTCTGGGCATCCCCTAGATCGACTTACTTGAGTACCCGGTGCAATGTGTATACATTGCTATTGGGGCAACGAAGGCGGCTGGGCGTGATGCTGACCGCCCATCCCCTCGTGTCAGTCTGCTGAAGCCGGGGGATCTTCGTGTGAATGTGCAGTGTGCGTGACGGGGTGGAGCAATGTAGGAGTTGGGATGTGCGGGCCGCAACAAGCCCGCTGTGCTGCATGACTGTTGCGCGTGGTGAATGCACGACCGCTTCGTTGCGTGTGAGTCGATTCGTGTACACACTCGTGGTTTGATGACGCGAATTTCAATTGTCCCCGTTGCTTGGCTGAACGAGGCTGATATTATTTCTTTTGCTGCGGTGCTGTGCTCACTTACAAGGTCAGGGGGTCCTGTCGGGGCTCACCCCCCGGGTCGGGGTTAACACGCGGGGTCGCGCACGTCAGGATCACTTTAGGTCCCGGCTCAGGGCAATGGAGCTGAATAAACACACGTGGCAGGGCAGCCATCAACAGAGTCTGGCTTCTCTCTCCGGTACTCACTCGCTCACCCACCGGCGCTCAGTCGCCTCCGTGTCACTCTGCTATCGCTCCTACCAGCGTTACTCCGGATCTGGGTGAGATCCTAGTGTAATAAAGGTCGTGGAAGTGACTTCTGGAATCCGGTCTTTATTTGTCTTTCGTTCACAACACTCCCATCTTACTCCTTCACGCTGCTGACAGACAGCGTGAGAGGGAGAGAGAGAGACGCGCGCGGCCACGTGGCAGCCTGGACCCCGCTCCAGCGTGGCCTCACCCTCCGTTCGTTCCAGATCTGACCACGTGTTGGCCGTCTCCACCCCTTTTAATACCCGGGTCACGTGGTACCTTTCCACCAATCCTGGTTAACCTCTATGGAATCTTCTAGACTCCATCGTACGTTCCCAGTACCGCACCCCTGACTCGTCCCCCCATTGGCTGTGGCTAAAGCCAGCAGATCCAATCCTCTACTTACAGATGTCACCTTACTATTACGTGAGGGCCACGCCCCTAGACTTCCCCCCATTGGCTATGGGCCAGGACCGGTAGAGCCAATCATCGTAACGAGGTGTGATCCATCAGCAACCCGGATATATCCTCACATTACACTAGGATGGTGGTGACGGCAGCGCAGCCCCAGAAGGGGTGCAGTCGGGGCTTGAGTGTGTGCAGCGAGGTTCGTTGTTGGAGTCTTGCTTGACGGGTAGTTTGGCGCGTGCATCTGGTCCCGAATGTGGAGTTGCCTTCAATGTGCAGACGATCTGTTCGCACTGGGGGTCGCGTCGAGTGCGCATTGTGGTGTCTCCTCAGTATGTGGGTTGCGTGCGTGCGGGCGGGCGGGCACCGGTGGTGCACTGGGTAGCACAATAGGATATGAACCCGGGTGACCCGAGTTCGGTTAGCTACGGCCGAGAATGTAAGTGGTGAATGACATCTGAACCTGCCCCAGATCCTCCCTCGAACCCGCACTGCCCAGTGTGGTGAATGGTCAAACATTCCCCGTGTCTGACACAGCATGGGGAGGAGCGTGACATCCAGCAGTAGATTGACAAAGGGGATGTCCCTACATGCATGCAGTTATCGCGCGTCGTTTGGTGAATGCAGTTGCTTTATTCGGGTCTGCATGGAACGCAAGACTCGAGGTGTCCAGACCTCTCACCTGGTTCTGATCGTCCAGGATGGAAACGGGATAGAGACCCGAAAAGATGGGAACCATCCTGTGATACCCGCAAAGTGGTGGAGACAGCAGCGGGGGACAGGAGATTATAACCAGAAGCCTGTGTGCCCAGGGTGGAGACACGGGGTGGAGAGGGGAGAGTGTCGGGGCTCACCGAGGGTGGACACAGGAGGCGCGAGACCGCTACTCTCCTCGCTCGCTCGCTCACTCGCCTGCGCCGCGCGGGGGGGATTTCGGGGCCGCTCCGCGGTGGGATGTGGGGGGCGGGGTGAGGAGGTCTCGGGGATGAAGGGGGATTGGGGATGACGCGAGGGGAGCGCGGAGCGCGCGACTGCCATAATCCCCGTTTAGAGAGTCATTTACAGTCGCTTACAGAGTCATTTGCGAAGCCGCGTCTCGGCGCGGCGCGGGATTAGGACCGCTTGAGTCCGCGCCGCGCATTTGCATCCTAATGTCTCCCCGTGTGTTCACGAGCCGCGTGTTCACTCACGTCCGTGTCGATGGCCTCGTTGGTGTCACGTGACGGAACGCGGGGACGCGAGATCCGAGATCGAGACTCGTCTCAGACACGTGCGTGGTGGGCAGTGGGTCACTCCACGAACCCACACCACGGGCAGGCCGTGACATCACTCTGCTATACAGCGACATCACACACACACCCTCGTAACACACACACACACCCCGTCATCACACACACACACCCCGTCATCACACACACCTACACCCCGTCATCACACACACCTACACCCCGTCATCACACACACACACACCCCGTCATCACACACACCTACACCCCGTCATCACATACACACACACCTACACCCCGTCATCAAACACACACACACCCCGTCATCACACACACACACCCCGTCATCACACACACACACACCCCGTCATCACGCACACACACCCCGTCATCACGCACACACACACCGTCATTACACACACACCCCGTCATCACACACACACACCGTCATTACACACACACACCCCGTTATTACACACACACACACCCCGTTATTACACACACACCCCGTCATCACACACACACACACCTACACCCCGTCATCACACACACACACCTACACCCCGTCATCACACACACACACACCCCGTCATCACACACACACACCTACACCCCGTCATCACACACACCTACACCCCGTCATCACACACACACACCGTCATCACACACACACACCCCCTCGTAACACACACACACACCTACACCCCGTCATCACACACACACACACCGTCATCACATACACACCGTCATCACACACACACACACCCCGTCATCACACACACCTACACCCCGTGATCACACACACACACCTACACCCCGTCATCACACACACACACACACACCGTCATCACACACACACCTACACCCCGTCATCACAGACACACCTACACCCCGTCATCACACACACACACCGTCATCACACACACACACCGTCATCACACACACACCTACACCCCGTCATCACACACACACACACCCCGTCATCACACACACACACCGTCATCACACACACACCTACACACCGTCATCACACACACACCTACACACCGTCATCACACACACACCTACACACCGTCATCACACACACACCTACACACCGTCATCACACACACACCTACACCCCGTCATCACACACACACCTACACCCCGTCATCACACACACCTACACCCCGTCATCACACACACACACGCCCCGTCATCACACACACACACCGTCATCACACACTCACCCCGTCATCACACACACACACGCCCCGTCATCACACACACCCCGTCATCACACACACACACCGTCATCACACACACACACCGTCATCACACACACACACACCCCGTCATCATACACACACACCATCACACACACACACACACCGTCATCACACACACACCGTCATCACACACACACACACACCCCGTCATCACACACACACACACACCGTCATCACACACACACACACACCGTCATCACACACACACCGTCATCACACACACACACCGTCATCACACACACACACACCGTCATCACACACACACACACGTACACCCTCTCGTCACACACACACACCTCCACCGCGCCATCACACACACACACTGTTGGGACAAATGCTATCACATTTGGCCTCCTTTGTCTCCCCAGTGTTGGTGTTCACACACGCAGCGCCATTTAAACCCGAGTCAGCCGAGGGGAGACCGAGGACCGGTTCAGATACTCGGGTTCGTAGCGCGCTCATCACCTCACAACCGCTCCATCACACACACACACATCTACACCCCATATCCATCACACACACACATCTACACCCCATATCCATCACACACACACATCTACACCCCATATCCATCACACACACACATCTACACCCCATATCCATCACACACACACATCTACACCCCATATCCATCACACACACACATCTACACCCCATATCCATCACACACACACATCTACACCCCATATCCATCACACGCCATCACCTACACGTCTCGCACATTTGCACACCCACCACAAATCCGCAATGTCCATCGCCCCTCATGCACACAGCACGGACACCAACACGCCTTCACCATATTCGCATCGCACACGTACAACACCGTCTCCCCCGCGTCTCCCCCGTGTCTCCGCTCTCTCTGTATCTCTCTTCCCGTGTCTGTCGCCCCCTGTTCGGCTCCCGAGTCCCTGTGTCCATGGCCACTAGAGGTCGCTATCGCCTCACGCCTCTTGTCTCCATGGAGCTCCCGAGGAGCGAGCCAAGGAGCCACGTCCTGGAGTCCAACTCGAGAAAGACGCGAGGGTCGACCACCGTGACCCAGTCTCGAGGTCGAACCGCGTCTCCCCTTGTCTGTCTCGTCTCCTGGTCTCCCCTTGTCTGTCTCGTCTCCTGGTCTCCACTTGTCTGCCTCGTCTCCTGGTCTCCCCTTGTCTGCCTCGTCTCCTGGTCTCTCCTTGACTGTCTCGTCTCCTGGTCTCCCCTTGTCTGCCTCGTCTCCTGGTCTCCCCTTGTCTGTCTCGTCTCCTGGTCTCTCCTTGTCTGTCTCGTCTCCTGGTCTCCCCTTGTCTGCCTCGTTTCCTGGTCTCCCCTTGTCTGCCTCGTCTCCTGGTCTCTTCTTGTCTGTCTCGTCTCCTGGTCTCCCCTTGTCTCCACTTGTCTGCCTGGTCCCCTTGTCTGCCTCGTCTCCTGATCTCCCCTTGTCTCCACTTATCTCCCTGCCGTCGTGTCTCGCCGTCGTGTCTCTGAGCGCACCTCATGTCGGTGCCTCGTGCTTCGGTCCCAGGCTGCGGGTTGCTGCTTGAATCCTCGGACACTGCGCTGTGGCTGACGAGCTGCCCTGGATGTCTCCCCTCTCGGCCCAGGCCTGGACCAGGGGTGATCCCAGGGGTTGGGTCCCAGATAGCCAATGGAGTGGCCTCCGCAATTCCGGCGACCCAGGGGAAGAGAAGACCTAAAAGCAGACGGTGCTGGTCAGGGCCGTTCATAGAGAGTGCGGGCCCGGGGCAAATCCTACGGTGAGCCCCCCGAAGCCTTCAAACTAAACCGGAAGCATCACGTCTGCCACCGTGACGTCGAAGCGCGGGGCCCCCCAAAGCGGCCCTCTTCGCCGTACCCCGGGGACGACTCTTGCTTGAGCAGATCTGTGGGCCTCTGTGTGAGTCTATGGGCCTCTGTGTGAGTCTATAGGCCTCTGTGTATGTCTGTGGGTCTCTGTGTGAGTGTAAGAGCAGATGGTGGGATGAGGCTGTCAGAGCAGATCTTGAAGGTCGCCGTATGTCTCGTGTACATCGTCAGCAGCAGCAGTGGGATCTGTTGGTGGGGCGAGCGCGTTGAGAGCGAGGTGGTGGTGGTGGTGGTCGCGGTGTGACTCCCTCTGACCACGGTGAAGTCATGGTATTTGCCCATAATCTTCACCCGTGGACTTTGCCGTAAGCCTCAGTGAATTTGCAAGTTAATCTCAGTCTCCAGCAGTCATTAGGTCCAGCGTGAGGGGGCATGGTGAGTGAGATCATGGTGATTGAAAGTGCATGGTGAGTGAACGGCCATGGTGAGTGGTGAGTGAGAGGGCATGGTGAGTGAGATCATGGTGATTGAGAGTGCATGGTGAGTGAACGGCCATGGTGAGTGGTGAGTGAGAGGTCATGGTGAGTGAGAGGGCATGGTGAGTGAACGGCCATGGTGAGTGGTGAGTGAGAGGGCATGGTGAATGAACGGCCATGGTGAGTGGTGAGTGAGAGGGCATGGTGAGTGAACGGCCATGGTGAGTGGTGAGTGAGAGGGCATGGTGAGTGAACGGCCATGGTGAGTGGTGAGTGAGAGGGCATGGTGAGTGGGCATGGTGCGTGAGATTATGGTGAGTGAGCGAACACGGTGAGTGGTGTCATGGTGAGTTGAGGGGCATTTTCTTGGTTCTTTCGGTAAAGTCTCGTAGAAGGAAAATAATTAAATAATAAAAATAAAACATTATAAAATAATTCTCACGACGTTTCGGCCACAACGCAAGCAGCCGTCTTCAGGTGGAGAACAGGTCTGTCGAGAAGGCCTGTTCTCCACCTGAAGACGGCTGCTTGCGTTGTGGCCGAAACGTCGTGAGAATTATTTTATTATGTTTTATTTTTATTATTTTATTATTTTCCTTCTACGTGACTTTACCGAAAGAACCAAGAAGATGAATCCCTGCAGTCACGAAAGCTTTAAATCGAAATTGAGGGGCATTGGTGAGTGTTTTGTTTGCTACTTTGTGTACTTTTCAGGTTTTGACCATGCCAGTGTCCCCGCGTGTCTAATCCGCACTTCGCAGCTGGCGGCTTGCACCGACTGAAACCTTCATCCTGCAGGCGCAATGGTCGCTGTGCGAATAATAACATCTCTCGTCATAGCGGAGATCAAGTGGCGAGCCAGGTCATTACCATTGAGCGCATAGTGAGTGAGATCATCTTGGTGGTGAGGAAGCCTTGGTGAGTGAGTGAGTGAGAAGCTGTGGTGAGTGAGTGAGTGAGAAGCTGTGGTGAGTGAGTGAGTGAGAAGCTGTGGTGAGTGAGTGAGTGAGAAGCTGTGGTGAGTGAGTGAGTGAGAAACTGTGGGTGAGTGAGTGAGTGAGAAGCTGTGGTGAGTGAGTGAGTGAGAAACTGTGGTGAGTGAGTGAGAAGCTGTGGTGAGTGAGTGAGCGAGAAGCTGTGGTTGAGTGAGTGAGTGAGAAGCTGTGGTGAGTGAGTGAGTGAGAAACTGTGGTGAGTGAGTGAGTGAGAAGCTGTGGTGAGTGAGTGAGTGAGAAACTGTGGTGAGTGAGTGAGAAGCTGTGGTGAGTGAGTGAGCGAGAAGCTGTGGTGAGTGAGTGAGTGAGAAGCTGTGGTGAGTGAGTGAGTGAGAAACTGTGGTGAGTGAGTGAGTGAGAAGCTGTGGTGAGTGAGTGAGTGAGAAGCTGTGGTGAGTGAGTGAGTGAGAAGCTGTGGTGAGTGAGTGAGTGAGAAGCTGTGGTGAGTGAGTGAGTGAGAAGCTGTGGTGAGTGAGTGAGCGAGAAGCTGTGTGAGTGAGAGAGTAGGAAGCTGTGGGTGAGTGAGTGAGTGAGAAGCTGTGGTGAGTGAGTGAGTGAGAAGCTGTGGTGAGTGAGTGAGTGAGAAGCTGTGTGAGTGAGTGAGTGAGAAGCTGTGGTGAGTGAGTGAGTGAGAAGCTGTGGTGAGTGAGTGAGTGAGAAGCTGTGGTGAGTGAGTGAGCGAGAAGCTGTGGTGAGTGAGAGAGTAAGGAAGCTGTGGTGAGTGAGTGAGTGAGAAGCTGTGGTGAGTGAGTGAGAAGCTGT
This sequence comes from Lethenteron reissneri, assembly GCF_015708825.2. Classification (NCBI taxonomy): domain Eukaryota; kingdom Metazoa; phylum Chordata; class Hyperoartia; order Petromyzontiformes; family Petromyzontidae; genus Lethenteron; species Lethenteron reissneri. Next base: position 20,859,829 of record NC_083802.1, read on the forward strand.
GGTGAGTGAGTGAGTGAGAAACTGTGGTCAGTGAGTGAGCGAGAAGCTGTGGTGAGTGAGTGAGTGAGAAGCTGTGGTGAGTGAGTGAGTGAGAAACTGTGGTGACTAAGTGAGTGAGAAGCTGTGGTGAGTGAGTGAGTGAGAAGCTGTGGTGAGTGAGTGAGTGAGAAACTGTGGTGAGTGAGTGAGTGAGAAGCTGTGGTGAGTGAGTGAGTGAGAAACTGTGGTGAGTGAGTGAGTGAGAAGCTGTGGTGAGTGAGTGAGCGAGAAGCTGTGGTGAGTGAGTGAGAAGCTGTGGTGAGTGAGTGAGTGAGAAACTGTGGTGAGTGAGTGAGTGAGGAAGCTGTGGTGAGTGAGTGAGCGAGAAGCTGTGGTGAGTGAGTGAGTGAGGAAGCTGTGGTGACTAAGTGAGTGAGAAGCTGTGGTGAGTGAGTGAGTAAGGAAGCTGTGGTGAGTGAGTGAGTGAGAAGCTGTGGTGAGTGAGTAAGGAAGCTGTGGTGAGTGAGTGAGTGAGAAGCTGTGGTCAGTGAGTGAGCGAGAAGCTGTGGTGAGTGAGTGAGTGAGAAGCTGTGGTGAGTGAGTGAGTGAGAAACTGTGGTGAGTGAGTGAGTGAGAAACTGTGGTGAGTGAGTGAGTGAGAAGCTGTGGTGAGTGAGTGAGTGAGAAGCTGTGGTGAGTGAGTGAGTGAGAAGCTGTGGTGAGTGAGTGAGTGAGAAGCTGTGGTGAGTGAGTGAGTGAGAAGCTGTGGTGACTAAGTGAGTGAGAAGCTGTGGTGAGTGAGTGAGTGAGAAGCTGTGGTGAGTGAGTGAGAAGCTGTGGTGAGTGAGTGAGTGAGAAGCTGTGGTGAGTGAGTGAGTGAGGAAGCTGTGGTGAGTGAGTGAGAAGCTGTGGTGAGTGAGTGAGTGAGAAGCTGTGGTGAGTGAGTGAGTGAGAAGCTGTGGTGAGTGAGTGAGAAGCTGTGGTGAGTGAGTGAGCGAGAAGCTGTGGTGAGTGAGTGAGTGAGAAGCTGTGGTGAGTGAGTGAGGAAGCTGTGGTGAGTGAGTGAGAAGCTGTGGTGAGTGAGTGAGTGAGAAGCTGTGGTGAGTGAGTGAGTGAGAAGCTGTGGTGAGTGAGTGAGAAGCTGTGGTGAGTGAGTGAGTGAGGAAGCTGTGGTGAGTGAGTGAGTGAGAAGCTGTGGTGAGTGAGTGAGTGAGAAGCTGTGGTGAGTGAGTAAGGAAGCTGTGGTGAGTGAGTGAGTGAGAAGCTGTGGTGAGTGAGTGAGTGAGAAGCTGTGGTGAGTGAGTGAGTGAGAAGCTGTGGTGAGTGAGTGAGCGAGAAGCTGTGGTGAGGTGAGTGAGTGAGGAAGCTGTGGTGAGTGAGTGAGTGAGAAGCTGTGGTGAGTGAGTGAGTGAGAAGCTGTGGTGAGTGAGTGAGTGAGAAGCTGTGGTGAGTGAGTGAGTGAGAAGCTGTGGTGAGTGAGTGAGTGAGAAGCTGTGGTGAGTGAGTGAGTGAGAAGCTGTGGTGAGTGAGTGAGCGAGAAGCTGTGGTGAGTGAGTGAGTGAGGAAGCTGTGGTGAGTGAGTGAGAAGCTGTGGTGAGTGAGTGAGTGAGAAGCTGTGGTGAGTGAGTGAGTGAGAAGCTGTGGTGAGTGAGTGAGTGAGAAGCTGTGGTGAGTGAGTGAGTGAGAAGCTGTGGTGAGTGAGTGAGTGAGAAGCTGTGGTGAGTGAGTGAGCGAGAAGCTGTGGTGGTGAGTGAGGAGAAGCTGTGGTGAGGAGTGAGTGAGAGCTGGGTGAGTGAGTGAGAAGCTGTGGGAGTGGGTGAGAAGCTGTGGTGAGTGAGTGAGTCGAGAAGCTGTGGGAGTGAGTGAGTGAGAAGCTGTGGTGAGTGAGTGAGTGAGAAGCTGTGGTGAGTGAGTGAGTGAGAAGCTGTGGTGAGTGAGTGAGTGAGAAGCTGTGGTGAGTGAGTGAGTGAGAAGCTGTGGTGAGTGAGTGAGTGAGAAGCTGTGGTGAGTGAGTGAGGAAGCTGTGGTGAGTGAGTGAGGAAGCTGTGGTGAGTGAGTGAGTGAGAAGCTGTGGTGAGTGAGTGAGTGAGAAGCTGTGGTGAGTGAGTGAGAAGCTGTGGTGAGTAAGTGAGAAGCTGTGGTGAGTGAGTGAGAAGCTGTGGTGAGTGAGTGAGTGAGAAACTGTGGTGAGTGAGTGAGAAGCTGTGGTGAGTGAGTGAGAAGCTGTGGTGAGTGAGTGAGAAGCTGTGGTGAGTGAGTAAGTGAGAAGCTGTGGTGAGTAAGTGAGAAGCTGTGGTGAGTGAGTGAGTGAGAAACTGTGGTGAGTGAGTGAGAAGCTGTGGTGAGTGAGTGAGAAGCTGTGGTGAGTGAGTGAGAAGCTGTGGTGAGTGAGTGAGTAAGGAAGCTGTGGTGAGTGAGTGAGTGAGAAGCTGTGGTGAGTGAGTGAGTGAGAAGCTGTGGTGAGTGAGTAAGTGAGAAGCTGTGGTGAGTGAGTGAGTGAGGAAGCTGTGGTGAGTGAGTGAGCGAGAAGCTGTGGTGAGTGAGTGAGAAGCTGTGGTGAGTGAGTGAGAAGCTGTGGTGAGTGAGTGAGAAGCTGTGGTGAGTGAGTGAGAAACTGTGGTGAGTGAGTGAGTAAGGAAGCTGTGGTGAGTGAGTGAGTGAGAAGCTGTGGTGAGTGAGTGAGAAGCTGTGGTGAGTGAGTGAGTGAGGAAGCTGTGGTGAGTGAGTGAGAAGCTGTGGTGAGTGAGTGAGCGAGAAGCTGTGGTGAGTGAGTGAGTGAGAAGCTGTGGTGAGTGAGTGAGCGAGAAGCTGTGGTGAGTGAGTGAGAAGCTGTGGTGAGTGAGTGAGTGAGAAGCTGTGGTGAGTGAGTGAGTGAGAAGCTGTGGTGAGTGAGTGAGAAGCTGTGGTGAGTGAGTGAGTGAGAAGCTGTGGTGAGTGAGTGAGTGAGAAGCTGTGGTGAGTGAGTGAGTGAGAAGCTGTGGTGAGTGAGTGAGAAGCTGTGGTGACTGAGTAAGCGAGAAGCTGTGGTGAGTGAGTGAGAAGCTGTGGTGAGTGAGTGAGTGAGGAGCTGTGGTGAGTGAGTGAGTGAGAAGCTGTGGTGAGTGAGTGAGTGAGGAAGCTGTGGTGAGTGAGTGAGAGCTGTGGTGAGTGAGTGAGTGAGAAGCTGTGGTGAGTGAGTGAGTGAGGAAGCTGTGGTGAGTGAGTGAGTGAGAAGCTGTGGTGAGTGAGTGAGTGAGGAAGCTGTGGTGAGTGAGTGAGAAGCTGTGGTGAGTGAGTGAGAAGCTGTGGTGAGTGAGTGAGAAGCTGTGGTGAGTGAGTGAGAAGCTGTGGTGAGTGAGTAATGAGGCCACGGTAAGATCGCGATGAGGAGGCCACGGTGAGTTCGTGGTGAGTGAGGAGGAATGGCTGCTGCTGCTGGAGGAGGAGGCTCCCGCCGTGGGGATGCCCCCCCCCGCCACCATCAGGTGGCTAATCTACTTTGTCACCACAATCAAGACAAGACAATTAGCCTTAAACAGCTGCGGCCTGGCCTTTGTGCGGAGGCGTAAAGGCACGAGGGGAGGGCAGAGTGAATATTCACACGCGGAGCCGAGAGGTCACGGGGGGGGGGGGGCAAGAGGAGAGTGGTGGAGAGCGAGGAGAAAGGACCCGAAATGGCGTCCAATCAAAGGCCACTTAATGCTGCATAATGTCCGAGTCCAGAGCCTCTCGAACACAGCTCACGACGTGGGGGGAAATTGGGGCTGGGGAGCGGGAGGGGGGGGGAGTGTGAAAGTGCTCAGCCATCTTACGTGGAAATCGTTTCCGCGGGTGCCTTGCCGAGGATGTTGGCGGCCTCGCGATGACCGCCGGACCCGCGGAGCGCAGCGCACGACGCCTCCTGCTCCTCCTCCGCTTCGTCACGGGAGCTGAGCGCTGCTGGCGCTGCCCCTACCGCCCACTAAGATCGTTGAGATCGGCCTCAGCGCGTCGGTGTGATTGACACGAGACGATGATGATGATGATGAACTCCATGCGGAGCCTCCTTGAGCCGTGCGCTTCATCATGGCGGGTGGCACAATCGTCGCACGTGCTTGATGGTTCATACACCCGCAGCATTGACGTGGGCGGCCTGCGGAGTTCCGACCACGAAGCTCTTTGACATTCAGAGGAAGAATTGCTGCTGAATGTACTCTCTCTCTGTTGGAGCGGTGGCATCACCCAGCGAGATGCCTGCTCAACGCTTGTTGCAGAGATGTTCTGTTCTATCCGGCAGGCCGCACTGGTTAATACTGCGGTGTAGAATTAAAATTAAACCACGACGCGACGTCTGCGTCACTCGCAGTAGACGCCAAAGATACCGCGACGTGATTCGAAGAAGAGTATGCCTTGCCCTGCCGGCGCCACATTCACCAATTTGCCCAATTTTAAAAATATCACCGCGGTTCCCTGTTCAGGGAATGGCACCCTGGCCAAAGGGCGACTTCTCCACAGCTGTAGTTGCTGTGGCTACATCTTGTTCTCTTGTTCTGAGCTCCTGTGAGATGCTGCTGCCTTACTGTGGGTTGCTGTGCCATGAGTTTTAGTGCTATGGGTTGCTGTGGTCGCTGTGTTGCCATACGGTGGGTTTTAGTGCCATGGGTGTCTGTATGGTGGGTTGCCATGGGGTGAGTTTCTGAGCTGGGGGGGGGGGGGGCTCTTCAGGCCCGTGCTATTACACGTGCAGACCATGTCCTGAGTGGACGGGTGAAATCCCCCCCCCGCCTCTCCCCCACTTTGTATCTTCTCGTTACGGTGAAGATGGGAGCATCTGTTAGAGAGGACAGAGCACATCCCCTCTCGGGGCCGCTCCTCACTCGTCAGGGAGGCCAGGGGCAGGGGAGAGGGGGGTGGGACAGCGAGAGGGGGGATGTGGGGGGGCTGCAGGACGAGGGTTACCGCTGCGTAACGCTCCGCACGCACGCACGCACGCAGCTCCCTTTCCTGAGACTTTCACTCGCCCTGCCTCCCACTGACCACAACAAACACGCACTCACTCCGGGGTGGCCCGGCTCTTTCTTACGCGAGTGTTCGGAGGGGGTTTGTGAGAGGCTCGGGGGTGGGCCTTGCTTTGGTGGGAAGAGGCTGGGGGGCAGCCAGTGTGTGTGGGGGGGTGGGATCGGGCCGCTTTGTTCCGGGGAGATGGAGCTGACAACAGCGCGCTTTGTGCACTCTGCGGGAAACAGCGCGGGACAAACACGTGGCTTTCAGCGCGAGTCAGGTGTGGGCCACAATCGCTCGGCGGGGGGGGCGGGGGGGAGCTGGGTGGCGGGGCGAGCGGGCATCCTTTATTGGGGTCTCCCTGGTGATGGCAGTGAAATGTCTCTCTGAGAGAGATTCCGTTATATGGCTCCTGGATTTACACCTCTCACCTCGTTTGAAATCGTATTGAATGTAGTGGCTTTTCAGGGGCACGGCTATTGACACTTATTTGCGTGGTGGCGCGGGGGGCGCATGGCTCCATGTGGAGATCCTCATGGGCACTGCCGGGAGGCCACCTCCATCAGCCAGGGCTGCCCCCCCCCGACCCCCTTCTGCTGGACCCCAAAAGTTTTGTGGCGAAGGTGGTGGCGGCTGTGACGACAATGTCGATGATGTTGTTGGCTGGGCGGTGGCTTATCGGGTGGAGTGAGGCGCGCGTGTCGTGGGCGGATTGTTACCGACGCACATCAAAAGCGCCGCTCCGAGCGTCCCGCGTTTGTTTGGCACAAGATGCATAATTTAGAAGCTCGCGTCCAATTTGCACAGAACCTCTGCTCCCTTCACCTGCCTGACGGAGCCGGGGTTTGGGAGGAGAGATGGCTTTGTGGTGATGAGTAAACGCTGCGAGCGACGGAGTGACACGTGAGGAGCTGCGCTCCCCGCGGTGCGAGGCCACGCGCGCGCAGGCGGAGGGCTCCGAGTGCTCGTGGAGTCGCCGCGTTCGCGGCTTCCCCAAACCACGCGGCGGCAGTCGGCGGCGCGCTCCAGCCGCGTGGCACGGGGATGTAGCAGCACCCTGTCGGTGTGCGCGCAGGTGTGGGGCAGGTGACCAGTGCAGGCCGTCCTGTTTACTATCTATCCCACACCTTCCAGTCAGCACATCGCCAGACACCAGGCCCAAGAGGCACTGGAGATGATCAGAAGAGAATCGCTCGGTACTGAAGTTATCGCAGACCAATTACCATGTGCAGTGCACAAGACCGAAGCACACGCGTGGACATTGGACGCAATGGAAGCATTGAAGCCCTGGTATGAAACCTGTTTGCCCTGTAGCCCATGCTCACTGCCATTTCCCATCTCGAGTACTCGTGTTGATTTAAGTTAGAACATTGTGAAAATGCTGGCATGCATTATGGGTGTTGTGAATATTTCCCATGTGGCATACCATCGTATAGCGACACATTTCCACCACCGTCTTTGGATATTGCAGCAGGGACCCTAACCGCCAGTCAGGGTCCTCAGGGAAGGTGACAGGGAGGTCGTGGCAGGACAGCCCCCCCCCCCCCCCCCCCTGGGGGGTACCTATCCCTCGCCGGAGACATCTTAGCCCCTGACCGGGGAGGTTTCGGGTACGAGGTGACGATGTCGTGCCGCTCGGCAGTGGGGTCCTGAGGTATATGTGCTGCTGTTGCAGCCTCCTGCTTCCCCTCGCTGCAGCAGAGGGCGCCACGGCGACTGTTCTCTGTCTCACTCCAGCAGCAGCAGCATGCGCAGGAGAAGGAGGAAGTGGTTGAGAGGTCAGGGTCTTGATCTGTCTGAGCTCTCGCTCACCTCAACGCAGGGAGATACTTTGGGAGCCACATCTGGAGCTTTAATTTTAAAACACAGTCACTGAGCACACGCCCAAAGGCCTTAAATGTCAAGCGGCAAGCAACAAACAGCACTGTAAAAGTTATACTAGATAAGCGAGTAATGAGTTCATTGAATTGAGCAAAGTCATTTTCAGAGCTTGAGACGAAGGGAGGGAATTCCAGAGTGGAGCAGTGCGAGTGAAGCGCTGCGACCTGCAGCGTGGTGGCTGAACACAGAGTGGATGAGACGAAACAGTCAGTGTCTGGAAGACCGGCTCCTCAACACGCTGGAGGCCTCGGCGACTGCTGAGACCTCTCGGCCCAAGTGCTGCTGATTCAGGAGCCTCCACGGCGCCTCTCAAAGCTCCACTGAGCGCTCATCAGCTCGGTCTCATTCGGAATGTCCAACGGCTCCTTCACTCCAAGGAATTGGACGACACGGGATCACGGTGTGCAGGGGAAACGTAGGGCAGCACGGCATACTGACGCTACACAAGGCAATTGAATGAATCTTGAGGAAACAGAAGACAACACCATATATATTTTGATAGTCGACGTATTTTTACTTGAGACAACGCAATACCTTGACAATACATGACACCGGCGTGTTGTGAGAAGACACAAGGTGACACGTTATTGCTTGAGACAACGCAAGGTGATGATGCAAACGGCCACCTTCGACGACATCCAGTCTGCCTTGAGCGGGGACCTCAACACCACGGACGGGGATACTTCCATAAATGGAGGCTCAAGCAAAACCCCCACAAAGCAACGGTCCCTGTATTCATCTCGATAACAGGAATGCAAAGACGCACTCTGAATTTTTCCTTTTGTGGCAACACTGTGCAACATGACCCCACTGACCTATCTAGGAGTGACTGAACCGCACGCTAACCTTCCACGACCACCTTAAAAAGGTGTAGACGCTAAGACGAAGGGGTCAACCTGGTCCAGAAACTGGCCAACAAGCTGGGGAGGGTCAGCATCGGCACGACGGACATCAGCGATGCCCCCCCCCCCTTTGTGTACTCCGTAACCGAGTGCTGTGTAGCATCGGTATGGACCAGAAGTAGCCACACTCGACTTTGTCAACTTCTTTCCTGAACGCTGCGGTGCGGTGGTGGCCTCACGGCGACCCTCGACTTGACCTCAATGCCTTAGCTCCCCGTGCTGTCGCTCAGCGCCCCCCCCCCCCCCATCCGTTCGCCGCGACGCCGCAACCCTCCGGGAAGTCCAGCGATTCGTAGAGAATCAACGTCGCCCCATCGCCCATGATCTCAATAGTAGCCCTCTTCTACGCCGCTTGGTCTCACACAAGCACTTTGCACCCACGCGCTTAACCTTCAAAAATGCAACTTCAACCCTAATGATGCCGCTTGGAAAGCCGAATTGAGTTCACAAGAAGCCACAAACACCTCCTCGTGAAAGACCCGGCAACGCAGAAGATCCCTGGCTCCGATCTTCTGCGAATCTCAAGGCCACAAACCTGAACCGCGTCCACACTCAAATCTTGGCAAATGATGCGGATACCTGAAGATGCAGAAATGGAAAATTAAAAACTTTCCAACGTATGACTTTGGTCACCCAGAACCATGGAACATAACGACGCAACGCTCAGTTTAAACATATTCAGGAGGCGTCGTCATAGCAGTAATACTCCACTGTTTCCCTTGGCACAATTACCTCGCTCAACCACCTCGATGTAGAATTGTTGTTGTTGCTCCACATCAACTCGTCATCCATACGAAGGAGAAGATCCACAGCCCAGGGTGTCACGCCACGTCTGAGCCCCGCACTCGGAGAGACCCAACCAAGCGAGGCGACCACAGACACACGGAGTTCGGGATGAGAAAGACAATTAGTGGCGGGCGCGGGGGCCGTGTGGCGGCGCGCGGGACAGGTGCCGTTTAACCTCGGTAATTAGCGGGATCTATGTGGGCGAGAGCGCGGTCCCACGCAGTGCCGGCCCCGTAACGAGGCGCTAACGCCGGATTTATTTCGCCACTTAATGGGCGCGTAACGAGCCGGGGTGAGCGGGGCTGAGCGGGGCCGCCGGGGTGGCCGGGGCGGGTAGCGGGGCCCGAGCCGCGATAAATCGCCGATAAAAGGAGCCCCCCGCGTAGCCCGCCCGCGCTAATTACACATTTCTGACGCAATAAACAGGGCGGCCGCAGTCGTTAGCAGTTTGTTTGTGTGTCACGGCGCGCCGCCGCGGGGCGGTTCTGATAAATATTTAATTAAGAAATTAATTGTGAGCGCCGCGCCACCAACACCTCCTCCGCCTCCTCCTCCGCCGCCGCCGCCGCGGAATGTATTCATTATTCAGGCGTCTCTCTGCCGCTCGGAGTGTGAACTTTCCTAATCCTGACACGCAGCGGCAGATAAACGGGGCATGGCAAAGCAGGGGTGCGGATAAATGGGGCGCGGGTGTCAAGGCGGTACATCGGAGGTGGGGAACATCTCCTTACTGAGGGTGGAATGAAATACATAGTTTAGGGATTTGCTTCTCAAATGATCATTGAAGCATTGGTGCTCATCTTCTGTTTAAAGCCCCGAGCGAGTGGGTGAAGTCCATCCACATTTCGGATACAAAGGAACATTGCTTTTAGCGACCCCGGAGGTAGGGATGATGGGCTGATTCAACCCCCCCAAGCAGATTGTGAAATCGCAACTTTCCGATTGCAAGCCGCTCGCTCTGCCACTGAGGAGCCACCGGGCACTGCGAGAGGCCCTTGCAGTGAGACACGTGAATGAGCGCAGTGCTAAAATAAGGCGCCCACTATTTCCAGGTGGGAAATTCTAGATTTGAAGCTTTCGTGACTGCAAGGATCCATACTCTTAGTTTTTTCGGTAAAGTCACGTAGGTAAAAAAATGAAATTTAAGTTAATATTAAAATTAATTTATTATTACTTTATTTTTATTAATTTTAATTTCATTTTTTACCTACGTGACTTTACCGAAAAAACTAAGAGTGCAGGTGGGAAATATTCCCCTCGAGTACCCGACGCGTGCCACAACGACGGATCCATATCGTGTGTGGGCCGTTTCACAGCGGCAGGCCTCCTCCTCGTGTGGCCGCGGCCGTGCGAGATCAGGTCCCGTCGTGGACATTGGACGTGATTGGGCTCGCGGCCGTCAGAAGAATGAACGAGTCTGACCGGAGCGAGGAGACGCGTTCGTTCCGGCAGCGTCGGAGATTCGCGATGGAGGCGTCTGGCGAGACGCGTGTCGCGATGCCATCTCCGTCTCGGGGCAGCAGCTGCCACGGCCCCCAGACTCGGAGGGACATGCGCACACAGACCGGCCACGCACGTAGCTGCTAATTAAGATTAATTAGCAAGGCGATGAGTGAACATGGTGTGGAGTCGCGCAGCACGACGACACCCTCTGCCACTGAGCAACCGCAACTCCGAGCCATGGGTGACACGAGAGAGCAAGAGTGAAGCTATCGTGGGTTCATAACACCACAGCTACCGTGGGTTCATAACACCACAGCTATCGTGGGTTCATAGCACAGCTACCGTGGGTTCATAACACCACAGCTATCGTGGTTTCATAGCACATCTACCGTGGGTTCATAGCACCACAGCTATCGTGGTTTCATAGCACAGCTATCGTGGGTTCATAGCACCACAGCTATCGTGGTTTCATAGCACATCTACCGTGGGTTCATAACACCACAGCTATCGTGGTTTCATAGCACATCTACCGTGGGTTCATAGCACCACAGCTATCGTGGTTTCATAGCACATCTACCGTGGGTTCATAACACCACAGCTATCGTGGTTTCATAGCACATCTACCGTGGGTTCATAACACCACAGCTATCGTGGTTTCATAACACAGCTACCGTGGGTTCATAACACCACAGCTATCGTGGTTTCATAACACAGCTATCGTGGTTTCATAACACCACAGCTATCGTGGGTTCATAGCACCACAGCTATCGTGGTTTCATAACACCACAGCTATCGTGGTTTCATAACACCACAGCTATCGTGGTTTCATAACACAGCTACCGTGGATTCATAACACCACAGCTATCGTGGGTTCATAACACCACAGCTATCGTGGGTTCATAGCACCACAGCTACCGTGGGTTCATAGCACCACAGCTATCGTGGGTTCATAGCACCACAGCTACCGTGGGTTCATAACACCACAGCTATCGTGGGTTCATAGCACCATAGCTATCGTGGGATCATAACACCACAGCTACCGTGGGTTCATAACACCACAGCTATCGTGGGATCATAACACCACAGCTATCGTGGGTTCATAGCACCATAGCTATCGTGGGATCATAACACCACAGCTATCGTGGGTTCATAACACCACAGCTATCGTGGGTTCATAACACCACAGCTATCGTGGGTTCATAACACCACAGCTATCGTGGGTTCATAACACCACAGCTATCGTGGGATCATAACACCACAGCTATCGTGGGATCATAACACCACAGCTACCGTGGGTTCATAACACCACAGCTACCGTGCGTGCATAGCACCATAGCTACCGTGGGTTCATAACACCACAACTATCGTGGGTTCATAACACCACAGCTATCGTGGGATCATAACACCACAGCTACCGTGGGTTCATAACACCACAACTATCGTGGGTTCATAACACCACAGCTACCGTGGGTTCATAACACCACAACTATCGTGGGTTCATAACACCACAGCTACCGTGGGTTCATAACACCACAACTATCGTGGGTTCATAACACCACAGCTACCGTGGGTTCATAACACCACAGCTATCGTGGGATCATAGCACAGCTACCGTGGGTTCATAACACCACAGCTACCGTGGGTTCATAACACCACAGCTACCGTGGGTTCATAACACCACAGCTATCGTGGGATCATAGCACAGCTACCGTGGGTTCATAACACCACAGCTACCGTGGGTTCATAACACCACAGCTACCGTGGGTTCATAGCACCACAGCTATCGTGGTTTCATAGCACAGCTATCGTGGGTTCATAGCACCACAGCTATCGTGGTTTCATAGCACATCTACCGTGGGTTCATAGCACCACAGCTATCGTGGTTTCATAGCACATCTACCGTGGGTTCATAACACCACAGCTATCGTGGTTTCATAGCACATCTACCGTGGGTTCATAACACCACAGCTATCGTAGTTTCATAACACAGCTACCGTGGGTTCATAGCACCACAGCTACCGTGGTTTCATAACACCACAGCTATCGTGGTTTCATAACACAGCTATCGTGGTTTCATAACACCACAGCTATCGTGGTTTCATAACACAGCTACCGTGGGTTCATAACACCACAGCTATCGTGGTTTCATAACACAGCTATCGTGGTTTCATAACACCACAGCTATCGTGGGTTCATAGCACCACAGCTATCGTGGTTTCATAACACAGCTACCGTGGGTTCATAGCACCACAGCTACCGTGGTTTCATAACACCACAGCTATCGTGGTTTCATAACACAGCTACCGTGGGTTCATAACACCACAGCTACCGTGGTTTCATAACACCACAGCTATCGTGGTTTCATAGCACATCTACCGTGGGTTCATAACACCACATCTATCGTGGTTTCATAACACAGCTACCGTGGGTTCATAGCACCACAGCTACCGTGGTTTCATAACACCACAGCTATCGTGGTTTCATAACACCACCGCTATCGTGGTTTCATAACACAGCTACCGTGGGTTCATAACACCACAGCTATCGTGGGTTCATAACACCACAGCTATCGTGGGTTCATAGCACCACAGCTACCGTGGGTTCATAGCACCACAGCTACCATGGGTTCATAGCACCACAGCTATCGTGGGTTCATAACACCACAGCTATCGTGGGTTCATAGCACCACAGCTATCGTGGGTTCATAGCACCACAGCTACCGTGGGTTCATAACACCACAGCTATCGTGGGTTCATAGCACCATAGCTATCGTGGGATCATAACACCACAGCTACCGTGGGTTCATAACACCACAGCTATCGTGGGATCATAACACCACAGCTATCGTGGGTTCATAGCACCATAGCTATCGTGGGATCATAACACCACAGCTATCGTGGGTTCATAACACCACAGCTATCGTGGGTTCATAACACCACAGCTATCGTGGGTTCATAGCACCATAGCTATCGTGGGATCATAACACCACAGCTACCGTGGGTTCATAGCACCACAGCTATCGTGGGTTCATAACACCACAGCTATCGTGGGTTCATAACACCACAGCTATCGTGGGTTCATAACACCACAGCTATCGTGGGATCATAACACCACAGCTATCGTGGGATCATAACACCACAGCTACCGTGGGTTCATAACACCACAGCTACCGTGCGTGCATAGCACCATAGCTACCGTGGGTTCATAACACCACAACTATCGTGGGTTCATAACACCACAGCTATCGTGGGATCATAACACCACAGCTACCGTGGGTTCATAACACCACAACTATCGTGGGTTCATAACACCACAGCTACCGTGGGTTCATAACACCACAACTATCGTGGGTTCATAACACCACAGCTACCGTGGGTTCATAACACCACAACTATCGTGGGTTCATAACACCACAGCTACCGTGGGTTCATAACACCACAGCTATCGTGGGATCATAGCACAGCTACCGTGGGTTCATAACACCACAGCTACCGTGGGTTCATAACACCACAGCTACCGTGGGTTCATAACACCACAGCTATCGTGGGATCATAGCACAGCTACCGTGGGTTCATAACACCACAGCTACCGTGGGTTCATAACACCACAGCTATCGTGGGTTCATAGCACCACAGCTATCGTGGGATCATAGCACAGCTATCGTGGGTTCATAACACCACAGCTATCGTGGGTTCATAGCATAGCTATCGTGGGTTCATAGCACAGCTATCGTGGGTTCATAGCACCACAGCTACCGTGGGTTCATAACACCACAGCTACCGTGGGTTCATAACACAGCTACCGTGGGTTCATAACACCACAGCTACCGTGGGTTCATAACACAGCTACCGTGGGTTCATAGCACCACAGCTACCGTGGGTTCATAACACCACAGCTACCGTGGGTTCATAACACCACAGCTATCGTGGGTTCATAGCACAGCTACCGTGGGTTCATAACACAGCTACCGTGGGTTCATAACACCACAGCTACCGTGGGTTCATAACACCACAGCTATCGTGGTTTCATAGCACAGCTACCGTGGGTTCATAACACAGCTACCGTGGGTTCATAACACCACAGCTACCGTGGGTTCATAACACCACAGCTATCGTGGTTTCATAGCACAGCTACCGTGGGTTCATAACACAGCTACCGTGGGTTCATAGCACAGCTATCGTGGGTTCATAGCACAGCTACCGTGGGTTCATAACACAGCTACCGTGGGTTCATAGCACAGCTATCGTGGGTTCATAGCACAGCTACCGTGGGTTCATAACACAGCTACCGTGGGTTCATAACACAGCTACCGTGGGTTCATAACACAGCTACCGTGGGTTCATAACACAGCTACCGTGGGTTCATAGCACCACAGCTATCGTGGGTTCATAACACCACAGCTATCGTGGGATCATAACACCACAGCTACCGTGGGTTCATAACACAGCTACCGTGGGTTCATAACACAGCTATCGTGGGATCATAACACCACAGCTACCGTGGGTTCATAACACCACAACTATCGTGGGTTCATAACACCACAGCTACCGTGGGTTCATAACACCACAACTATCGTGGGTTCATAACACCACAGCTATCGTGGTTTCATAACACCACAGCTATCGTGGTTTCATAACACAGCTACCGTGGATTCATAACACCACAGCTATCGTGGGTTCATAACACCACAGCTATCGTGGGTTCATAGCACCACAGCTACCGTGGGTTCATAGCACCACAGCTACCGTGGGTTCATAGCACCACAGCTATCGTGGGTTCATAACACCACAGCTATCGTGGGTTCATAGCACCACAGCTATCGTGGGTTCATAGCACCACAGCTACCGTGGGTTCATAACACCACAGCTATCGTGGGTTCATAGCACCATAGCTATCGTGGGATCATAACACCACAGCTACCGTGGGTTCATAACACCACAGCTATCGTGGGATCATAACACCACAGCTATCGTGGGTTCATAGCACCATAGCTATCGTGGGATCATAACACCACAGCTATCGTGGGTTCATAACACCACAGCTATCGTGGGTTCATAACACCACAGCTATCGTGGGTTCATAACACCACAGCTATCGTGGGTTCATAACACCACAGCTATCGTGGGATCATAACACCACAGCTATCGTGGGATCATAACACCACAGCTACCGTGGGTTCATAACACCACAGCTACCGTGCGTGCATAGCACCATAGCTACCGTGGGTTCATAACACCACAACTATCGTGGGTTCATAACACCACAGCTATCGTGTGATCATAACACCACAGCTACCGTGGGTTCATAACACCACAACTATCGTGGGTTCATAACACCACAGCTACCGTGGGTTCATAACACCACAACTATCGTGGGTTCATAACACCACAGCTACCGTGGGTTCATAACACCACAACTATCGTGGGTTCATAACACCACAGCTACCGTGGGTTCATAACACCACAGCTATCGTGGGATCATAGCACAGCTACCGTGGGTTCATAACACCACAGCTACCGTGGGTTCATAACACCACAGCTACCGTGGGTTCATAACACCACAGCTATCGTGGGATCATAGCACAGCTACCGTGGGTTCATAACACCACAGCTACCGTGGGTTCATAACACCACAGCTACCGTGGGTTCATAGCACCACAGCTATCGTGGTTTCATAGCACAGCTATCGTGGGTTCATAGCACCACAGCTATCGTGGTTTCATAGCACATCTACCGTGGGTTCATAGCACCACAGCTATCGTGGTTTCATAGCACATCTACCGTGGGTTCATAACACCACAGCTATCGTGGTTTCATAGCACATCTACCGTGGGTTCATAACACCACAGCTATCGTGGTTTCATAACACAGCTACCGTGGGTTCATAGCACCACAGCTACCGTGGTTTCATAACACCACAGCTATCGTGGTTTCATAACACAGCTATCGTGGTTTCATAACACCACAGCTATCGTGGTTTCATAACACAGCTACCGTGGGTTCATAACACCACAGCTATCGTGGTTTCATAACACAGCTATCGTGGTTTCATAACACCACAGCTATCGTGGGTTCATAGCACCACAGCTATCGTGGTTTCATAACACAGCTACCGTGGGTTCATAGCACCACAGCTACCGTGGTTTCATAACACCACAGCTATCGTGGTTTCATAACACAGCTACCGTGGGTTCATAACACCACAGCTACCGTGGTTTCATAACACCACAGCTATCGTGGTTTCATAGCACATCTACCGTGGGTTCATAACACCACAGCTATCGTGGTTTCATAACACAGCTACCGTGGGTTCATAGCACCACAGCTACCGTGGTTTCATAACACCACAGCTATCGTGGTTTCATAACACCACCGCTATCGTGGTTTCATAACACAGCTACCGTGGGTTCATAACACCACAGCTATCGTGGGTTCATAACACCACAGCTATCGTGGGTTCATAGCACCACAGCTACCGTGGGTTCATAGCACCACAGCTACCATGGGTTCATAGCACCACAGCTATCGTGGGTTCATAACACCACAGCTATCGTGGGTTCATAGCACCACAGCTATCGTGGGTTCATAGCACCACAGCTACCGTGGGTTCATAACACCACAGCTATCGTGGGTTCATAGCACCATAGCTATCGTGGGATCATAACACCACAGCTACCGTGGGTTCATAACACCACAGCTATCGTGGGATCATAACACCACAGCTATCGTGGGTTCATAGCACCATAGCTATCGTGGGATCATAACACCACAGCTATCGTGGGTTCATAACACCACAGCTATCGTGGGTTCATAACACCACAGCTATCGTGGGTTCATAGCACCATAGCTATCGTGGGATCATAACACCACAGCTACCGTGGGTTCATAGCACCACAGCTATCGTGGGTTCATAACACCACAGCTATCGTGGGTTCATAACACCACAGCTATCGTGGGTTCATAACACCACAGCTATCGTGGGATCATAACACCACAGCTATCGTGGGATCATAACACCACAGCTACCGTGGGTTCATAACACCACAGCTACCGTGCGTGCATAGCACCATAGCTACCGTGGGTTCATAACACCACAACTATCGTGGGTTCATAACACCACAGCTATCGTGGGATCATAACACCACAGCTACCGTGGGTTCATAACACCACAACTATCGTGGGTTCATAACACCACAGCTACCGTGGGTTCATAACACCACAACTATCGTGGGTTCATAACACCACAGCTACCGTGGGTTCATAACACCACAACTATCGTGGGTTCATAACACCACAGCTACCGTGGGTTCATAACACCACAGCTATCGTGGGATCATAGCACAGCTACCGTGGGTTCATAACACCACAGCTACCGTGGGTTCATAACACCACAGCTACCGTGGGTTCATAACACCACAGCTATCGTGGGATCATAGCACAGCTACCGTGGGTTCATAACACCACAGCTACCGTGGGTTCATAACACCACAGCTATCGTGGGTTCATAGCACCACAGCTATCGTGGGATCATAGCACAGCTATCGTGGGTTCATAACACCACAGCTATCGTGGGTTCATAGCATAGCTATCGTGGGTTCATAGCACAGCTATCGTGGGTTCATAGCACCACAGCTACCGTGGGTTCATAACACCACAGCTACCGTGGGTTCATAACACAGCTACCGTGGGTTCATAACACCACAGCTACCGTGGGTTCATAACACAGCTACCGTGGGTTCATAGCACCACAGCTACCGTGGGTTCATAACACCACAGCTACCGTGGGTTCATAACACCACAGCTATCGTGGGTTCATAGCACAGCTACCGTGGGTTCATAACACAGCTACCGTGGGTTCATAACACCACAGCTACCGTGGGTTCATAACACCACAGCTATCGTGGTTTCATAGCACCGCTACCGTGGGTTCATAACACAGCTACCGTGGGTTCATAACACCACAGCTACCGTGGGTTCATAACACCACAGCTATCGTGGTTTCATAGCACAGCTACCGTGGGTTCATAACACAGCTACCGTGGGTTCATAGCACAGCTATCGTGGGTTCATAGCACAGCTACCGTGGGTTCATAACACAGCTACCGTGGGTTCATAGCACAGCTATCGTGGGTTCATAGCACAGCTACCGTGGGTTCATAACACAGCTACCGTGGGTTCATAACACAGCTACCGTGGGTTCATAACACAGCTACCGTGGGTTCATAACACAGCTACCGTGGGTTCATAGCACCACAGCTATCGTGGGTTCATAACACCACAGCTATCGTGGGATCATAACACCACAGCTACCGTGGGTTCATAACACAGCTACCGTGGGTTCATAACACAGCTACCGTGGGTTCATAACAACATCATCTGCCTCTCCATGGAGAAGTTACATCGATTTTTAAGTTTTTTTTTTTACAAATTCCATCGGCCACGTGCTCTTCTTGTAGTACACAATATCAGCAGCGTCGGTTAAATGCAAACTCTGAACCAGTTTCAACAAGCGGTGCCTCGTGGGCAGAGTGCGGCTTGGTTGAAGCAATCAATGCTGGTAACCACCGGGTTTATAGGCGAGGACCCCCTCTGAGATAGGGGGTCTCGCTTTGTGAAGCCGGCGTTATGTTGTCAGCTTGTTGACGTTGCTGTTGGTTCAAGTCAGCAGGGTACGGGGCTTGGCATGGGCCCTGGTGCAAGAAATGAAATGGGGCCCTGCCATGGCCATCCCCTGGCAATCCCCCTTCTTCGTATCCCGACCCTAGGGCCCCTGCGGCCTGTGGGCGCCTGCGAAGTTGCACCGCCTGTACCAACTCCGTAGCCACGCCACTGGTCCAGGTGCAACTGTGTGTGGAGTCAGGTGTCAGTACAGGTGCTTGTGCAGGTGATAACAATGGTGAAGTATGGGTGGGTGTGAGTAGCCATCGCTGTGGGTGCGAGTAAGTGTTGGTGTGAGTTTCAGTGGTTTGTTGGGGTTCGTGTGAGTCGTGTTCGTAGTGTTAGCAGGCAGTGATGTGTCAGTAAGTGTCGTTGTATGCATTGAGAACTGTTTTCGCATCATACGTAGCCAACCGTGATCATCAGAGGTGTGTCAGTAGGCGAGCGATGTCAGCCAGCAGTGATGTGTATCCGTGTATACGAGTAGGCACCGGGTGTGTTAGAACGCGTTGGCGCGGGGAGCTGGTGTGCGCGCCGCGTGTGTCAGCGCGCTGCCGGCACTGGGTTGTTATGGTCGCGCGGCTGTTGTTTAGGGGAATAATCCGGCTATGAGAGGTGGCATTAGCGGCCTCGTCACGAGGCGGCAGAGGTTAAGGTGGCCCCTGCGAGAGGCGGAATGCGATTCCCGTTACTGTTTATAATGAGATCGCGGCCGTGATGGCGAATACATTACTCGTTAAATGAGAAGCTATTGCTGACCTTGTGGGGAGTTAATGGGTAAAATATGTGAATCGTAATAATATCGTCCACTCTGCAAGCGACAGGCGGGTATTATTGAGATGAAACTGGAAGTGAGCCCCCCCCCCCTCTCGAGGATAAGATGTCCCCCCCGCTCGCCCCGCACCCCCTTTCTCCCCCGCGAGGAGGTCGCGCGGCGCACAGAGGCGCGCGACCCGACAGGTAGGTGCTGGTGCCGCGCAGAGCGACTTGGAGATGTGGCCACGGACTCTGCCCGCGATGGGTTCGACTCTGCCCGGTGTGTGGGGTGGAGCTGGGACCTGGAGCGGGGTGAAGAGGAGGAGGAGGTTGACATGGCGGCGCTGGGTGTGCAGAGGTTTGCCGAGTGCAGAGGCAATCGTGATTCCTGATGCTGAACGCCGTGCGGATGGCCCCGTGGCCCAAGGGCTCCGTGCGCGCGAGTGTCTCGTATCACGATGAGCCTCCGCCCGCCTGCGTCGGTGCATAACGAACGAGTCGGTGTGCGTGGGAGGGGGCGGGCGGAGGGATGATGAATGAGCGCGGTGGCCTAGGGCCGGCCCCCCCTCCTCGCCCCCCTCGCTCCCCCGCGTGTCCCCGGGTTGATCAGATAGCTGCCGCTTTGATGGCCGCCTCCTCGCTCGCTTTGTACGCAGGTGTGAGCCGGGGCCCAGGGCGGGCGAGACGCGGGAGGCGCGGGGCGGGGGAGGCCGCGACGGCCCAGGGGGGGGCGGGGCTCTCGTGAGGGGCTCGCGCGGGGGGCTCGGGCAGCGGAGGTCGCGGGGTCGCAGCCCGCAGGTGGCGGGGCGCCTCAGAGCGCACTTCGCCATCGCAGGGCGCGCTGGTTTGGTGCGTGGTATTGTGGGTGATTGGTGGGTGGTTTTGTGGGTGATTGGTGGGTGGTTTTGCAGGTGATTGGTGGGTGGTTTAGTGGGTGGTTGGTGGGTGGTTGGTGGGTGGTTTTGTGAGTGGTTTTGTGGGTGGTTTTGTGGGTGGTTTTGTGGGTGTTTTGTGAGTGATTTTGCGGGTGATTGGTGGGTGGTTTTGTGGGTGGTTGGTGGGTGGTTTGTGGGTGGTTTGTGGGTGGTTTGTGGGTGGTTTGTGGCTGGTTTTGTGGGTGGTTTTGTGGGTGGTTTGTGGGTGGTTTTGTGGGTGGTTTTGTGGGTGTTTTGTGAGTGATTTTGCGGGTGATTGGTGGATGGTTTTGTGGGTGGTTGGTGGGTGGTTTGTGGGTGGTTTTGTGAGTGATTTGTGGGTGGTTTTGTGGGTGATTGGTGGGTGGTTTTGCGGGTGGTTGGTGGGTGGTTGGTGGGTGGTTTTGTGAGTGGTTTTGTGGGTGGTTTTGTGGATGGTTTGGGGTGGGTGGTTTGTGGGTGGTTTTGTGGGTGGTTTTGTGGGTGGTTTGTGGGTGGTTTGTGGGTGGTTTGGGGTGGTTTTGTGGGTAGTTTTGTGGGTGGTTTAGGGTGGGTTTGTGGGTGGTTTTGTGGGTGGTTTTGTGGATGGTTTTGTGGGTGGTTTTGTGGGTGGTTTTGTGGGTGGGTGGTTTGTGGGTGGTTTTGTGGGTGGTTTGTGGGTGGTTTAGGTGGTTTTGTGGTGGTTTGGGGTGGTTTTGTGGGTGGTTTGGGGTGGTTTTGTGGGTGGGTGGTTTGGGGTGGGTGGTTTTGTGGGTGGTTTTGTGGTGGTTTGGGGTAGTTTTGTGGGTGGTTTGGGGTGGTTTTGGGTGGTTTGTGGGTGGTTTTGTGGGTGGTTTTGTGGTGGTTTGGGGTGGTTTTGTGGGTGGTTTGGGGTGGTTTTGTGGGTGGGTGGTTTGGGGTGGGTGGTTTTGTGGGTGGTTTTGTGGTGGTTTGGGGTAGTTTTGTGGGTGGTTTGGGGTGGTTTTGGGTGGTTTTGTGGGTCGTTTTGTGGGTGGTTTTGTGGTGGTTTGGGGTGGTTTTGTGGGTGGTTTGGGGTGGTTTTGTGGGCGGGTGGTTTGGGGTGGGTGGTTTTGTGGGTGGTTTTGTGGTGGTTTGGGGTAGTTTTGTGGGTGGTTTGGGGTGGTTTTGGGTGGTTTTGTGGGTGGTTTTGTGGGTGGTTTGGGGTGGTTTGTGGGTGGTTTTGTGGGTGATTGGTGGGTGGTTTTGTGGGTGGTTTTATGGTTGGCAGCGGCATGGAGGCTGCGGCGACTGGGGCCCCTGGGTAAATTTCGGACTCGGTGCCGATAGACCACGGCACTCGGAAGACGCCGGCGTGTGTCTCTGTGTCTCGTGACAGCGCGTGGAGGCGGGCGCCCCTATTGCCCGATGGTCGCTGCGCTCTCATGCCCACACCTCATCGCCTCGCGTGTGCAGTGCATCTTGAGTGCGTGTGTGTGAGAGGTGTGAGTGTGGGCGCGTGAGCGTGTGGTGCGTGTGTGCTACGTTTTCGGTGTGTCCAGTGTGACAGTACGCTGGAGACACGCGTGTACGTGCGTGGCGTCGAGTGCCGTGCACCACCCCATCATAGGCGCCGCTTACTAACAGCACTTGCCCCAGCACTCTTTTAAGGCTATCCGGGGCATCTTTGTCTTCGTGCGTGCGTGCGTGCGTGCGCGGCACGTCGGCGGCGCATGCGGCAGGCGGCACGGGATGAGGCCGCGGGATGCCGATCGCTCTTTTAAATGCGCCTTTATGATTCCCTATCAGCGGAGAAAATGATTCTGCAAAGTTTAATGAAGCCTTGGTGGGTGGTAAGACTCGCTATTAAACGATTACAGAAGCAAAATTAGCAGAGTTTTCACCTTGGGCTCGTAGGGAAGCTCACGTTCTTAACAAATGTCCAGGAAAATGTTGTAATAATTCGCTATAATGTAATCCGGTAAAATGAAATGTTACATTTCCCAGTGGTGACCATCGGGAGTGAGATGCGGCCTCGCCCCTAGAGCCCCCAGGCCGCTGGGCCCGGGAGGTCGCGCGAGGAGTCGCACGGGGGGGTCAGGGCGCGAGCTTGGGTGTGTGACGCCAGCTGGCACGTGATGAATTCCCGTCCTCCGCTCCGTCGCATGCCTGCACCAGCACCCGCAACTCACATCTAAATCTCTTGCCATGACAGCGGCTGTTAGCGGCTTGGTGAGCGCGGACAAGCACGGTGACAAATCAACGACTCGCAGGGAGAGTGAGTGAGAGTGAGAGAGTGAGTGAGAGTGAGTGTCTGTTCCGGGAGCGCTCGTCTCGTGGTTAAGCTGCTACGCTTCAATTGCAGCAACCAGAGTTCGATTGCCTCTCGCGGTCAACGCCAGTAACGATTGTCTGAACCGCTCCTGGGCCTCCTCTCGGTCGACTCAGCATGAAATTGGTACCTGGTGTGGTGTGTAAAACATCAGCATTGGAGAGATAAAGGCGGTCATGCCGGCCTTCGTAGGTGCTCGCTAACAGCACTTGTCCCGTCGGTCTGTTCAGGCTACATGGGGGGTCTTTGCCTTTGCAGGAGTACATGGGGCCATGCCCTCGGTGCGACACGGGATCCGTGGCGCGGCCGCCACGGATCTGTGACACAAAGGGGAGCACAAAGCCGCCGTAATTGCTCGGTGCCCCGGTGAGACTCCCTCCCTCCCCTCCCCTCAGGGCCGCGGCTCCCCCAGGAATCCGTCCTCGCGTCGCGGTGGGGTCCGGCACGGAGACCCTCACAGGCACCACAAATCATCAGCACCTGTGCCACACCGTGATTACAACCCTCGCTCGCGGCGCCCGTCGGCGCTGCGCTCACCGCGAGAGAGCGCGGGGGGCGCATCGTGCGTGCGCTTTTGGGGAGCGGTGGTAAAGCGATTTGCACGCTGCACTACTAACCCGGCCACCCGAGTTCACTCACGGCCAACACCAGCGACGATTATGTTGGAGAGCCCACGTGGCATGCTGGAGAGCCCACGTGGCATGTTGGAGAACCCACGTGGCATGCTGGAAAACCCACGTGGCATGTTGGAGAACCCACGTGGCATGCTGGAGAACCCACGTGGCATGTTGGAGAACCCACGTGGCATGCTGGAGAACCCACGTGGGATGTTGGGGAACCCACGTGGCATGTTGGAGAGCCCACGTGGCATGCTGGAGAACCCACGTGGCATGTTGGAGAACCCACGTGGCATGCTGGAGAACCAACGTGGCATGTTGGAGAACCCACGTGGCATGTTGGAGAACCCACGTGGCATGCTGGAGAACCCACGTGGCATGTTGGGGAACCCACGTGGCATGTTGGAGAGCCCACGTGGCATGCTGGAGAACCCACGTGGCATGTTGGAGAACCCACGTGGCATGTTGGGGAACCCACGTGGCATGTTGGAGAACCCACGTGGCATGCTGGAGAACCCACGTGGCATGTTGGGGAACCCACGTGGCATGTTGGAGAACCCACGTGGCATGTTGGAGAACCCACGTGGCATGTTGGGGAACCCACGTGGCATGTTGGGGAACCCACGTGGCATGCTAGAGAACCCACGTGGCATGTTGGAGAACCCACGTGGCATGCTGGAGAACCCACGCGGCATGTTGGAGAACCCACGTGGCATGCTAGAGAACCCACGTGGCATGTTGGGGAACCCACGTGGCATGCTAGAGAACCCACGTGGCATGCTGGAGAAACCCACGTGGCATGCTGGAGAGCCCATGTGGCATGCTGGGGAACCCACGTGGCATGCTGGATAGCCCACGTGGCATGCTGGAGAGCCCACGTGGCATGTTGGACCGAGCATCGCGCCCTCATCCCAGCGGTGGTCGCGCAGCGCGAGTCCCGTTGGCGGCGTGGACTCTGGCACTGTCACGTGGAGTGGGGGGCTTAGCCGCTCGCTTGCCGGACGCCTCGCAGGCATAAGGTGACCTCGTAAGTGTCCATGTCACGTGACCCTTTACCCCATTCGTTACCTGTTGCTACCTGGGCGGGCAGCCAGTTATACTCGACCCCCCCCCCCCTCCGTTACACACACCTGTGCCCCCCCCCCCCCCCCATTACACAAACCTGTCTACCCCCCTCCACCCCCCCGCAGAGCCGTGGCGGTGTTACTGCTCGGAGCGCCAGCTCGTTAAGCGACGAGCTGATGAATGTTCGCCCGGACGAGCGCTAGTTAACGGCGGGTCGCAATTACACAAGTACAAGTTTGTGCGGGTGTCCTGATGGGCCCCATGTGCGTGCTACGCGCTGACATTTGTTAGCGCGGGAGAGCGGCGCGCGAGAGAGCGAGAGATCGCGGGAGAGAGAGAGGGAGGGAGAGGGCGGGCGAGAGACGGATGCGATTGGATTGCAAACAAAACGGCGGCGTGTTTGGCTGGAGCCATGTGGGGTGGAAGCGCTCTGCACGTTCTGCGGAAGAGAGGTTTATGGCGGAAAGCAGCGAGTGAGGCGCTCGCTCCGTGCGCGCGCAACGATGGCGTGAGTTGTTGCTCGGGTGCCGTGATGCCCTCTGAACAAGCTGCCGATCAGGTTCACACTCAGCCGAATTAGCAAGGTTGGTTACGTACTGTGCGAGAGAAGTTCAACATTGGCAGTGGTGCACAAACAACTCAGAACGTCCCGTGATTATACCAACACCCTGCATGTGTGTGTGGGGTCTTCAAGATAAATAATAGCCAGCGTTTTGCGCAGTGGCCCTTCTCTATAGCACATGCATGCTCTTGTATGTATTCTGAAGCGGTGTCATTGACGAATGCTTTGGAAGGTGTGTTTTTACATTCCGAACCAGTGTGGAGTGGTGTTGGCAGGTCGTTTACTCGGTAAATGGCTGGCAGCATGTTCTGCCCCTGCCCGCGTAGTCCACGAGTCGTGGCCACGAGTGGCCAGGGACTCACACACACACGCGCACGGGGTGTGTGTGTGTGTGAGTCGTGGCCACGAGTGGCCAGGGACTCACACACACACGCGCATGGGGTGTGTGTGTGTGAGTCGTGGCCACGAGTGGCCAGGGACTCACACACACACGCGCATGGGGTGTGTGTGTGTGTGAGTCGTGGCCACGAGTGGCCAGGGACTCACACACACACGCGCACAGGGTGTGTGTGTGTGTGAGTCGTGGCCACGAGTGGCCAGGGACTCACACACACACGCGCATGGGGTGTGTGTGTGTGTGTGAGTCGTGGCCACGAGTGGCCAGGGACTCACACACACACGCGCACGGGGTGTGTGTGTGTGTGTGAGTCGTGGCCACGAGTGGCCAGGGACTCACATACACACGCGCATGGGGTGTGTGTGTGTGTGAGTCGTGGCCACGAGTGGCCAGGGACTCACACACACACGCGCATGGGGTGTGTGTGTGTGTGAGTCGTGGCCACGAGTGGCCAGGGACTCACACACACACGCGCATGGGGTGTGTGTGTGTGTGAGTCGTGGCCACGAGTGGCCAGGGACTCACACACACACGCGCATGGGGTGTGTGTGTGTGTGAGTCGTGGCCACGAGTGGCCAGGGACTCACACACACACGCGCATGGGGTGTGTGTGTGTGTGTGAGTCGTGGCCACGAGTGGCCAGGGACTCACACACACACGCGCATGGGGTGTGTGTGTGTGTGAGTCGTGGCCACGAGTGGCCAGGGACTCACACACACACGCGCATGGGGTGTGTGTGTGTGTGAGTCGTGGCCACGAGTGGCCAGGGACTCACACACACACGCGCACGGGGTTTGTGTCCAGGGGATTGTGCCACACGAATTGCGGTACTGTAGCGGTTAGCGCGCTGCGCTGCGAACCTGCCAGAGACGATGATCTTAACTGGTCCTGGGCCTCCCCTAGGTCGACTCAGCCTTAAAGAAGAGGACCTGGTGCGATGTGTTAACATTGCCACTCGGGACACAAAGGAGGCCGGGCGTGGTGCGCGTCAATAAGAGTATATCCAGGATAGGCGCGGTGTATATACAAAGAGGCAGACTATGTCAATCGTGATCTTTTTCATAAAGTGAGAAAAATTGACACCAGAGATGAACTTTTCTAGATTTTTTCAGTGCAAATTTAGCAATAGCATCTTGAAATTGTGTATTTGCATCATCTCGTTCTCAATAGAGAGCAGTGCACGGAAAGACAAGCGGCGTTGTCCTTTCGTTGATCCGGGACAATTTTATTAATCAGCTTTAGCTTCGAAAAAGAACGCTCCCCTTCACAATTCGTACCCATGTCAAGATATATCCTCAGAGCAATGTAAACATTCGGTAAGCTGCTGATCACTTGTCAGATATTTGAGCTTTGAGCATATGTGACAATTTTTTTCTCTAAATACAAATGCAGGAACAACAGGAATTCATCAGTGAATGATTTTTCAAGATCTGCTGGATATGCAACAACAAATGCTTAGGCCTGCACAACATTTTCTTTCTTGGACAGTGATCTATCTACAAGAAAACTGAATTACGTTATAGAAGCGTTGGATATGGAATCTGTCACTTGGATTGTCCAGACTGAAATCAGTGCAATTTTCATGAGCAAATTGTTTCCTCTTTCGTGCATGACTCTCTTTATATCCAGATGTTGTGAGATTTCTGGCCATTATTTCCAATTCCTGTTACCTGTCACATTGTGTGTCTCGAAAGTAGTGCAGAACCGCACCATGCAACTTCACAATGGTGCACAAGTCAATCCCAGCCTCCTGTCGACCTTTGTTTACAATGTTTGTCTTTTTCAGAACCTCATTCCAAGTGGTGCACATGAATGCTGTATCAAAAGTTTATTTTCCAGTGACTTTGTTTCATGGGCAGCTGCAGGCGGTGTTATGTCACTTTCAGAAACGTCTATTAAGGGTGGCCAATTTTCAGACTAATCCCCACACAGGGATCTAGCGGCACCACTCCCTGTTGGCCACCTTGCTCCCATTCACTTTGAATGACGTAGGCATTTCCCTTCATACTCTTCTTTAATTGTGCCTATATTTGTGGTGAAATAGAGAAATATGCCAAATAGATCAACTGCTTCAGTACAACACTCAGCAACAGATGATGAAACCAAATGTTAACGATGGGCAGCACAGGGGAGGCATATTACACCTAAAATAGCAGTCAAACTAATTTTCAAGCTTAGACAAAACTAAAGCAATATGGTACTCGCCATGCAGTCGTCCTGTCAGAACACTGAATTTATTGTCGATGAAAATGAACGGAATCCTTTTAAAGCTGCGTCATCCGATATGATAATAGTAAAACATAGTTGAAGAAATGTTTGCTTGTCATAGTTTTAGGCTGACCTTGTTTTTTTCTCTCAATAATTTGAAATAAAATCTGCTTATCTGCGTTACACAGCACGCTCCCATCAAATTAGGGCACCGACTAAATAATGAACGTATCAGTAACAACATCTGTCCAGCGGCTGGACGAAGTGCCGCGTGAAACAAGCGAGTGGCAGTGGTAGGAGCGGCATGGGCAGCAGCAGTGTAAACAACGCGATCTAACCCACAAACGATTCTTATGTAGAAAGTGATCACTGAAGGCCGACGAAACAGAAGTGCCTTGGGCCTACGAGAACCTGAATCCGACTCTGTATCACACGAACACCTCGTGTGTGGCGTGTTCCGCGTGTACGTACGTGCCTGTCCGTGCCAGGCGTGTGTGTGCGCGCGTGCCACCTTTCTCAGTTAGACTTCACGGCCGATCTTCTCATGAAGATGGTATGGTGTGTCGGTGTGTGTGCGCGCGCGTCTTTGTTAAGTGTCTGCTTCACGTGTGTATGTGCGCGTTCCGTGCCATCTGTGTGGATAAACGGGAGTAAGTGTATGGAGAGTGGAGCGTGGTGAGTGAGTGTGGAGCGTGATGAGTATGGAGTATGATCAGCGAGTGAGAGTGTGGTGAGTGACTGGTGAGTGCAGAGCATGGTGAGTGAGTGGTGAGTGAGTGGTGAGTGTAAAGCATGGTGAGTGAGTGGTTGAGTGAGTGAGTGGTGAGTGAGTGATGGGTGAGTGAGTGAGTGGTGAGTGTAGAGCATGGTGAGTGAGTGGTGAGTGAGTGGTGAGTGAGTGAACGGTGAGTGAGTGGTGAGTGTAAAGCATGGTGAGTGAGTGGTTGAGTGAGTGGTGAGTGAGTGGTGAGTGAGTGGTGAGTGATGGATGAGTGAGTGAGTGAGTGGTGAGTGTAGAGCATGGTGAGTGAGTGGTGAGTGAGTGGTGAGTGTTTGGCACTGGGCCTGCTGTCTCGCGCCACTCAGACGCGCGCTGCGTCTGAGTGACGGTGCGAGTCGCGACTCGCTGAGTATCGCCGCGGCACCGCGGGGGGCGCTGCGGAGGCTTAATTGAGGATGGGGTCATTAGAAGCGCCGCTTAATTAAAGCGAACACGGCGCGAGAGCCCCATTCCCCAGCGCGCACGTGCACACGCGCGCTCCTCAACCCTAAACAAATTCTGCGGGGAAATTAAATAAATAACGATGCTCACAATAACTATAGCGGCGCTTTCCAGGCACGAGAACAAAAACATTGATGGTTGGGGAGCGTGGTGAGTGAGTGGTGATCGAGCGAGTAAGTGGGGTGCATGGGGGCTGAGTGGGGAGCCTGATGAGTGAGTGAACTGGGAACGCCGGGAGTGTGGGGGGGAGCCTTGTGAGGAGAGGGTGGACAGCGTGGTGAGTGAATACGTGAGTGGGGAGCGCAGCGAGTGATGAAGTCACGTCGAAGCCGTGGATGTAACGCACTCCATTTGCATTCCATTTACATAGTTGGGTCTCATTACTCTCCCCACTTTCACCACACTCCCCATGCTCCCTTGTTGCAGCGCTCTCTCACCGCACTCACCGCACCATGCTCACCGCACCATGCTCACCGCTCCACTTTGCGCCGTGGTTCATGGCTCGGCAAGAGCGAGTCGGACTCTGCTGATTGGGCTCTTCAGCAGCCAGCCCCACGACTCCGTGTGCACAGCACTCACTTTGTTATTCAAACTCGAGTTTTCCCAACATTTGCCTGCATGCAAAATGTAACCAGACATCATTTATTCCCATCATTATTTAATGCCGGTGGAATAGCTCGCAGGCTCCGCTCGACTCTGCTTCGGGTTTTCCGGTTGCTCGGGGGGGGGGGGGGCTGGGTGGTGGTGGTGGTCCCCGCTGGGAGACGGTCCCCACGTCGTCTCCTCCTCCTCCCTCCCACTCGGCTCCCTCGCTCGCTCCCACTCGGCTCTCACCCTGCAGCGCCTCGCCGTGTTCGGCAGCTCCTGTCACGGTCACAGTAATTATGATTAATTTCACCCCCAACCACTGCCTGCCCCCCAACGCCCCCCACTCATTCCCTTGTTACAGCTTTTGGGTCCGCGCCGTGTTCACACGGGTACGCGTGCACGCTGAGTGTACCACGTCTTCGGATGAAGGAAACAACTTCCAAATAACAACTGGGTCAGTCGGAAACCTCTGGGGTTACCTGGCAGAGATGACGGGGATACCGGAGTGCCGCGTCTGAATGTCGTCTAAGCCACGTGTCTAACTCCGTGCCTCTGCGAGGTCTCAGTGCTGTGTCTGTGTACTGTGTCATGTCTGTGTACTGTGTGTACTCTGTGTGCTGTGTGTGCTGTGTACTGTGTGTGCTGTGTACCGTGTGTGCTGCCTGCTTGCGACTGAACGTGTGCTGTCTGTGTACTGTGTGTGTGTTATGTCTGTATACTCTGTGTCTGTGTAATGTGTGATGTCTGTGTACTGTGTGTGCTGTGTACTGTGTGCTGTGTACTGTGTGTGCTGTGTACTGTGTGTGCTGCCTGCTTGCGACTGAACGTGTGCTGTGTCTGGGCTCTGTGTTCGCGTGCTCCCACCGAGTAAGTGGCTCTGCGAGCGGGGCTGGAGGTGGAGGCTGCCATGATTTGCTAAAGTGAGCGATTTTCCGTCGGGCATCTCAGCTAAAATATTTGTTTGCAACTCCCTGGTAGGGAATTCACGAGAGGATTAATGCGGAGTAAGGGAGCTCACATTGGGTCATAATTTAATGAAGAGTTTAAACAAATTGCTAATTATAAGTTTATCACAAGAAGTGGGTCGTACATTAGTTGTGACAATGCAGGAGGGAGCGAGGGGGGGGGGGGCGATTTGCATAACACAGAGAACACCCCCCGGGGGTCCTCAGCCCAGAGCCCCCCCTCAGTCTGGAGCCCCCCTCCCCACTCAGCCCGGAGCCCCCCCTGAGCCCGCAGCCCCCACTCATCCTGGACCCCTCCCCACTTAGCCTAGAGCCCCCCTACCTCATCCTGGAGCCCCCCCCTCAGTCTGGAGCCCCCCCTCAGCCCGGAGCCCCCACTCATCCAGGACCCTCAGCTCCACACTTAACCATGAACCCGCATGCAGCCTGGAAGCTGTGACCCCCAGCAGAGATAGAACCTGTGCCCCCCAGCAGAGATAGAACCTGTGCCCCCCAGTTTGTATTTCACCTGCACACCTGTACCAGGTAAAATCCAAGTATCAGTTCGACCACTAATGATGGTGTAACTGCGTTGTGTGTGTTGTGTTCGTGCTGCACGTGCTGTGTGTGCTGCTGTGTTGTGTAAGAGCTGCACGCGCTGTGTGTGCTGCTGTGTTGTGTAAGTGCTGCACGTGCTGTGTGTGCTGCTGTGTTGTGTAAGTGCTGCACGCGCTGTGTGTACTGCTGTGTTGTGTAAGTGCTGCACGTGCTGTGTGTACTGCTGTATTGTGTAAGAGCTGCACGCGCTGTGTGTGCTGCTGTGTTGTGTAAGTGCTGCACGTGCTGTGTGTGCTGCTGTGTTGTGTAAGTGCTGCACGCGCTGTGTGTACTGCTGTGTTGTGTAAGTGCTGCACGTGCTGTGTGTACTGCTGTGTTGTGTAAGTGCTGCACGTGCTGTGTGTGCTGCTGTGTTGTGTAAGAGCTGCACGTGCTGTGTGTGCTGCTGTGTTGTGTAAGAGCTGCACGTGCTGTGTGTGCTGCTGTGTTGTGTAAGTGCTGCACGCGCTGTGTGTACTGCTGTGTTGTGTAAGAGCTGCACGTGCTGTGTGTGCTGCTGTGTTGTGTAAGTGCTGCACGTGCTGTGTGTGCTGCTGTGTTGTGTAAGTGCTGCACGTGCTGTGTGTACTGCTGTGTTGTGTAAGTGCTGCACGCGCTGTGTGTACTGCTGTGTTGTGTAAGAGCTGCACGTGCTGTGTGTACTGCTGTGTTGTGTAAGTGCTGCACGCGCTGTGTGTACTTCTGTGTTGTGTAAGTGCTGCACGTGCTGTGTGTGCTGCTGTGTTGTGTAAGAGCTGCACGTGCTGTGTGTGCTGCTGTGTTGTGTAAGTGCTGCACGTGCTGTGTGTACTGCTGTGTTGTGTAAGTGCTGCACGCGCTGTGTGTACTGCTGTGTTGTGTAAGTGCTGCACGTGCTGTGTGTGCTGCTGTGTTGTGTAAGTGCTGCACGCACTGTGTGTACTGCTGTGTTGTGTAAGTGCTGCACGTGCTGTGTGTACTGCTGTGTTGTGTAAGTGCTGCACGTGCTGTGTGTGCTGCTGTGTTGTGTAAGTGCTGCACGCGCTGTGTGTACTGCTGTGTTGTGTAAGTGCTGCACGTGCTGTGTGTGCTGCTGTGTTGTGTAAGTGCTGCACGCGCTGTGTGTACTGCTGTGTTGTGTAAGTGCTGCACGTGCTGTGTGTGCTGCTGTGTTGTGTAAGTGCTGCACGCACTGTGTGTACTGCTGTGTTGTGTAAGTGCTGCACGTGCTGTGTGTACTGCTGTGTTGTGTAAGTGCTGCACGTGCTGTGTGTGCTGCTGTGTTGTGTAAGTGCTGCACGCGCTGTGTGTACTGCTGTGTTGTGTAAGTGCTGCACGTGCTGTGTGTGCTGCTGTGTTGTGTAAGTGCTGCACGCGCTGTGTGTGCTGCTGTGTTGTGTAAGTGCTGCACGCACTGTGTGTACTGCTGTGTTGTGTAAGTGCTGCACGTGCTGTGTGTGCTGCTGTGTTGTGTAAGTGCTGCACGTGCTGTGTGTACTGCTGTGTTGTGTAAGTGCTGCACGTGCTGTGTGTGCTGCTGTGTTGTGTAAGTGCTGCACGCGCTGTGTGTACTGCTGTGTTCGTCGTGCGTTCTCGATACTTTGCACGCGCTGGGTTTGCATTGGGGGTGTCGGCTGGCAGCAGCAGCAGCAGCAAGCGGCCGTGGCAGTGCATTAGGGGCTGCATGCATGCAGGATATGTTAATGGGGCAGTGGCATGTCAGTGTGCGGCGCTCAGTGGGAATCGCGCTACCTCTGACATCGCTCACTTTCATGACGCTATTAACAAGTGGAGGCGGGCGGTAATTAGATGCGCGGTCTCCTGCGCCCCCGAGCCCTGAGCCTCCACGCTGCTCGGCGGTGTGATTACAGCGGCGAGCACGAGCCACGCTTCCCCGCTTAACCCGCGCGTCTCAACGCCGCCGTTTGATTTGTTTAATCCGCTCACCGCGTCGCGCTTCGCAGCTTTTGCCGTCGCAGCTTTTGCGCGTTCACCTTTGGCCGCCCCGAAGCTGCCACCGCGCCTCTCGCTGGATTCGTTCGATCCGCTGTCCCGCTCGCCGTCCTCACGCCCCCCCCCCCCCACGCTCGCCGTGTCCTTCGTCTCCGAGGTCTCTCACAAGTCGTCTCCGCTCCTCTTTGTCGCCTCTGATCTGGACGTCTCGCCGCTCTCCCCGCGTCTGATTCCTGTCCGCCGGTCTACGGAGTTCACCATATGGTCACAATGGACGTTAGACGCGTGGTGTTCGCGTTGAACGATGAACGCGTCGTGTCCACCATGAACGATGAACGCGCCGTGTTCACCATGAACGCGTGGTGTTCACCATGAACGATGAACGCGCCGTGTTCACCATGAACGCGTGGTGTTCGTGTTGAACGATGAACGCGCCGTGTTCACCATGAACGCGTGGTGTTCGCGTTGAACGATGAACGCGTCGTGTCCACCATGAACGATGAACGCGCCGTGTTCACCATGAACGCGTAGTGTTCACCATGAACGATGAACGCGCCGTGTTCACCATGAACGCGTGGTGTTCGTGTTGAACGATGAACGCGCCGTGTTCACCATGAACGCGTGGTGTTCGCGTTGAACGATGAACACGTCGTGTTCACCATGAACGATGAACGCGCCGTGTTCACCATGAACGCGTGGTGTTCACCATGAACGATGAACGCGTCGTGTTCACCATGAACGATAAACGCGCCGTGTTCACCATGAACGCGTGGTGTTCGCGTTGCATGCGTCTTCGTGCCCACAGCCATCGGTTGATGCCACCACCGCCACCGCCGCGCCTCTGGGCCTGTGGCAGCCAAAGCCATTTGTGTTTTGCGACGCTTCGTCCATTCATAGACATCCAGGTGGACGACGGCCGGTGCGTGGGACAATGGGACGATGGGACATGGGGACGATGGGACGTGGGGACAATGGGACGTGGGGACGGGGGGACGATGGGACGTGGGGACGTGGGGACAATGGGACGATGGGACAATGGGACGCGGGGACGTGGGGACGATGGGACGTGGGGACAATGGGACGTGGGGACGGGGAGACGATGGGACGTGGGGACAATGGGACGTGGGGACGGGGGGACGATGGGACGTGGGGACAATGGGACGATGGGACAATGGGACGCGGGGACATGGGGACGATGGGACGTGGGGACAATGGGACGTGGGGACGATGGGACGTGGGGACGTGGGGACAATGGGACGATGGGACAATGGGACGCGGGGACGTGGGGACGATGGGACGTGGGGACAATGGGACGTGGGGACGGGGGGACGATGGGACGTGGGGACAATGGGACGTGGGGACGGGGGGACGATGGGACGTGGGGACGGGGGGACAAGGGGACGATGGGACAATGGGCCGCGGGGACGTGGGGACGATGGGACGTGGGGACAATGGGACGTGGGGACGATGGGACGTGGGGACGTGGGGACAATGGGACGATGGGACAATGGGACGCGGGGACGTGGGGACGATGGGACGTGGGGACAATGGGACGTGGGGACGGGGGGACGATGGGACGTGGGGACAATGGGACGTGGGGACGGGGGGACGATGGGACGTGGGGACGTGGGGACAATGGGACGATGGGACAATGGGACGCGGGGACGTGGGGACGATGGGACGTGGGGACAATGGGACAATGGGACGATGGGACGTGGGGACGGGGGGACGATGGGACGTGGGGACGATGGGACGTGGGGACGTGGGGACGTGGGGACGATGGGACGTGGGGACGATGGGACGTGGGGACAATGGGACAATGGGACGATGGGACGTGGGGACGATGGGACGTGGGGACGATGGGACGTGGGGACGGGGGGACGATGGGACGAGGGGACGTGGGGACGGGGGACGATGGGACGATGGGACGTGGGGACAATGGGACAATGGGACGATGGGACGTGGGGACGATGGGACGTGGGGACGATGGCACGTGGGGACGTGGGGACGATGGAACGATGGGACGTGGGGACGGGGGGGCGATGGGACGTGGGGACAATGGGACGCGGGGACGTGGGGACGGGGGGACGATGGGACGTGGGGACAATGGGACGCGGGGACGTGGGGACGATGGGACGCGGGGACGATGGGACAATGGGACGATGGGACGATGGGACGTGGGGACGATGGGACAATGGGACAATGGGACGTGGGGACGGGGGGACGATGGGACAATGGGACGATGGGACGTGGGGACGGGTGGACGATGGAACGATGGGACGTGGGACTATGGGACGTGGGGACGTGGGGACGTAGGGACGATGGGACGTGGGGACGGGGGGACGATGGGACGTGGGGACAATGGGACGATGGGACGGGGGGACGATGGGACGATGGGATAATGGGACGCGGGGACGTGGGGACGATGGGATGATGGGACGTGGGGACGATGGGACAATGGGACAAGGGGACGATGGGACGTGGGGACGTGGGGACGTGGGGACGATGGGACGATAGGACAATCGGACGGGGGGACGATGGGACGTGGGGACGATGGGACGTGGGGACGATGGGACGTGGGGACGATGGGACGTGGGGACGATGGGACGTGGGGACGTGGGGACGTGGGGACGGGGGGACGATGGGACGTGGGGACGATGGGACGTGGGGACGTGGGGACGATGGGACGTGGGGACAATGGGACGTGGGGACGGGGGGACGATGGGACGTGGGGACGATGGGACGTGGGGACGTGGGGACGATGGGACGTGGGGACAATGGGACGTGGGGACGGGGGGACGATGGGACGTGGGGACGATGGGACGTGGGGACGTGGGGACGATGGGACGTGGGGACAATGGGACGTGGGGACGGGGGGGACGATGGGACGTGGGGACAATGGGACGTGGGGACGGGGGGACGATGGGACGTGGGGACGTGGGGACAATGGGACGATGGGACAATGGGACGCGGGGACGTGGGGACGATGGGACGTGGGGACAATGGGACAATGGGACGATGGGACGTGGGGACGGGGGGACGATGGGACGTGGGGACGATGGGACGTGGGGACGTGGGGACGTGGGGACGATGGGACGTGGGGACGATGGGACGTGGGGACAATGGGACAATGGGACGATGGGACGTGGGGACGATGGGACGTGGGGACGATGGGACGTGGGGACGGGGGGACGATGGGACGTGGGGACGTGGGGACGGGGGGACGATGGGACGTGGGGACAATGGGACAATGGGACGATGGGACGTGGGGACGATGGGACGTGGGGACGATGGCACGTGGGGACGTGGGGACGATGGAACGATGGGACGTGGGGACGGGGGGACGATGGGACGTGGGGACAATGGGACGCGGGGACGTGGGGACGGGGGGACGATGGGACGTGGGGACAATGGGACGCGGGGACGTGGGGACGATGGGACGCGGGGACGATGGGACAATGGGACGATGGGACGATGGGACGTGGGGACGATGGGACAATGGGACAATGGGACGTGGGGACGGGGGGACGATGGGACAATGGGACGATGGGACGTGGGGACGGGTGGACGATGGAACGATGGGACGTGGGACTATGGGACGTGGGGACGTGGGGACGTAGGGACGATGGGACGTGGGGACGGGGGGACGATGGGACGTGGGGACAATGGGACGATGGGACGGGGGGACGATGGGACGATGGGATAATGGGACGCGGGGACGTGGGGACGATGGGATGATGGGACGTGGGGACGATGGGACAATGGGACAATGGGACGATGGGACGTGGGGACGTGGGGACGTGGGGACGATGGGACGATAGGACAATCGGACGGGGGGACGATGGGACGTGGGGACGATGGGACGTGGGGACGATGGGACGTGGGGACGATGGGACGTGGGGACGATGGGACGTGGGGACGTGGGGACGTGGGGACGGGGGGACGATGGGACGTGGGGACGATGGGACGTGGGGACGATGGGACGTGGGGACGATGGGACGTGGGGACGTGGGGACGATGGGACGTGGGGACGTGGGGACGGGGGGACGATGGAACGATGGGACGTGGGGACGTGGGGACGGGTGGACGATGGAACGATGGGACGGGGGGACGATGGGACAATGGGACGCTGGGACGTGGGGACGTGGGGACGATGGGACAATGGGACGCGGGG
The DNA here is from genome assembly GCF_015708825.2 of Lethenteron reissneri. NCBI lineage: Eukaryota > Metazoa > Chordata > Hyperoartia > Petromyzontiformes > Petromyzontidae > Lethenteron > Lethenteron reissneri. The sequence goes on from NC_083802.1 coordinate 20,896,681, forward strand.
ACGTGGGGACGTGGGGACGATGGGACAATGGGACGTGGGGACGATGGGGCGATGGGAGGTGGGGACGTGGGGACGTGGGGACGATGGGACGATGGGACAATGGGACGATGGGACTTGGGGAGGATGGGACGTGGGGACGTGGGGACGTGGGTCGATGGGACAATGGGACGATGGGACGTGGGGACGATGGGACGTGGGGAGGATGGGACGTGGGGACGTGGGGACGTGGGGACGTGGGGACGTGGGGACGTGGGGACGATGGGACGGGGGGAGGATGGGACGTGGGGACGCGGGGACGAGGGGACGTGGGGACATGGGGACGATGGGACGGGGGGAAGATGGGACGGGGGGACGTGGGGACGATGGGACGATGGGACGTGGGGAGGATGGGACGTGGGGACGTGGGGACGTGGGTCGATGGGACAATGGGACGATGGGACGTGGGGACGATGGGACGTGGGGAGGATGGGACGTGGGGACGTGGGGACGTGGGGACGTGGGGACGTGGGGACGATGGGACGGGGGGAGGATGGGACGTGGGGACGGGGGGAGGATGGGACGTGGGGACATGGGGACGATGGGACGTGGGGACGTGGGGACGATGGGACGTGGGGACGATGGGACGTGGGGTTCGCGTCGGGCCATGGCGCAGGCGTTGGGTTGTGGCACGGCCAGGAAATGTCGTGGCCACTGGGACGCGGCGCGGGTGTTGGACGTAGCAGGGACGCGCGAGTGCTGCCCTGTGCTCGTCACGAAGCGCCAAGTATCACCCACAGAGACATGTGCAGCACCGCAGACGTGCACGCTACTGGTGCGTTTAGATGTTTTCTTGGCATCGACAACCTTGCCCATGAACCAAGATGGAAACAATGTTCCTCACCGCCACTTCAAGTGCATATCCCATCCCTTCTGGAAAGGGCGCTATGTAAATCCGAAATAAAATAAAATAGAATCGCGCTTTTGCTAATGCTCCTGCTGCTGTCACCATCCTAGAATCTCACCCAGATCTGGAAGAATGCTGCAGCTTCATTATCAAGACAATGATGTACGCATCAATATAATTAAGGATAGCCTATTTTCACAAATCGCTAAATAGGTCCACCTTTTTACACTAACATAACATGGCAATGACAGCCACTCAAATAGTAATGCAATCAACTGTAAGTGTTAAATTAGATCACGTGCATGACGTGGGGACGATGGGACGTGGGGACAATGGGACGTGGGGACGATGGGACGTGGGGACGATGGGACGTGGGGGACGATGGGACGTGGTGATGGGACGTGGGGAGGATGGGACGTGGGGACGATGGGACGTGGGGACGGGGGGACGTGGGGACGATGGGACGTGGGGACGATGGGACGTGGGGACGATGGGACGTGGGGACGATGGGACGTGGGGACGATGGGACGTGGGGACGATGGGACGTGGGGACGGGGGGACGTGGGGACGGGGGGACGATGGGACGTGGGGACGATGGGACGTGGGGACGATGGGACGTGGGGACGATGGGACGTGGGGACGATGGGACGTGGGGACGATGGGACGTGGGGACGATGGGACGTGGGGACGATGGGACGTGGGGACGTGGGGACGATGGGACGTGGGGACGTGGGGACGGGGGGACGATGGAACGATGGGACGTGGGGACGGGTGGACGATGGAACGATGGGACGGGGGGACGATGGGACAATGGGACGCTGGGACGTGGGGACGTGGGGGCGATGGGACGATGGGACGTGGGGACGATGGGACAATGGGACGCGGGGACGTGGGGACGTGGGGACGATGGGACAATGGGACGTGGGGACGATGGGGCGATGGGAGGTGGGGACGTGGGGACGTGGGGACGATGGGACGATGGGACGATGGGACAATGGGACGATGGGACGTGGGGAGGATGGGACGTGGGGACGTGGGGACGTGGGTCGATGGGACAATGGGACGATGGGACGTGGGGACGATGGGACGTGGGGAGGATGGGACGTGGGGACGTGGGGACGTGGGGACGTGGGGACGTGGGGACGATGGGACGGGGGGAGGATGGGACGTGGGGACGTGGGGACGTGGGGACGATGGGACGTGGGGAGGATGGGACGTGGGGACGTGGGGACGATGGGACGTGGGGAGGATGGGACGTGGGGACGTGGGGACGTGGGGACGTGGGGACGATGGGACGGGGGGAGGATGGGACGTGGGGACGTGGGGACGATGGGACGTGGGGACATGGGGACGATGGGACGGGGGGAGGATGGGACGTGGGGACGTGGGGACGATGGGACGTGGGGACGTGGGGACGTGGGGACGTGGGGACGTGGGGACGATGGGACGTGGGGACGTGGGGACGATGGGACGTGGGGACATGGGGACGATGGGACGTGGGGACGTGGGGACGATGGGACGTGGGGACGATGGGACGTGGGGTTCGCGTCGGGCCATGGCGCAGGCGTTGGGTTGTGGCACGGCCAGGAAATGTCGTGGCCACTGGGACGCGGCGCGGGTGTTGGACGTAGCAGGGATGCGCGAGTGCTGCCCTGTGCTCGTCACGAAGCGCCAAGTATCACCCACAGAGACATGTGCAGCACCGCAGACGTGCACGCTACTGGTGCGTTTAGATGTTTTCTTGGCATCGACAACCTTGCCCATGAACCAAGATGGAAACAATGTTCCTCACCGCCACTTCAAGTGCATATCCCATCCCTTCTGGAAAGGGCGCTATGTAAATCCGAAATAAAATAAAATAGAATCGCGCTTTTGCTAATGCTCCTGCTGCTGTCACCATCCTAGAATCTCACCCAGATCTGGAAGAATGCTGCAGCTTCATTATCAAGACAATGATGTACGCATCAATATAATTAAGGATAGCCTATTTTCACAAATCGCTAAATAGGTCCACCTTTTTACACTAACATAACATGGCAATGACAGCCACTCAAATAGTAATGCAATCAACTGTAAGTGTTAAATTAGATCACGTGCATGACAATGCCGATCACATCGTGGCATATACTTTAGGATCAGAAAGCGCTTCACTCGAGAGCTCAGCTCCTGTGCGTGGCAGCGTGATGGCGCTGGGCGTCATCTCCACGAGGATGTCGCGAGATTGATCCCCAACAACAACAACAAGAACAACAACAACAACAAAGACGACGCCGCTGGTGCTGCTGCTGCTGCTGAAGCAGCAGTCGTACGTTTGGCGCGGTCGATTCACGTGACACTCTCATTCATTTACTGTCAGTGGAGGAGGGTTTACGACACACGTGTTCCACAAACTAAACCAAGGAAACCAATTTGAATCGTAAGTTATTTTAGTTTAGTGGTTTAGTTAACTGGCTTTAGTTAAGTCGTTTTAGTTAAGTACTTTAGTTAAGCAGCTTGAGGCGAGACCCCTGAGTGTGTTTGTGGCACGCGCTCGTGGCGCCAGGACCCCACCTAGAGGATGTGCGTGGCCACTCCGTCCTCGCTCTCAGCAGCAGCAGCCGCCGCCACTGCCGCTCTCCCACTCGCACTCTCCCACTCTCCCACTCGCTCTCTCCCACTCTCCCACTCGCTCTCTCCCACTCTCCCACTCGCTCTCTCCCACTCTCCCACTCGCTCTCTCCCACTCTCCCACTCGCTCTCTCCCACTCTCCCACTCGCTCTCTCCCACTCTCCCACTCGCTCTCTCCACTCTCCCACTCGCTCTCTCCCACTCTCCCACTCGCTCTCTCCCACTCTCCCACTCGCTCTCTCCCACTCTCCCATTGTCGCTCTCCCACTGCCGCTCTCCCCCGGCTCCTCCAACTCTGCCGGATTCCACCCGTCACGCTCTCCTCTTCTCCGGCGCTGTTTCGCGTCTTCTCTCCTGCTCATCTGGCTGTGTGCCTCTCTCTCTCAGTCGCTCTCCCTGGGTTTTTTCTTGATCTCTGTTTTTCTGCCGTTAAGTATTCAGGGGCGCATTACAGCCGCATGCATATTCCATGCGGGATTCCTGCTGATCTCTGTTTTAAAATATGTCCTCAAAATTCCCGAATCCTCGAAACCCTAAACGGTGCCACGCTGTGCCGGAAGATGACAAACAGAGCGGCGGGTGGCCAGGGGTGATGCCACGGCTAACTCGGCCTCCGGCCTCTGCTCTACCGGCCTACATCAGAGGCTCTCCTGCCACCACCTTTAACCATTGTCCCTTGCGCTCTCGCTGCCCTCTAGCTGTTTGCGCATGAACACATCGTTAGCTGCGTTCACGGGCTGTTCAACAATAACCAGTAACCGATTGCAGAATTCAATAACCAGTTCCCAAAGTCAGCAACTCTGTAACAATTTCAGTAGAATGTCAGTAATGAATGCACAGATTGGCATCCACGACTGTACAAACCGCATGGCGGCAGGCCTCGCGGTGTATAATGATAATGATGATGATACACAGGTGAGGATGCAGCCCTGGAATTACCCGCTCGCGTCACTCCTGGAGGGACCTGGCCCGCCGCTAGAGGCAGCTCTAGAGAGCCTCTGTTCTACTCCTCCGCACGTACCAGTCGTGTCGGTGGTGGGCATACCCACACTTGACTCCACCACCACACGGGACTTGCAGATTCACCGCATTGTACACATCGATACTGTACACGTCTATGCTGCTGAAGTGAAACTACCGCGCCGGGAAATCGAATTTCGGATGTGGGGGGCGGGGCGCGGTTGGCACTGGCTGCGGGGGCGAGTCGGAGGGTCAATTGTGATCGCACCCTGCTCAGTCACTCCTCTCCCTCCTTGCCTCTCCCCCCTCTCTCTCTCATGGTCTCTCTCGCGCCATCCGAAACATGAACTCCGCAGTGCACGCGCCTTGCGGTTCTGACTCCCTATACCAACCACTCTCTCTCGCCCCCTCCTTCCCCTACTCTCACGACCCGTGTTCCAGTCTGGTGCGAAGACTCGCTGGTCTTGCCTTGTGTCCGAGACCTCACTGCTCACACGGCCATCCCGTCGCTAGGTTCACAATCGTCCAAGGGCAGAGTTGATGTGGCCACGGCACGGCTGTTCTCGTTCCGCTTCTGCCGAGGGCTGGACGCAGGGTGGCTGGGTGGTGGCTGGGTGGGTGGCTGTGTGGGTGGGTGGGTGGCTGGGTGGTGGCTGGGTGGGTGGCTGGGTGGGTGGCTGGGTGGGTGGCTGGGTGGGTGGCTGGGTGGTGGCTGGGTGGGTGGCTGGGTGGGTGGCTGGGTGGGTGGCTGGGTGGTGGCTGGGTGGGTGGCTGGGTGGCTGGGTGGCTGGGTGGTGGCACAGCCGGCGGCTCACGGCCGTGGGAAGTGAGTACTGGATGTGCGGGGGAAGGACAACAAACTAACACGAAAAGCAGTTCTAGACAAATGAGTTTTCAATTTTAGTTTAGAAGTGCATCAAAGCTCCAGTGGCTTCCTAAAAGGTTGTGAGTTCAAATCCTGGGTGGGGGGTTTGATTCGGCCCATTATTTCTTCACGAGGGTCAACTTTGTGGGGAAAGTCAACAGCAGTTGTCTCATGAATCAACTTGACTCTGTCGTAAGAATGTGGAATTTCCGTCATTGGTTCCACAGGACTGGAAACGATAGACGACAACTGCCTCGATGCTCATTGAAAGGACACCGATTTTTACGTGTTTAGGTTTCAGTGGTTGCATGGAGATAAGAAATGTCCGTGATACGCCAGTCGGAGACCCTCCCAAACTCTCCACGTGTCCCCCACACGTAACCAGGACTTGTCTTCAATTTACACGGGCACACACGCGCGTATAAAAAAAATATTCCCGCTAATTTCAACAAATTGCACGGATGGCAATAAAGTTGATAGGTTTCTAGACCAAGAGATTAATTAGCAAAGGTCAACGTTTGTGCTGAGGGTTGTGTTAACAGAGGTCAAAGTTTACAGGCCGTGCAAACCTCATCATTGATACTGAACGAGAGGGTGAATGAGAGAGACAGAGAGGTGGATGTGAGCTGGTGAGAGTGTGACATAGAAAGAGTGCGAGGTGCCCTGAATGAGAGAGGGGGCAATAGAGAAAGCATGAATGAGAGAGAGAGATTTGGTGCGAGGGTGAGTGAGGCAGATCGACTGAGAGAGAGAGAGGGCGAGCTGAGGCAGTGGGAGAGAGCGAGCTGAGGCAGTGGGAGAGGGCGAGCTGAGGCAGTGGGAGTGCGAGTTGGAGGGAGAGCGGCTGGATGGGCGGGTGGCTCGGTGGGTGGGTGGGTGGGTGGCTGGGTGGCTGGGCGGGTGGGTGGGTGGCAGGGCGGGTGGGTGGGTGGCTGGGCGGGTGGGTGGGTGGCTGGGCGGGTGGGTGGGTGGCTGGGTGGGTGGGTGGGCGGGCGGCTTGGTGGGTGGGTGGTTGGATGGGTGGCTGGGCGGGTGGGTGGCTGGCTGGGCGGGTGGGTGGGTGGCTGGGTGGGTGGGTGGGCGGGCGGCTGGGTGGGTGGGTTGCTGGCTGGGTGGGTGGGTTGCTGGCTGGGTGGGTGGGTGGGCGGCTGGGTGGGTGGGTTGCTGGCTGGGTGGATGGCTGGCTGGCTGGGTGGGTGGCTGGGCGGCTGGGTGGGTGGGTGGCTGGGTGGGTGGCTGGGTGGCTGGGTGGGTGGGTGGCTGGGTGGGCGGGTGGGTGGGTGGGTGGCTGGGTGGGTGGCTGGCTGGCTGTGTGGGTGGCTGGGTGGGTGGCTGGGTGGGTGGGTGGGTGGCTGGGTGGGTGGGTGGGTGGCTGGGTGGGTGGCTAGGTGGCTGGGTGGGTGGCTGGGTGGGCGGGCGGCTGGGTGGGTGGTTGGGTGGGTGGGTGGGCGGCTGGGTGGGTGGCTTGGGTGGGTGGCTGGGTGGGCGGGCGGCTGGGTGGGTGGGCGGGTGTCTGGGTGGCTGGGTGGGTGGGTGGCTGGCTGGCTGGGTGGGTGGCTGGGTGGGTGGCTGGGTGGGCGGGTGGCTGGGTGGGCGGGCGGCTGGGCGGGTGGGTGAGTTGGTGGCTGGCTGGGTGGGTGGGCGGGTGGGTGGCTGGCTGGGTGGGTGGCTGGGTGGGTGGGTGGCTGGGTGGGTAGCTGGGTGGGTAGCTGGGTGGGTGGCTGGGTGGGCGGGTGGCTGGGTGGGTGGGCGGGTGGGTGGCTGGCCGGCTGGGTGGCTGGCTGGCTGGGTGGCTGGGTGGCTGGGTGGGTGAGTTGGTGTCGCGCTCTGCGAGGCTGGCCCGGCCGTCGCCACGCCCCCTCCATTTACAAGACGAGCAGCGGGGATGCAATTAGCGACGTATTGGCCTCGCCTAATTAGTGGCGGAGCGGCGCGCAGGCGGGAAAATACACGCTCACCACCACTCACCGCGCTCACGACACCTAACCCAGTACAACATACAGTACATAGTACTGTATGTAATCTGAGCGCCCTTCTGCTGCTCAAATGATCATCGAGGCGGTGCTCGTGTTCCGTTCACAGCCCTGCAGAGCCAGTGGTGGAAATTCCACATTCCTATGGCGTTTAAACGGTACTGGTTCCGCCAGAGGTGGGACAAAGGCATTGTTATGCAAGTCCAAGTCGAGTCTGAAGTCATCAAATTCATGACTCGAGTCTGACTCGAGTCCAAGTCACATGACTCGAGTCCACACCTCAGAGGTGGGACAAAGTCATTGTTATGCAAGTCCAAGTCGAGTCTGAAGTCATCAAATTCATGACTCGAGTCTGACTCGAGTCCAAGTCACATGACTCGAGTCCACACCTCTGGGTTCCGCGGAGTCGAACATCACGGCCCACGTGGAAAGATAAAATTGGTGCCGCTGGGCCTCAGTGAAACCACTCCACGTGGTGATCATCACATCGAGTCTCGGGATGGTGGGAACTGACGATCTCACCTGGGATGAGGGAACAGGAGACACGTGCTCTCTGAACCCGTCCTCGACCTCCCCTCAGTCGACTCGGCCCCAAATGAGTCCGTGCCGTATGTTTGTGTAACGATCGGAACTTTGGAGACGAAGACGCCCAGGCGTGGACAGCGGCCACACCAAACCGCGCCGCGTGCCCCCCCCCCCCCCCATAACGGGCGCTTGCCCCCCCGCCCCCCATAACGGGCGCTTGCCCCCCCGCCCCCATAACGGGCGCTTGCCCCCCCGCCCCCCATAACGGGCGCTTGCCCCCCCGCCCCCCATAACGGGCGCTTGCCCCCCCGCCCCCCATAACGGGCGCTTGCCCCCCCGCCCCCCATAACGGGCGCTTGCCCCCCCCGCCCCCCATAACGGGCGCTTGCCCCCCCGCCCCCCATAACGGGCGCTTGCCCCCCCGCCCCCCATAACGGGCGCTTGCCCCCCCGCCCCCCATAACGGGCGCTTGCCCCCCCGCCCCCCATAACGGGCGCTTGCCCCTGCCGCCTCGGAGGCTAAACGGGGTCCTGGCGTTTTCGCGCGCGCGCGCGTGCGTGGGTTCGTGTGGTGAGTGTGGTGAGCGTGGTGAGTGTGGGGAGCTTGGTGAGTGTGGTGAGCGTGGTGAGTGTGGTGTGCTTGGTGAGCGTGGCGAGTGTGCTAAGTGTGGGGCGTGTGGTGAGTGGTGAGTGTGGTGCGTGTGGTGAGTGTGGTCAGTGTGGTGCGTGTGGTGAGTGTGAAGTGTGTGGTGAGTGTGGTGAGTGTGGAGAGTGTGGTGAGCGTGGTGAGTGTGGGGAGCTTGGTGAGTGTGGTGAGCGTGGTGAGTGTGGTGTGCTTGGTGAGCGTGGCGAGTGTGCTAAGTGTGGGGCGTGTGGTGAGTGGTGAGTGTGGTGCGTGTGGTGAGTGTGGTCAGTGTGGTGCGTGTGGTGAGTGTGAAGTGTGTGGTGAGTGTGGTGAGTGTGGAGAGTGTGGGGAGCGTGGTGAGCGTGGTGAGCGTGGTGAGTGTGGTGAGCGTGGTGAGCGTGGCGATTGTGGTAAGTGTGGGGCGTGTGGTGAGTGGTGAGTGTGGTGTGTGTGGTGAGTGTGGTGAGTGTGGTGCGTGTGGTGAGTGTGGTGAATGTGGTAAGTGTGGTGAATGTGGTGAGTGTGGTGCGTGTGGTGAGTGTGGTGAGTGTGGCGAGCGTGGCGAGCGTGGTGAGCGTGGCGATTGTGGTAAGTGTGGGGCGTGTGGTGAGTGGTGAGTGTGGTGTGTGTGGTGAGTGTGGTGAGTGTGGTGCGTGTGGTGAGTGTGGTGAGTGTGGTGCGTGTGGTGAGTGTGGTGAATGTGGTAAGTGTGGTGAATGTGGTGAGTGTGGTGCGTGTGGTGAGTGTGGTGCGTGTGGTGAGTGTGGTGAATGTGGTAAGTGTGGTAAATGTGGTGAGTGTGGTGCGTGTGGTGAGTGTGGTGAGTGTGGCGAGCGTGGCGAGCGTGGAGAGTGTGGTGAGTGTGGTGCGTGTGGTGAGTTTGGTGAGTGTGGTGAGTGTGGCGAGCGTGGTGAGTGTGGTGAGTGTGGTGCGTGTGGTGAGTGTGGGGCGTGTGGTGAGCGTGGTGAGCGTGGTAAGTGTGGTAAATGTGGTGAGTGTGGTGAGTGTGGCGAGCGTGGGGAGTGTGGTGAGTGTGGTGCGTGTGGTGAGTTTGGTGAGTGTGGTGAGTGTGGCGAGCGTGGGGAGTGTGGTGAGTGTGGTGCGTGTGGTGAGTGTGGGGCGTGTGGTGAGCGTGGTGAGTGTATGGCTGCGTGTGCTGTTTTGTTGCTGGCCACGTGACGAATTGAGTGAGTCTTTGGGTCTGTGCTCGACGACTGTTCATGAAATGCAGGACAACAGATACGAGTGGGTGTCGACACGCGTGGCTGTGTGTATGTAGAGAGACGAGCGTGGGTGTGTGTGTATGTGTGTCTGTATACGCGGTAGAGTTCAAATCCTGCTTGGGGGGGGGGGGGTTGCTTAAACCATCATTCCTCCGGGGTCAGGGCCGGATTGAGGTTCCCGTCGGCCCTCGGCACTTCTGTTTCGCAGGCCGTAAGGGAGCACTTTCTACAGTTGGCACTGCTGCTGCCCATGTCACTACTGCCACTGCCGCTATTGAAACGTGATTTAGTCTGTGCCCGAATTCAATGCGAGCGTGCTGTGTGCCGAAGACAAGCAGATTTTATTTGAAATTATTGATAAAAAGCAAGATAAGCCTACAAATATTATAAGCCAAAATTTCTTCAACTATTTTTGACTATGATTATATTTTGTATCATAGCGTATCAACTTATTGTGGAGATGGAAACACTGCGAAATGCATATGCCAGATGAAATGATCGATTTAGTTTCCTTGTAGATAAATACATTTTCAAAGAAGAAATCGTTGTGTAGGCCAATGCATTGGTTGCTGGATATCCAGCAGATCTTGAAAAATCATTCACTGATAAATTCCTGATGTTCCTGCATTTGAATTTAGACCAAAAAAACAGTGGCACATATGCTCAAAGCCCAAATATCTGACAAGCTGATCAGCAGCTTTCCGAATGTTTACATTGCTCTACGGATGTATCTTGCCATCATGGGAACGAATTGTGAAGGTTAGCGTTCTTTTTCGAAGCTAAAGCTGATAAGAAAAAAATTGTCTCGGATCAACGAAAGGACTGTTCTCTATTGAGAATGAGGCTGCGTGAAACACACCATTTGAAAATGTTATTTCTAAGTTTGCAATGAATACATCTCGAAAAGTTCATCTCCGGTGTTTATTTCTCTCACCTTATGAAAAAAAAAGATTGACATTGACATGACTGCCTGTTTGTATATGCATTGTGCCTATCCTACCTATATAAATATATTTATTAAAACAAATATCTTGGTTACATTTGTTATCATACAAACAAAGAATACATGTGGGGAGGGGTGGCGCAGTGGTTAGCGCACTACACTACAATTCACGCTCACGGCCAACATCGGTGACGAATATCTGATCGGGTGCTAGGCCTCCCCTAGGTCGATTCAGCCTCAAATGAGTACCTGGTGCGATGTGTAAACATCGCCACTCGAGAGACAAAGGCGGCCGGGCGTGGTGCCTACCCTCATAGGTGCTCCCTAACAGCACTTGTCCCAACGGTCTGTGAAGGCGATACGGCGATGTTTGTACGTGTGTACATGTATGTGCACATGCGTGTTTAGACGCGTGCGCGTGTGTTTACGCGCCTGCCCTCGCTCGGGATTCATTCATTAGCGGGAGTGGCCGTGACGTGACGCGACCTTGTTGCTCGCGCCTGGCGGCGGCTCGTCGCCTAATTGCCGGGGCTGCATCCTCCTCGGCGCGGCCCTCTGCATCGCGCGCCGCGCTAATTACCCGGCGACGCGGCGCGCCGATAATAAAGGGCACGGACGCGACGCCGTGAAAAGAGCGGCGCGGCAGTCACGCGGAGTGGCCCGGCACGGCCCGAGCCACTCGGAGGCCCGAACTCGCGGAGTCTCCGCAGAGGCTACAAACACCCAGAGACCAATGAGAGCGGCGTTATGCGCCCCGAGGCGTGGCAGCGGCATGTATATGCTCGGGGCGGGGGGGGGCATGGGTAGCGGGGGGGGGGCATGGGTAGCGGGGGGATGAGCAAAGAGCTGGGTGGGACCCGCGTGCGCAGGGTGGTCGAGGGCCGAGACAGCCATTGGAGGCACTTGAGTCTGGCGACCAAGCGGTGATGGATGATACTGTCGTGAGAGCAGGTGATGGGAGACTCTGAGGGCAGGCATTTGAGTCCGTGTGAGTCGATGCATTTGTGTGTGAGTCCATGAGTCTCTGCGCGAGTGTAGAGGCAAATGGTGGGATGAGACCCTCAGGGCAGATCAGATGCGGGATCTGGCAAAGGGGAGCGTTCGCTCGTGTCGATGAGGTGGAATCAACGGCCTTGGCCACGATGTCGTCTCGATCTTCTGATCTGGTAGTGGGGTTCAAGGCCGGATCTTTTCCACTGTCCCTCAAGCATACGACCAGTTAGTTACCTTGATTTATTACAAAGGGCGAAGGATACCAAACGGCATGAGGAGGCGTTAGAGGAGGTACCAATCTTCAGACGATGTAATGTTATTCACCGCTAGCGCCTCCGTGTAGACACATACGGTATTTGTATCCGCACAGACGCCCAATAAACAGTTTCGCACACAAATACACAATGCATACAAACGACCAACCGACGCGCACACATAATATATGTACACGAATACGTGCATAAAACGTATACGTATGTATGATACACACACAGGCAAAGATCGCCCGTATAGCCTTAACAGATTGTTGGGGCAAGTGGCATTAGCGAACACCAATGAAGGCCGGAACGGCACACGAGGGTGTGGGTGGCCAGCACGACTCCCGGCCGCCTTTGACTACCGAGTGGCGATGTTAACACACCGCACCAGGTACTCATTTTGGACTGAGTCGACCTAGGGGAGGCCCAGGACGGGTTCAAATAATCGTCACTGGTGGTGACCGTGAGCAAAAATCGAATCAAAGTCCCCGGGTTCGTCGTGCAGCGCTCGAACCACTACACTACCGTCCCCCTCTCTGAGACTTACATACACTCATACGCACGCGCACACATCTCCCCCGACCACTTGACCCCCCGCGCGGAGATCATTGACCCCATCATTGACCCCATCATTGACCCCATCATTATCATGCCGCTCCCACACGCAGCTTCTGGGCCGCGACCCCGGCGCTAGTAACCCTGCCTGAGTCGGTGTGAGTGTGCGTACGTGTGTGTGTGTGTGGCCTCAATGTGCACATAGCCTGGCACAAGCGCCGTGGTGACGTCACAGTGGCGAATGGCGATTGTTGTTCTTGTGTGTGCTTGTGTATGTGCCTGTGAGAGGTAGTGTCGTGGTTGGCGCGCTGCGTTCCGAACCCAGTTCACCCAAATTCGATTCCCACTTACGGCAAGCACAAGTGATGAATATATCAATCTGTTCTGGGCCTCCCCTATGTCGACTCAGCCTCAAATGAGAACCTGGTGTGGTGTGTAAATATCCCCACTAGGGAGACAAATGAAGCCGCGCACGACTCTGGTCACCTACTCCATCCATCACGTGCCATGCCGACCTTCATATGTGCTCGTGAACAGAACTTCCCCCAACATTCTATTAGAGGCTATACGGGGGGCCTTTGGCTTTGTCAGCCGTGGCGCTGGCATTACTGCGACGCTGCTCTTTGAACCCAGGATACACATTTTTATTTACGGACACGGCGAACATCTATGGCGAGTAATATCTGAGCCGATCCGGGGGCTCATCCTAGAGCGACTCGGCCCTAAACGAGTTGTTCGTGCGGTGTGTAAACATCGCAACTGGCGGTGGTCGCGGTTCCAATGAAGACGCGGTCTCTGATCAAGGGCGTGCTCTGACCAGGAGAGAGAGGGAACGAGGGGCTGAGGGTGCGGAGCAGTGGAGCAACAAGGACGAGAGGGGGCCAGACGGGACGCAACCGATCCCCCGCGCCTCACTGAGCCCCTCCCCTCGCGCCTCGCCGCCACGCCTCTGTTAGTTTACCGCTGGAGTGGATTAATTTAAGTGTCGCCAGGGGTATGATATCGCTAATTGAACGGTAATGAATGTGGATGGGAGGAGGTAATGGGCGCGTGGGCCCCGAGATTTACGCGGTTGTGCGGCGCCGCCGCCCGATGCTGCTCGTTTAGCGCGGAGCTGCGGTAAATATTCAATTAGCGGAGCCGCGTCTATTGGGGGCGGGGATGATCAGTGCGGACCCCCCCCCCTACCCTGCTCATCGCCAGGTCCGGGGCGCGAGCCCGATGAATGTCCACCCATGTATGTGTGGTATGTGGAGAGCTGTGGCGCAGTGGTTATCGCACTGTGACCATGGGTAGGGTTGCCACCTGTGATGAGAGGGACACAACTCCAGAGAGCGAAAGAGGAGGGGAGAGCTGCACGCGAAAGCGTTGTCTCCATGTACGCATGTACAGTTCGTCGAACTTCTTTTGCACCGTACGTAGCCAACTGTGATAATCGGAGGCGCGGGAAATAGGAGGTGAGTGCGTGTGTGGTTGTTATTGTCCTGGCGCAGCTGACATCGGGAAGACGGACAGATCGCCCGCGACAGCAGCTGCCTGCAAGTCCTGCTCTGCCGCCTCCAGTAACTCCGACTCCACCGCCTCCTCCTCCTTCCCCGTCCCTCCACTCACTCACTTTCCTCACGTCCTCCCTTTTCCTCCGGTAACCATACTCTTCTATCCCGTCCCTCCGCCCCCCTCTATTATTTCCCTCCCATACCTCCGGCAACTTGTCCTCCTCCCCTCTCTGCCCCCCCCCCCCTCGTTCCTCTTCCCCCCCTCCTCTCGCTCCCCGCGCTCTCCCGAGCGAGTGACGCGGAGTCAAACCCGGAGGATCCCTCGAACAATGGCAACAAAGCTCGGGCTGTGAGCGCCCGGCCGCCGCGGCTCCTGCCCGGCCGCGCCTCGGCCTCACAAAGGCCCTAAACCCACATCGCTGGCCCTGGTCACCGCGCGCCCATTCTTCCAGCGCTGCTATTGAGGCTGAACGCGTTTGAATGAAGTGCCGGGCCCCTTTATTTGATCTACTCAATTGCACAAACTGACAGAATTCTAATTTATTTGCTTTGCGCCGATCCGCGGCCCCGCGGAGCCCGGGGGGCCGCGGCAGAGGAAGCCGAGCGACGCCGAGTTGGGGCCCAGTGGGGCCCAGTGAGCTCCACAGCGCGGCCGCGCGTCGGCCCACGGCCCCCCCCCGCACGAACAGGGACGCCACGGTGGCGAGATGTCGGCTGCATCGCCTGCCTCGATCCCGACCCTGACGACGCCTGTAGATTTGGAGTTCCCGTGTTCTCCCCGTGGTCGCGTGGACTTTTTTTACGGGTCCTCCGGGACTTCCCCTCCACATTTAGAGAAGATGCGTTTAGAGTATTTGGCTGCTGTACATTTCCACATGACAAGTCACTTCGTTGAGTTATCATTTGTGGTCAGATCGCTATTTAGCTCAGCGGGCCTGACCTGGTCAAACTAAATAAGATATATGTTATAGTTGTATGAGTCCTCGTCTCGCCATCGGGCGGACGGGAGACACGCGGCTCGGGACGAGGGACACGGCGCAGCGCGGGGGACGTGACGGAGAGTGGCAGCCTCAGCGGGGGCCGCCCTTTCATGGCCGATTGAGACATATTAATGAGATTAATGAGATAATTTGTTGTTGGTTTTGAGGGTTGGGGGTGGTGGGGGCGCCTCACCACGCCGCACTTTGCAGCGACCAGAGCCGGCACGGGGGGTGGCACTTCGCACAAAACCCCGAAATCGCGCCCCCACCACGTCTCTGCTTCTGTCTCTCTGACGCGGCGGAGGGCTCAGCACGGGAAGTGGCTCGCGAGGCAGTCGCGTTGGGGCCCACGCACGTTGTGTGCCCACGCACGTTGTGTGCCCACGCACGTTGTGTGCCGTGGCTCGCGGTGGCTCGCGGACCCGGAATCACTGCTCTCGACTCTCGCTCAGACTTTTCCAGATCTCCCCGCTGTTCTCCCGCGTGTCTCCTTGTATCTGTCTCGTGCACTCGCATTGCCTCCCCCGTGTCTCCTCCGTGTGTTTCCCCCATGATGTTTTCCCCGTGTATTCCCATGTTTCCCTCGTTTCTCTGTCCCATGTCTCCACCATGCAACCCCCCCCCCCCCCCCCCCCCGTTGTCGGAAGGCGTTGTGGTCCGGGCCGTGCCCGCACTCGCGATGAGGAGGAGAAGGAGGAGCCGCGGTCTCTCTCCCCTCGCCCGCGTCGCTGCTGCTGCTGATGAATGCGCGGCTCCCCCTGTGTGGCCGAGCTCATGCATTTTAACGAAGGCGTTGGCTGGGAACGGCTCCCACCCAACACACCCCCCACCCCCACACGCACAAAGACAAAGGTCCCCCGTATAGCCTACACATCCTGTTGGGCCAAGTGCTGTTAGCGAGCACCTATGAAGGCCAGAACGGCGCGAGGAGGGGGTGGTGTGGCCAACACCACCGCGCCGTGCGGCCTCTGTGTCTCCAGTGGTGATGTTTTACACACAGCGCACCAAGTACTCGTTTTAAGGTTGAGTCGACTTAGTGGAGG
The DNA here is from genome assembly GCF_015708825.2 of Lethenteron reissneri. Classification (NCBI taxonomy): domain Eukaryota; kingdom Metazoa; phylum Chordata; class Hyperoartia; order Petromyzontiformes; family Petromyzontidae; genus Lethenteron; species Lethenteron reissneri. Next base: position 20,912,609 of record NC_083802.1, read on the forward strand.
CCCCGGAACCGGTTCAGATATTCGTCACCGATGTTGGTTGTGGTTGTTAATCGAACTCGGGTGGCCGAGTTTATAGCGCGGGCGCTAACTACGAACACAAAGTTACGTACACACACGTACACACATACACACACGTACACACATACACACACGTACACACATACACACACGTACACACATACACACAAACACATCTTCTCATAGACCTGGACCGCCATACACAAAAGGACACATAAACAAATACGCGTATACCCCAAATACCGACACACACACACAACTCGACTTACATACTCCCACACACAGACAGCCCCACACATACCCATAAATACCGACACACACAAGCACAAGGACCCTACCCCACTCACACCCCCACGCGCGCAGTGAATGGACGCACGTTCACACACACAGCCACACACCGAGCCAATACACACAACACCATTCATCCCCCAACACACACACGCACCTCCAACATCCACTCCATCCCTACACATCACGCGTCCACGCACACACACATCCACATATACACACACCCACACCCTCACGCGCAAAAACGCGCACCCACACACAAAGATTAATATCCCCTTATAGCCTTAACAGACTGTTGGGGCAAGTGCTGTTAGCGAGCACCTCTGAACGGCACACGAGGGTGTGGGTGACAAGCACCACGCCCATCGCCTTTGTCTACCTACTGGCGATGTTTACACACCGGACGAGACACTCATTTGAGGCTGAGTCGACCTAGGGGAGGACCGGGACCAGTTTATATAGTCGTCACCAATGTTGGCCGTGAGCGGGAATTGAACTCGGGTCGTCGGGTTCGTAGCGGACCGCGTTAACCCCAACACTACCACGCTAGCCGCGACACTACCGCTCCCCCCAACACACACACATATATATACACACACACACACATATACACACACACACGCACACCCCCTGGTTCCCCTCGCTGCCCCGTGACTCCCCGTACAGTGCACGCGGTGCACAGAAACTGCCCCGTCCATGTCCCTGCTAATTACTCTACAATCGCTGACTCGTTAACTTACGAACCCACTTACAAAGTAACCCACTTACTACCTCATTAAGCCACACTACTATCTAACCCACTACTTACCATCTAACCCACATGAACCCACATGTATTTGTCTCATCAAGATCCACTTACTCTTGTTTCTATAGTATTGGATGGATAACTCTCTGACCTACTAATTAACCTTCCAACATAACGAATTCCACACTTACGGACGAACCTGCGAACCCCATTGTAGAGAGGAACCAACCATCTCACGAACCTGCGAACCCCCATTGTAGAGAGGAACCAACCGTCTCACGAACCTGCGAACCCCCATTGTAGAGAGGAACCAACCATCTCACGAACCTGCGAACCCCATTGTAGAGAGGAACCAACCGTCTCACGAACCTGCGAACCCCCATTGTAGAGAGGAACCAACCATCTCACGAACCTGCGAACCCCATTGTAGAGAGGAACCAACCATCTCACGAACCTGCGAACCCCCATTGTAGAGAGGAAACCAACCGTCTCACGAACCTGCGAACCCCCATTGTAGAGAGGAACCAACCATCTCGCGAACCTGCGAACCCCATTGTAGAGAGGAACCAACCGTCTCACGAACCTGCGAACCCCCATTGTAGAAAGGAACCAACCGTCTCGCGAACCTGCGAACCCCCATTGTAGAGAGGAACCAACCATCTCACGAACCTGCGAACCCCTATTGTAGAGAGGAACCAACCGTCTCACGAACCTGCGAAGCCCCATTGTAGAGAGGAACCAACCATCTCACGAACCTGCGAACCCCCATTGTAGAGAGAAACCAACCGTCTCACGAACCTGCGAACCCCCATTGTAGAGAGGAACCAACCGTCTCACGAACCTGCGAACCCCCATTGTAGAGAGGAACCAACCATCTCACGAACCTGCGAACCCCCATTGTAGAGAGGAACCAACCATCTCGCGAACCTGCGAACCCCCATTGTAGAGAGGAACCAACCGTCTCACGAACCTGCGAACCCCCATTGTAGAGAGGAACCAACCGTCTCGCGAACCTGCGAACCCCCATTGTAGAGAGGAACCAACCGTCTCACGAACCTGCGAACTCCCATTGTAGAGAGGAACCAACCGTCTCACGAACCTGCGAACCCCCATTGTAGAGAGGAACCAACCATCTCGCGAACCTGCGAACCCCCATTGTAGAGAGGAACCAACCATCTCGCGAACCTGCGAACCCCCATTGTAGAGAGGAACCAACCGTCTCACGAACCTGCGAACTCCCATTGTAGAGAGGAACCAACCGTCTCACGAACCTGCGAACCCCCATTGTAGAGAGGAACCAACCATCTCACGAACCTGCGAACCCCCATTGTAGAGAGGAACCAACCATCTCACGAACCTGCGAACCCCCATTGTAGAGAGGAACCAACCGTCTCGCGAACCTGCGAACCCCCATTGTAGAGAGGAACCAACCATCTCGCGAACCTGCGAACCCCCATTGTAGAGAGAAACCAACCATCTCGCGAACCTGCGAACCCCCATTGTAGAGAGAAAACCAACCATCTCGCGAACCTGCGAACCCCATTGTAGAGAGAAACCAACCATCTCGCGAACCTGCGAACCCCCATTGTAGAGAGAAACCAACCATCTCGCGAACCTGCGAACCCCCATTGTAGAGAGGAACCAACCATCTCGCGAACCTGCGAACCCCCATTGTAGAGAGGAACCAACCATCTCGCGAACCTGCGAACCCCCATTGTAGAGAGGAACCAACCATCTCGCGAACCTGCGAACCCCCATTGTAGAGAGGAACCAACCATCTCGCGAACCTGCGAACCCCCATTGTAGAGAGAAACCAACCATCTCACGAACCTGCGAACCCCCATTGTAGAGAGGAACCAACCATCTCGCGAACCTGCGAACCCCCATTGTAGAGAGAAACCAACCATCTCACGAACCTGCGAACCCCCATTGTAGAGAGGAACCAACCATCTCGCGAACCTGCGAACCCCCATTGTAGAGAGGAACCAACCATCTCACGAACCTGCGAACCCCCATTGTAGAGAGGAACCAACCATCTCGCGAACCTGCGAACCCCCATTGTAGAGAGGAACCAACCATCTCGCGAACCTGCGAACCCCCATTGTAGAGAGAAACCAACCATCTCACGAACCTGCGAACTCCCATTGTAGAGAGGAACCAACCATCTCGCGAACCTGCGAACCCCCATTGTAGAGAGGAACCAACCATCTCGCGAACCTGCGAACCCCCATTGTAGAGAGAAACCAACCATCTCGCGAACCTGCGAACCCCCATTGTAGAGAGGAACCAACCATCTCGCGAACCTGCGAACCCTTATTGTAGAGAGAAACCAACCATCTCACGAACCTGCGAACTCCCATTGTAGAGAGGAACCAACCATCTCGCGAACCTGCGAACCCCCATTGTAGAGAGAAAC